>NW_028258187.1:4188333-4507500 GCF_053883595.1 Heterocephalus glaber | reverse complement strand
TTTCCCTAACACTTGTTTCTGTTTTAAGGTGGGAAGGCAGGGAGGGGAGAGATTGTACAGCCAGGTGGAACAGTTATTGACCAAATTGATCATGGGAACAAATCAGCCGGGGGTAACCTTGTTTAATGATATGTTGCTGGGCTCAGCACCTTGCCGAGGCTGTGATTCTTCACTGGCTGGGGCTGCGTGATGGATCGCAGTGAGGAGCTGATGGCACAATCACTCACCGCTGGGCGGGCGACACCTGCAGCAACCTGACACCATCCCGCTGCACAGGCATGGGGGGGCCAGCCACAGGAGGGGACACGGGCTTTTCTCCAAAGAAGAGAGCTGGGAGCTCTTTGGGCCCTGCACCTTGCTTTGTAGGGCATTGCCCTGAAGTTCGTGTTCATGATTTTCTTTTCCAAAAGAACTTGGTCTTATTGTTCACAGCTTAGACTTCTCGGTTCCTTCCTTGTTGCACTGTGGTCAAAGAGAAGACCAGAAAAGGCTTTTGATCTCCCAGACAGCTAAAGTTGCAGGGGACAGAATTATTTTCTATACAGTCATATTTTAATCATGGTTTTCTATTTTTAGTAGGAGAAGTGGTGAAATAAAATCTTTTTTCCACTGTTTGCCTGTCACATGGGCAATGTCACTGGGCGGGAACTCTGGAAGGGCAGAGTCTGTGTCTTTTATCTTTGTAGGTTCAGCACCTCACACATAATTGTTTGCTTAAAAAAAAGAAAGAAAAAATGAAAACATACGCAGTTGGTTTGAGAAAGAATACAGTTGTGTAAGCAAGTATGCTTACGCTATGTGACTCCTATCCTCCACCGATCTATAGGGCCTCACCATTGCCTAGGAAACCTGAACATATCTGTACTACAACATTCGGCGTCAAACAGCAGCACGATCCTCTCCAGCACCACTGTTTCATCCTCATCAGGACTGCTTCCGCATTCCCACTGCCCTTGCTAATTAGTGCTTGCCGTTTCTTTTTCACTGCCTGAAGCTTTCCTCTTGCCCTCCATTCCCTAGCTCTTCTGGAGCCAGCCCGCTGCTACCTCTTCCAAGGAGCAGTCCTTTATTGCTCCTTCTCATCTCTCCTTGCATTGGATGTCTCTCCTGCATTCCCTCCTGCTTAATAGCCCCAAGAGAAATATCACATGTTCTCCCTAATACGTGGAATCTAAAAAAGATGGCAAGCTCGTAGACAGGAGACTTATTAGCTGGAGAATGGGGATGAGGATTGGAAGGGGTAAAGGGTAGGTAACAGGGGTGATGGCCGGGAGCAAAGTGCATAATATGCATCGAAACCCCGAAATGTGGAAGTAGGCGGGAGGTGGGGTTGGGACGATGGCAGCAGTGGAAATGATAAAGTATGCTATGTGCATCTTCAGTGTACCAAAATGAAACCCATTAATCTGTATCACCAATAAAAGGGGTGAAGGAAATGGGAATAAAATACTCTGAAGCACCCTTTGGCAAAGCTTGTGGTTCCAACAGTGCCAAGTCCACCCTTGGCTCTAAAATTAGGATTTGAGACCTGTGTTAGCCACAGGCTCTAAACTGCCTGGGTGGCATTTGGGGTTCAGGGATAGGTACATGAACCTTCTTGGGGTTTCACTAAACTGTTGGAATGAAGACGCACTCTCTTTTCCTCCTGCACACACACACACACACACACACACACACACACACACCCCATGTAGGGGCTGCTAGGAATCATCTGGGATCTGAGCACATCTAGGATGGAGCTGCTGCTCCTTACCTATGGGACAAAGAGGGGACACAGCCAGCCCTGGGGATCCTGGAGATCCTCACTAGGGCCTTGTCTGCTGCCAGTCCAAAGAGCACTGTTTCATAAGCTGAGGATTCTCTTTGGGTTTCAACCACTATCTGATACTTGTAGTAAAGGTCACCACCATCCTGTTCGAACTCAATTTGCATTCATCATAAAGAGACACACTCATTTTGGCTTTCCTGTTTTTTGAAAAAGCAATCATTCTGTGCTTAACAAAGCTGAAAATTTCTTGTGGGTGCAACAGTTTTCCAAACACTTGCTTGTTTCTCCTTGGCATCTCCCACTATGCTGGTGTAGAGTAGATGCTCATGATGACTTGTGGTTTAATTCTTCCCTGACAGACTTCATCTCCACTGGCCATGGCATCACGTGCTTTGTGACTTGCTAGCTCCACTGGTACAGCCTGCTCCATCAGAAGGGACTTCAGGACAGAAGTCACTGCCATCCATCAAGCTGGAGAATGACAGACAGCAGAAGTGATTAAAAACTCTCTAGCACATCTTTACCATGCTCCTATTAATGCATTTGACAACCATCGGTAGGTATATATTGCCTGTTCTTTCATGGGCAGTCCAGTCTTGATTTGCCAAAGTGCTTCCAAAAAATAGTTCACACATCATTTTTGTCAAAGAACCACTGACTGGGATATTTTCCTTCTCCAGAGTCTCTGTCACTGCCCCACCTCTTCTTGACCAGGTTGGGAAGTGTCCACACTAGAAGAACAGGTACAGCTGTGAGAAGCGCTCTGTGAGAAGAGGCAGTTTCTCAGAGCCTGCAGAGCCTGCAGAGTGACACAACCAGTTACTAAGTGAGGACAGAGCTCCTGAAACACGTGTGCTTTACGCCATTCAAACAAAGATAGAGATCGTTCAGCCAACATCTCAACTTCAAAGACTTCATCTTTCACAAATTATACAGAGTTTATGAGCTTAATTTAGACAGATTCCCAATTTCTAAAATGTTATCATCAGTCTTCTGATAGAAACCTACTTAGAATAGGAATTATTTCAGGAAATACCTTTCTGAGAAAGACTAAAAACTATCTTCTCACATTTTAACAGAGTGGTTCTCAGTCTTTATTGTGCATAAGACATCAGTTTGACCTTGTTAAAATTCAGATTCCTGGGTCCCACCAAGAAAGACTGTGACCCTGCAGGTCTGGCTGGAGCCCCAGAGATGAGATGCTGCCACAGTCCACCCTGGTGGCACTGCTTTGAGTGGCACTTGGCCAAGATTCCCTCCGAATACCGGCAAGTCTACGTTTTTTTCAGTTGTTCTGACAAACCAGCATATTATCGAAGCAAAGAAGTTGCAGCTGTAAAATTAGAAAATCAAGTTGCCACCTAAATGCTTTTTATTTTACCCAATTTCTCTACATAACTTAGAACTGTAATTCTAGTAATTTTTCTAAATTACTCTTTAGCTAAAAAGAATAGAGTAAGAATAACCTCCTGAGTTTATCTACTGGGGTGGGGGGGGTCACTGTGTCTTGGATTGGTTCTGTTATTTCTTTTTATCTCAGGCACGAGTCCTGTCTTTATTGTGTTACTGATATTATTAACGATATTGCTGTCACTTGAGAAATACTCCTATGGATATTAAGAGTAATGCTGCTACTAATAAATCACTATCTAGTCTACTTCAAAAGTTTCAAGGGCCAGGGATTTAGCTCAGTGGTTCCGCCGCCTGCCTCGCAAGTCCAAGGACCCGAGTTCGATCCCTGGTACCAAAAAAACAAAAACAAAAACAAAACAAGTTTCCAAAGCAAGCTATGCTCATGATGCTTTTTGGGGAGAGAAAAAAGCTAGCCGGATAAGAGATGAAGAATCAGAAGCTGTAGGACATTAAGCAAAAAAGTAACAAGGCTGAGAGCTACTGGGGTGATGAGGGAGGTCCGCAGGCGAGAGAGAGCGGCTGTGCCCCCTTCCTTATCTGCTTGGCTTCCTCCCTCCACTGGAGACACAGGAATGGAGGTGCTGTCCTAGGTTGCAACCAGAAGATACCTCGGGGGAATGGAACCTTCATCCGCAGCCCTCCAGGAGCAAAACTTGAAACAAATAATGGCAGGAACTATTCAGGGAGGCAAAGACAGTTTTAAGCTTCAGCTTTTCATATGTCTTGTATTGTTTGTTTTTCTTCACTCTCACCAACATGCTATTCTTTGAAGCTATTCACGGTGTTCTTTGAAGAACACCATGGTGTTCTTGCCTGCATGCACATGCATGTTTGCATGAGCAATGAACAGATGCCTTTATTTGCTGGATAATGTCACCTATCATTTAGAAATAAACCTGCCCACTGCTCTTATGGCAGGTAGCTGCAAAGACTCCATTTCTCCTGCCACAGCTCCAGGCTCTTTGACAAACCTGTCCAGTGGTGACCACAAGGGTATCTTTGGGACTGCTTTTTAGCATGCACATGCAGATACATATGCAGATACATATGTAGATAAATATAGATACATGCAGATATAAACATATATGCAACAAAGAGCTTAACTTGCCACTGTGTGCGTCAGTTTTCAGGTCTATATCAATATGCACGTAGGACTGTAAATACCCACTGTGAAAAGGACAGACATCCTCACTCTCAATGTCAGGTTCTCTTACTATCTCAAAAATTTTCTGTTATTTAACCACAATTATCTTTCAACCTGCATCCATTTTGTTTACGTCATAAATATAACTCAATACAAACTTGAAGCTCACTGGAATTCAAGAAAATTGCAAGTTTTTCTCTATGTCTGTATAAAAATAATTTCTTCCTAAATAAGATTTAATGCAGTGGTGTAATATAAAGGATATTTTCATTTTATACCAATAAATGACACGCTAAAGGAACATTCTGTATCATGAACATTTTATAACTATTGCTCTTGCTTGACAGCCAACATAAAACAAAATGAGCAAAATTAACTATGAATCTAGTACAGCCTAATGCTAATTACAATAAGGTAGTGTTGTGTCTTTGGATTTTAGCATCTTAAAATGCACTTTCCTAACAGCTAAAATAATTAAAAGCTCTCCAAATATTTAAGGTACTGATCTGTAAAAAAAAATTGTTTCAAATAAAACTAATGACTTTCTTAAGGTAATGACTGGTAATGTTTGTACATCACATGATATACCCACAAATGTGAAACCCATGCATTTATTCAGCATTATGCTCATTTAAATAATGTCCATTAATTTTCTAGACATTGAAAACTTACTAGGAAACATTTAAGATTTTATGATCCACTTCATTCTAATTCTTGTAAAAAAAAACAAACCCCAGAAAAATACAGTATAAATTACCTTTAATATTTAACATATCTTTGTAAAAGCTCCTTATATAAACATTTACTGCAAATGATTGATGACTCAAACCATCAGATTTTTAAACTGTTATTTCTTCTGTAATAGGGAAAATGTAAAAACAAAAATCCTCTGCAAATGTATATACTTTTTACAAGGACATTTATCAGCTAAAACATTTAACCCTCTTTTTATTTGAGTATAGTTTGTCAGTTTAAAAATCACACAAAACTTAAAGTGATGTTTGGGAACATAATTTAGTTGGCCAGTATTTCCAGAGATTCTCAATACTGTTTGCTGCAATTATAAAATGGAGATAGACTGATATAAAAGAATGTTCTGGTGTCAAAAAAAAATTGGGAACATTTAAAAAGCCATTTCATTCCCAGTCCTACCATTTTAAACAATCTATTAGGCTGTGTGTAAAAACCACAAGGAAAAATATTAAAGCATTGTGCTGGGTGCCTGAACATCTGTGGACATCACTGAAAGCCACTTAATAATCCCAATGAAAGAAGTTTTACATTTTAAAATCTGAAACCTCAGTATGCAAATCATTTTGCCTTTAGCCATTTCTAAAAGAAATGAAGGACCTGGAGGATTTTACAGTTTCACATAACACTGGTGAGATGGTTGTCAACTTTGATCTTACATTAATTAGTTAAGATCTTGGCTGATCACAGTAAAAGCAACCTGGAAACTCTGCTCCCAAGCTAACATGAAGTGCAGCCACAGTTGACAGTGAGGCGAGTTCTACCTTGTTTTATCTTATGTTCTCTATGTTTAGTGTAATGTCACAATTTGTAGTCTAGTGAATTAATTCACAGTGATGTAAGTGCATTGGTTAGCCTTCATGTAGAAACATCCCTAAGCCTTTCAAAGACATAAAACAAGCATGCCTGGGTTTTTTTTCTGTTGAAAGACAAAACTTAAGAAAAATAATTTTATATGCGTAATGAAATTATGAGAAATTTGGTTGTGGGCATGCTTCTATAGCACGTAACCCTAAAGGAAGTCTATTGTTACCATTAGCCGTTTTGATTTGGTTTTCTCCAGTTTACTTTAAGACAACGCTCACAGCTACACTTAACTTTTAGGAAATATGACCTTCCTATTCTGTATGAGGAACTAAAATTTAAAACTCACTAAACAGCCAATCCCAGCCAAGAACGTCCTTTTCCCCACAGGTAGTAGGAAATGGAGCCCAAAAGACAGGACCCCATCCGGGCCTCGTCCCGGTCTGCACAACCCACTCTATCAATCACAGCAGGATAATGCATAGCCGCAGCACCTGTGACAGCAGTGATTGAATGCTGAACACAGGCCCCGCTTCGCCTGTCGCTTTGTGCATTTGTATTTCTCCAGGGCCGGTTTGAGAATTTTCAGAACTTGGGGGTGGGGGAGGAGGAGTCCCATTGTATTTCGAAAAAGAAACAACGGTGCATTTTGATGATAGAAACGTAATACAAAAGAGAAATTAGGCAGCACGAGGCCTGGTCCACTCGGGTGTGGGAGAGGCCCGCGCAGTCAGCAGCCAGCCGCGCTTATTAAGCTGAGATTTAGCTTAGATAAGAGAGGTGCGGGCGGGGGAGGGGGGTCCACAGTGCTGACACCGGGGCCTTCGCGGTCGCGTGAAGAGAACAAAAGGTACCAACTCACCTAGGTCCGACAGACTGTCCTCTAAGTTTAGGAGAGCCGAGGAAAAACAGTACCTTTCCATTTTTTAACTTCTTCCTGTTGGTTTTTTTTTTTAAAAAAACTTCTGATTTAATATCATAATCTAGCTATTTAAATGGTTTAACTTAGTGCTACACTGTTTGTAATGAATTGCAACCCTAAGGAGTGTAGTTTAAATAATTTCCTGCCAATTCAACCACTTATTGAAAGCTGCCTGTTTTTAAAAGTAGTCAGAATTGTACTTCAGTCGCTCCATCTCTGAAGAAGTATGTGTGTTTTCTATCATGCAAATAAAAATAAAATATTGGTAATGTACATTACTGTGTGTGTGGTTCATATCATTTGAGTCTGGGTTCCTAAAATGATAAATATTTCTGTTAAGAAGTATTACCTACTAAAGAATGTTTGAGAGCAGGAATAAACCGAAAGTGAAGCATCCACAATTCAAAAATTCAAAATGCTCTCCCCGGAGGGGTGGGGGTGGGGGTGGGGGTGGGCGCGACCTTCGGGCTGAGAATTTGCGGGGTTTTGCTGTTTTGCTTTTGTCTGAGCCAGGATTCGCTGCACCACCCGGACGTCGCAGGCTGACTTCTGCAAAGCTACTGCGGCGGCGTCCGCTCGTGGGCAGCCCCGCCAGTGCGCCAGTGCAGGGTGGTTCCTCGCACCCTCCCTCGGTGGCGGCAGATAAAATCACGGAGAAGTAAACCGAGGCCTGAAGGGCCCCGCCGGGCCGCGCAGTCGCGGCGTCTCATTGTCTGGCCCTCGGCGCCCCGCGCCCGGCCGCCGCCGCCACCGCCGCCGGGGAAGCCGGGGAAGCCGGGCGGGGAAGCCGGGCCGGGCCGGGCCGGGCGACCTCTCCGCAGCCGGGGCGCGCAGACCGGGCTCCTGCGCCCAAGCCCCGCGATGCCACTGCGCCCCCGCGATGCCACTGCGCCCCCGCGCGAGCGAGCGAGCGCGCGCGGCCCGGGCCCGGCCGCAGCCTGGCGATCGGGGCGGAGTCGCGCTCGGCGCCGGCCCCCAGCGCTCCCGCCTGGCCGTGCCCGGTCGGAGCGGAGGCCGCCGACAAGGCCGGCGGACCCAAGCAGGTGCGACCCAGGCGGTCCTGGCATCCGAGGAGCTGCAGAGCGCGGTCCCGAGGGGCCGGAACGGCCGGGAGCGAAGCTGAGCCCGGAGACCCGGGTGCAGGGCCGAGCCGCGAGCCGCGTCCGGTTGGGGAGCGCGGCCTCGTGCCCCTGGCCTCCTCACCGCCCCTTCCTCTCTCTGTCTCCTGCGCCCGCCAACCGCTGAACTGATTAGACTGTAATTAAGGCCATAAAGCCGCAGATTATACACCTGTTTATTCACCAAAGTTGGGGGCTCATCAGGCAAATTAGCTGCTTCCGGGCTACACGTTGGGCCTGAGCCTGCCTGATTAATGAAGTTTATTGGGAGCTGTTAAAAGCATTAACTGGAGAAAATCTGAGCAATTCGTCATATTTAAAGGATGGAAATTAAATCTTGATATGCAAATGAGAAAAAAATTTAAAGCATCTTTTGGGCCTCCTGACTGCATGTTATTTTTCTCTAAAATCCTGCTCAGGAGCACGGTGTTACAAATGAAGCATCCTTTGGACCTCAAAGTTACCAAGGACGGTCCACCCCGATTTATCTGGAATTTTAAAGATAGCCTACGAAGGAAGTCCCCATGCACATTCTGATTCCCAATGCAAAGGGATTTTTAAGACGCTCAATCACTAAGGCAACTCTGGCAAGAAACCCAGATTTTAAAAATTAAAATCGACGTATCCATCTGCAGGATGAGATTTGGGGTTTAACATCTGATGGGGAGGTGAGATTAGGGGCTCACAGAGAAGTTAGAGAAGTGCCCTGAGCTGGGAGCCAATGCGACAAGGACAGAAAGGTGAGGGGCCTGCTTACCCACCTCGGTACGTCAAGATTCCTCTGCACTGGCTCGGAAGTGTCCCACCCCGGCTCCTGCACATCACCACGGGGCTCTTTGGACAGGTGTGGGAGGGTGCAATTCAGAAAACAGAAGAGAATAGTGAGCAAAGGAAAACCAAGTGAAAAGAGGAGAGAGCGCAAATTGAGCACACAATCCAGAAGTTGGAAAGTACAGTGCCTATTTAATTTGGATGTTGCAGGCGATGTCGCTGTTTGTTAGTGATTCCAATTACATATGTGAAATGACAGTGATTTTAGGGTATTAGTTCTTTCCTGAAAAGAGAGAAATCTTTTCAACAAGAGTAACGAAAGTCCACGTAGCCTTTCTATTTCAAGAAAATACTGAAGATAAACACATGAAATTGGCGAAGAACATGAAAATAACACGAGATTGCTGTCTGCAGTGGGAAGCTTATTGTAGTGCAAATGTTTGAAGATTTATTTTTAAAATCTTTTACATTATTTTTTCTAAGGACATTTTAAGTATTAGCACAGTTTGAATTGTCTAATCAATGTATTATATATTCATTAAAGAATGGTTTTTACCATTTAAGTAACAAAGTAATGAAGCATATAAATTCTAAACTCTGAATAGGAGACAAAAAGAAAGGGGAGAGTTAATATAAAATTAAGAGAGTTTTTAAAGAAAATTTATCTCATCATACTGTCACCTCCTAGAGATTCAGTTTTAAAAGTATTTGATAGATTTTCATAGTTATTTTCATTAATACTGTCCTTCAAGATTAATTTTCTATTTAATTTTAAATTTTTATTTAAAAGCTAAAGCATTGAGATTTAGTAATGTATCTTTCCTAAAAAAGAAATCACTTACAGCTGATGAAGGAGAGTAACAGTAATTATTTATATTAATATTTTTGTTTTACAGGTTTAAAATTATTTTTCCAATTTACAGACTCCTTGCCTTTGATAAGTATGGAACTAAAAAATGTAAAATCTAAAAAATTCAATCACAACACCCACAAGCATAGACAACCTTGAAAGATAGTTTGTCTTTATCTTGAAAATTCTTTGTGTTATTTGTATTCTGTCTTCTAAAAATTCCAATATATTCTAAATCTTAATCACAATCTCCTTTTGTTTCCATGAACATTATACATTCCATTGACTTATAAAATTACTTTGTAACAAATTGAATTATAAATATTTTATTTATATGTTATAAACATTTAAAATTTTTGTTAGTGACTAAAATTCTTGATAAATGCATCTGTTGCTATCATTTGGATTATTTAAAATATAGCCTATGTTCATATTCTAATTGTTAAGGGATCATTAAAAGGATATATGTAAATTTTCATTTGTATTTAAGCAAATAGCTTTTAAAAATAACTGTTTGTCCCATAATTTTGAAGTAACCCGAAGAAAAACAATTATCCTTGTGTTAAAACTTGATCATTTATTAGAACTTGTTTTAATATTTGATTTAAACATGTAAATTGCAGGAGACAAGTTCTTGGAGGATATTTTAAAAATACATTTTGCTGTGAACACATTTTAGAAAATATTTTGTAGCTCATCATTAGAATTAAAACATTTAAAATGGTCTTATGCTGATTTTAGAATACTTGTCATCCTGGTAGCATATGTCTAGCAGTTCATCTAAAATATGGATATTTTTGTACAAAGATAATTTGCCATTAGAGCGCATAGTCACAGAGGGTGGGTTTCAGAGCCACTGGCTAATGGGTATCAGTCACTGTCATTTGTATTTCTGATCTCTAGAGTGGTATGGATGAAGAAGGTCAAAGTAGTCCCTGATGATCAGAAACTTTTAAAACCGTTTGGAAAAGTTAATGAATTAGATTTCCATGCACTCGAAGATATTAGGATTGGGAGATCAAGATTCCCATCAGCCAGATCAAGAATATTCACAGTTGACAGGAAAACTTAAGTTTCTTTCTTCCTCCCGAGACATGTCTTTCCATAGCTGAGCAGCGGCAAGTCATGGGAATGATACATTAGCCTAATGGAGACATTTCATAGGCAGGGAAAGCTAAGTACACTCACCTCATTTTTGTTGTATTTATCTCATGCAGCTCTTGATAAGTGCTTGAAAATAATACTTCTGGTGAAAATATCCCTTTTACTTTATAAAGCAGTTTTCGCTGTGGGTAAAATTACAGTGTTCATGAACCATAATTATTGTTTTTATAAATCTTAACAACATTAATGAAAATTCAGTGAAAAGTATGTAACTAGAAGAAATGTACAGCCCTTCCATTTCTTCTTTAATAGGATTTAAATGATTTATGAAATAAAAATGTGACTTCAGTTTGCTTTTCTTTGTCTTCTCAAATGTTTGAAATATTAGAATATAAAAGGAACTCCCATGTGTTCCTTAGGACCTACTGCATTTTTATCTAACAAAGATGGAAAGTGCTTTCTTGCATTAGTTAATATGATCAATTGGTTTTGAAGATATATTTTTCATGTGTTTTCACAGGACAGTATGGAGCAATTCTTTATACCACACAGCATATACCTTTAGAGACAAGATTGTCCTAATGTTCAGCAAATACATTTACTGTGCTACATTCCATATGCTGGGTTCTTACAACTGATAACTTCCATGTAGAAATTGAGTTAAATGTTAGAATTTACAGTTCAAAATGGTTTTGGTCCCCTTACTACTGCAAAATTATTAATGGAACAATAGGTACATGACGATAATAGGGTGAATAATATTTTCATTCTCAACGATGCAAATTTTGTCCAAAATGAAATATGCTTCATTATTTTATATTTCCAGGGCAATCTTTTGAGTCTAAAAAGGTCAGTAACAGGATTTTACTTTGATACATGATATGACCTAATTCTTTCATGTGTTGCAAAATCCAAAGGGGTTAGAGGGCGCCTCTTTCTTTTATTCTTTGATATCAGTCTGCATTGCAACAGCTAAACTGCCTTCCTATAATTGTAATGAGATCAGTGGGTTTTAAGTATGGAATGAATCAATTATGGTAAGCAGAGCCTCTGCGTAAATCACGGAATGCCAAACCAGCCTCAGGATTATAAAATGAATCTTTGACACGTATTCAAGGTTTCAGCAGTGTCTCAATAATGAGGATGGAGTACCTACTATCAAGTGAAAGCAAAGTTTTATTCACTTACTAAGACATACGTGCATCTTCATTAAAAGGGTTTGGATTGAATGAAGCTTCTTCTTAAAAGGAGATCTTGTAACATTAAAGAGCAAAGTCAGTGACAAATATGTTCAGCTAAAACTCAAAGGAAGAAGATTCCAAAAGCATATTTCATGAATTGAGTGAAAAATACCTATATCAGTGCTGAAAGGTAGCAAAATGGTCCTTTACATTTTTATTTTAAGAAAACTCTTAAAATCAACAACAATCAGAGGATTATCACAAAAGAAATAGAGAATACCCATTGTCAGTCTCAGCAGTTCTAAGAACTAGGTATTTTTCAGCTGGGAAGAACAATAGAATGTAAAGTGTTAATGGAGTGAAGACAGGACATTGTCTATCACATTCTTTTGACACACTGCCAACAGCCAGGCAGATTCTAAAGGGCAGAAAGATTACATTGAAAGAAAACAGTTTCCTTTTTGCATACTTTCCAACACCTTTACATTCTTTTCCTTCCCTTTAAGATAATCATCTCAAGGTAATTCCCTGCAACTAGTTGTTTAGTGACTTTACAATTTTCCGTTCTGTGGCAAGCCAGACATAAACCATAGCAGCGTTTTCATGAGTCCTTACCAGTCTGCTAACATACTTTAATTCTTAGGATTGGGTGGTGAGTTTTTAAAAAACATTTTGAGTGATTCAAACAGAGTGTGCTTTTTGCTGGCTTATCCTATTCAACTTACATACTTCTTGAAATTACTTACCTCTATCACATATTAATTAAACTAGTAAGTATTACAGTTTTAATGTACTCATTGACTGTAAGACCAAAGTTCTTTGATTATTTTTAAATAGTGTTTCCTATACTGTATTTTTAATGCATTGTAGGAGTTATGCACAATAATAAAATTATGATTTTTTTAAAAATTCAGTATTTACAACACCAGACATGTACCTCAGTGAAAGAAGGAATTTGTATTTTAATAACATGTTTGAATTTGGGTCTTAGCTGATTTTTACTTTTCCACAGTTAAAATTATGTTAAATTAATACAATAAAATACATTATGCTTATTTCTCAAATGAGAAAATTAAGAATTTTTGGCATAACTGTTATAGATATTTGTAAGAAAATAACACACATGGAATAGATTTTATGTGAAAAATACAATACTTAAATAATTTCCTATCTTTATTTTGCTAGAATCAAAAACATATTTTGATATTCTTAAATGTTTCTTAATATTTTGTTTAAAATGTAGTCAGATTGTTTTGGCATATATTTAAAACATTTCTTATTAAGAAGAGATCTACAATTGATGTGCAGATATAAATATAAAGAGATAGGTCACATATAAAGCTCACAAGAGTGAATTGCAAATCGGAATACAATAAATAGAAACTGTAAATGTGTACCTGAAAGAGCTAAAATCAATGTCTTCGGATTCCTGTTCAAAGACAAATTTTTAAGTCATGTGCTGGAATTGAAAATAGGAATGATTTCAGAATTGTGAGCATTTACAAATAAAAAAACAGGGTCTACAGTTCCGTGGAGGAGTATAAATTTGCAGTGAAATTCTGACACCTGGTGGTCATAAGGAATGCAAGACAAGAATGGGTACCTTAGACACCGGGCTTTTATAAATGAAAATTAAATTAAAAATTAGATGAAAGTCTTTCCTTTTAAAAGTTTGCATAAGACTCTCACTTTCCCCTAGTAATTTTACTGAGTCCTCTTTCAAATTTATATTTTGTAGATGTTTGTGCTAAAGATATCTTTTCAAAGGGATCAAAATATTGGCCAGCAGATATATTTTTTTAAATGGAATATGTATTTAGAAATTATTTAATAGTAATAAAATTGGTCCATTGATAATTAGCTCAATATTATGTTCTTAGAATCAAAATGAACCCTTCCTAAATTTTCTTGGTAAACAAATTAAAAACCTAAAAGTTTAGAAATTTAAAGTTATTTTTTGACACAAAGGCAAGAATAACAAAAAAAAGTTTTAAATATTTAAGTTGAAAGATAATCTTACTTTGTGGTAAACATTAAAAGGATAATTCAGGAAACAAAACTTTTGATAATTACCTTCTTGACCCATAACACTATTTTTTATTAAAATAATCCAAAGGACTCACAAGGTTGATACAGGGAATTATTTTCTAAGATTAATACCCTATCACAGTGCAGTATATACTAGCTTAAATTATGCAGTAAATTGCAATGACAATTTTTAAAATTAGCAGTGTTATTTGCTAAAGTCTACTTTTCTTAGGCATTTCATCTTATTTTAACATGATCCTCAAATAACTCTTCAACTATCACTATGGAAGAATAATAGAAAGCTCTTTTTTACTCTTAAATTTCAGAATACAAAACTAGAAATTAATGTAGAAGTTGATGTCTTCTGCATATTCACAGGAAAACAAAGTAGCCAGAGGGGAAAGATGTTGCATAATTTATGTTCCTGGAAGATTTGACCAAACAGTGGTGAAAATTGTTGACAATTTTAAAACGAATTCTGGTAATTGCCTGAAATCCCCCTTTTGCTAACTGCATTTTTTGTTTCTGTTTGTGGCTCTTTGATGTCTTCATGGAAGGCACTGTGACACTCAGTATGGAAATGCTGCTGTGTGTGAAAAGGCTGCTGTCAACCGCGGCATCCTCAAATCCTCCTGAGGGACAGATGTGCCTCAGTGTCCTGCGGTCAACATCTGGTTGCGCCTCATTTCCCTAGAGCCTTGGATTGAAGTAGGGTCTGGGGCTGAGGGTCAGACGGAACTGCACATTGGTCTTCCTCCTTTAGGCCACAGGGATGGTGCAGGAGGTCGGATTGTTCTTGTCTTGTGAATTTTTGGAATGAACTTTGAGGAGGACACTTTGGGAAACCTCCGGATGGAGGCTGAGAGGGGTTCCCCTCACACCACTGCAGTCAAACACGGAACTCTCTTAATGAATCCACGAAAAGTTGATATTCCCACACATACAAAGAGACTTGCTTTGCTCTGTTCCTAAAGACCAAGTTATAAAAAAACAAACAAACCCAAAACAAAAGCCCAAATTCTTTCAAGAACGCTTATTAAGTAATAAAAACTATAGTTTTTTCCCCTTTAGAGACATTTCTTCTTATTCTTATGTTAAATGATTTTAGATAAGGTTACTTTATGTTTCAAAAGCTCTAATGGCTTTGAAGGTGGGAATTCTTTCTTAGCAAAGACTTGTAAGTAATGTGAAGTAACTTCAAAGCATTTTAGAATGAAAACAATTCTATATGTCTGTTAATAAATGTTGGTGTTCATTTTCCTCATAAAATAGCTCAGTTTTTCTTTCTCATAAAAATGAACATGTTTTCACCATGAAATATGCTCTTTGAGAACCCTTTAGACAGGGGCTTTGTGTTCTCCTCTCATAACACGCTGGTCCACCCTAACAGGAGTGCTTCCCCTCTTCACGGGCCTGAGGGATAAGACAGCATCAGCATTTTCTCTCCTTTGACTTCTCAGTGCCTGGCACATAATAAAACAGCAATAATTATTTTTTGAACAAATAATGAATGAATCAAAAATGCTTTTCCTTTTTTTCCCAGTATTAGTAATTTTTTTTCTAAAAGAGGGCATAAAATTGTAATATCTATGAGTCTATCCATGTTTGAGAGAAAATAGTAAGATGAACAACTGCAGCACACACACACACATAAACATTTTCTGTGTGGTGACTTGGAAGATTCTTTGGACAAAGAGACAGAGGAAGAGAGAGAGAGAAGGAGAGATGAGAATCACATTCCACGAAGCTTCACAGTTAAGCAATCCTTGGGGTCCGTGTTATGGAAGTCAGTACATGAAGCAGGTAGCATCCTGGCCTCTCATATCTGCATTGGTAATGTTTATACAGTGAGCGGCCATCTGCTGCATGGACATTTGCACATATTAATGGGCCCTGAGCTTGCTATGATACATTTTCCATGCAGAAGCATGTCAGAAATTTGTAACAGATCAAATATGTGGGCCCATAACAAGCACTCCATTATCATATTAACCATGACCTGAACATTTGGTTTTCTGGTGCTTTTATTGTGAAATTATATGTTTTTAGAGGCCTTTCAATTTGCACATCTTCCCTGATCACCCTGAGGCACGTTATTTTTTCCCTTTCGTTATAACCTATAACATTCACTCTCCAGCCCCTCATCTGCTACCAGCAAGCCTGCTTTACTATTGAACTATTAACTAATGACGGAGCTGTCTCTTCCAAGGGGCTATGACTTCCTGAGTGACTTCTCGGGACCAGCAAATCCCGTGTATCTCCCTTCCCTCCTTGGTAGCTGTACCACGCGCTGATCCAGTGTTTTCAGGGACAGGGTTAACTTTTTAAAGTGCTGCACTAACTATTCCCTGGCTATGTGTTTCTGCATGAATAATGCTAATGCATGAAACGTATTCTTGTTTGTTAGTTTGTCCAGTGTCATCCGTCCTCCACACCAGTCACTCTCTGTACCTTAATCTACTTGCTCATTGCTATCTAGATTCACTGCATTTACTCTTGTACTCCCTTCTCACCTATATTCCTCATTAGATCTGTGCTCCCTAAGGACAGGGCCCCCTTGCTCATGCTGTCTCCCCAGTGGCTACAGATAGGTCTGTATACAGGAGGAGCTTAATAAGTGTTCATTTTCCCTTACCCATTCTCCTTAGAGAATTTAGAGTTAATTCAATCTCACAGCCTGCCCAGAACCAGGTACTATGGTGTAATCTCCCTGCTAGACACTCACATGGCCTCTGCTTGTATTCTTGTGACAAGAGATCCAGTAATTACTGAGACAACCTGAGCCATTTTTGGAAAGCTGCTTCTATTAGCAAGGTCTTTTGGTGGCTGGAAACATGTTTTTTTGATACATTCACCACAAGTCCTAGATTTTCTCTATAGAACAAAAAAAGTCAACTTTTGCATAATTCATCTTCCAATACACGTACATGCACACGCATTCACATCCACACACAATTATTTTCCATTTTGCATAAAACATCGCTGACATTGCTCATTCACTTAGCAAGGTGTGCCCAGCAGAAGCAATATCTGCTTTCATAACCATGTAGCCAAATGGGAGAGACAGATAATTAAACACATTTTGCCTGTAACACATGTTAAGTACAATGTATGAATAAGAAGCACAACATCAAAAGACCCAAAGTTAAATCTGGGCTCGGAGAGCAGCAGGGCCAGGATACAGTAACTACCAGATGGACAATGTCTTGCCCTGCGCCCTTGGTCCCTCTCCTGAACCCCATGAAGGATGCCACTTAGGGACACTTTGGAGTTTGCATTTGGGGTTTATCCTAGTGGTGATGACATAGTAGATGTGGCCTCCACAGAGTCAGAGGCAAAAGGAGAATCTATCAAGAAGAGGACTTTTACTTACATACCAAATGGGGCATTACTAGACTGTGCAAAAACATGGAAGTTACTCATATAAACAGCAGACATCGATTAAGATCATTTCAACAGGAAGTGATAGAAAACCTTGCCTCAACATGGCTCCAACAAGGAAATATTATCTCAATCAGGGATCTGCAACTTGAAGTCTCTTGGCTCAGCCTCATTTGTGGTCTGGCTCTGTCCTTACACAGGTAGCAGGATGGCTGCGACATCTGGCATCACATCCAAATTCAGCCCTGTCCAGGAAAAACTATGTTTCATAATGAGGTCTTACTGTATAATAAAAAACTCTTTAACACTGACCATTCATTTATTCCACAGTTTTTATTGGGTGTCTGTTACATGCCACAAATATTCTGAGTGCTTGGGATTCAGCTATGAGCAAAACAGTAGACTTCGCCTTGTATCTCACTGGACATCAATGGGCTGCAGAAAAAAGAAAAATAGGACCAGTATGAAATCAAGACCCAATCCGCAATACTGTAAGGATGTCACACTCGTAGAGTCCTGTAGGGGAGAGCTCATCACTTGAATAAATTAGAGTTTTTCTGGCAAAATTTCAATGGAGAAATGATATCCAGTAGATAGTTAACAGTGTCTGCAAACAGAACCTTTAAAAATAAGATAGTTATGCAATTTAAAAGTGTTTTATACACAATACTAGGTCTAATAATCAGAATTTTATATCAAATGATAAAAATTGTATTAAAAAATATATATATTTTAAAAGACCAGGGCCGGGGATTTAGCTCAGTGGTTCCACCGCCTGCCTTGCAAGCGCAAGGTCCTGAGTTCGATCCCTGGTACCAAAAAAATAAAAATAAAAATAAGACCAAACAGCAAGACCAAAATATTTATAATATATTGTCTATAATTGTCTATAATTTGGATAATAGAACTATTTGTGGATTTGTATGTTTTGTTCCCCCTTTCCCCTTCATCTTTGTTAACTGAGCCTAGATACTTTACCTACAGCTTGATCCACATAGAATAAATTTATGACACCTGAAGTCCCCAGCCCCAGGTCAAAGCAATGACACCTGTAATATTATCTTTTTCAGTACCTACAGCTCAACTAAGAGCTAAGAAATTTTAAACAAAGAACTGCCTTGCCAGAAAATCTTAAGATCAATGAGCAGAAATATTTAAGATTTTAGGTTTTAAATAATGATTGTTTGAGATAATTATAAATTCACTAACTATATACAGCATTCATATATATTCTTATAATTGCATTTGGTTTGGGTTAATGTTGTTAGCACACCTCATGCTTGAATTAATTATGATTTACCAGAAAATCCACCTTACAGTGTAAAGAGAAGACTGTAGGCATCAGTATTTAGAAATGCTTAGGACCTAGAAAAGCCTGTGTGTGATTTTATACTTCACATTAAGTAAGTAGAATCTAATATTTTTTTGTTGGTTTGTTTTGCAGTACTGGGGGTTGAACCCAGGGCCTTCACATGGATCTCCAACCCCACTCCTTTCTTTAATTTTTTTATTTGGAGACATGATCATGCAAAGTTGATAAATTGCTCGGGCTGGGCTAGAACTTGTGATCCTCCAGCCTCAGCTGCCCCAAGTGCTGGCATTACAGTCTGGCATCATTTTGCCATTAAAATGCAGCCTAACTTCAGTTTACTGGGTTCAGTGTCAAGCTGTAAAAGTAGTCAGGGCAGATGAGACATTCAGCAAGCTTCCTCGTTAAGGCGCCCGCCTGCCTGGAAATGGCAGAGTCGAATCTCCTAACCAGTGTAAGCAGACGATCACTTGTGTGTCTGATGGACCCAGGCCGCGCCAGACGAGGCGATGTGTGAGCTGGTGCCTCAAAAAACGTTTGCAGCACTACTGTGAGTCCTGCTTTGTCCTATCAGTTTGACACCTAAACAGCTCAGAGCCAATAGGAGTCTTCATCCATCACTTTGATCACAGTGGCTGTATGGACAAGGGATTTAAGGAGCTGATCTGCCATGTCACTGGGGGCTGTGTGACGAACATTGCTCTCTTTTCCTCTCTTCCTTTTCTCCGAGGCATCTCATCCATCAACCAAACTACACAACAACTGAGACCTAAAACTGAAAAACACATACAACAACACTTGGTTAAATGATTGGCCACTGCCAGACCCACAAGGAACCAGGCTAACCATTCAGCTTGATTTAAGGAATCCATCCAGCAGTGGTTAGACACGCTCGCAAACAAACGGGCAGGCAGCATCAGGCGGCATGGAGCCACTTTGGTGTGGAGAGACAGGAGGTCCCGCGTTACAGGGTTTGTTTCAAAAATCAAGTCAAAGACTTTGAAACCTCTGAATAAACAACATTCAGAACTAATCAAAAATTGCACTCTTAGGAAGTGAGTGCAGAGCATGAGCGTGGAGGTTAGTTTCAGAATCTGGTCCGGACACAGGAGTTTGCAGCCTATGTGGTGGGCGCAAAGTGTGAGCAGGCAGGGCTGCGTCGTCCTCGGTGTGAAGGCCCAGCATGAGAAACAGACACAGGGCCATGACCTCTGCAGCCCCAGGGACACCGAGGCCCTGGAGGCTCTGCCGTCCTGGAGGTCGCATCTCCCTCCAAATTTAAAGGTGCCTCATTTCGTCTTTTATATGAAGGAACATGATTAAACTCCTGCCATACTAAATTTCCAGGATTGTAAAAAGTCAAGGGAATTAAAAAGGTCACTGCAGTATTTCATCTCACTAGCAAATCCATGGAAAAATGTTATAGGAGGACATAGAAAATTACTCGAGGAGAAGCACTGTGCCCAAATTCTGGAAAATTTGAGTGGAAAACCTACGCGGGAATGAGGAGCCTTTCAAATGAATAGGTATAAAACAGGACTCCTTACCACTTGAAGTCCTACAGGTAAGAGAATTGGGAAGCCGTTTCACTAGCAAAAAGAGGCTGGATACTGCTCACCTGGAGTGAAGATTTGCTGGGAGTTAGCTGCCACCTCCGTCTGTCGGAGAACATCTGAAGTAGCTCATAAATTGGAAATGTGCATTCCACACCTTAGCCCCATAAAGCAATAGAATACAAACCACCCCTCTTTAGTATAACACTGCTGGCTGACACAGCTAGCAGTAAAAATTTAGATTTAAATAGAAAATTGAGAAATAGAGTACTCAACAAACAGAACATACACATAAATGACCAAGCCTGCATTCCTTCAGGACAAAACACACAACGATCTATATGGATTTCTAAGATGAAAATGTATTTGTGTAGGTCTGTAAAAAAATAATAGTAATTGTGTTAGTGCACCCATGCTTTGGGTTTCCTTAAGAGACCAGCTAGCAATATCGTGTTTCATGATATTTAGAAATGAAACTCATTTCAGAAACAGATATGAAGCAGGTCGACCTAACAGACTGCCCGATGTCCACTCTAGTGTCTGCATAACATGAAAAATTGATGTAGAACATCCTTACAGCAAGCCAATGCTCCTGACATTTGATGACATAAAATGTAAACAATCTGTGGTTACTTAATTTAAATTTTGGACAATTTTTTTAGACTCTCCCTGGGTAAATGGTGTACTTTATTACTAAACATTTATTGAAGTCATAATATGTGCTAGATAAGTGTTTTGTGTGTATTATCTCATTAAATATACTCACAAGCCCTAGGAGATTATATTGTTATTCTCATTTTACAGATCAGGAAACTGAGACACAGGAAAACTAAGTGACTTGGATGAAATGACAGCAAAGCTGGAAGTGTGAATCCCACAGCCAGGCTCTGACTCCATGTACCATGCTGTGTAGACACACTACAAACTGCAAACCATAAAGCACTGTACCCAGTGAATAGCTTGATGATTTGGATATGAACAATTTGTAGACCTACTGGAAGTTTTTCAAATATTTACTTAATCATAATATCAAATTGTTGACTATTACAGAATATTCATTAATTCTACTGCTTAAGACAACTTTGGTGAGCTGAGAGTTCACATCAAAATAGCTGGATGGATTCGAACATTTCTGTCATCCAGATGCACATCTGCAAAACACTTGCATATTCTCATTAGATCACCCCTAGCATTTGAGGAGCTCACCGAAGGAGATGCCAGAAGAAATACTATGAAGAGGGAGGTAGTGGTAGAGTCTTCCCTGTGAGCTCACAATCCACACCAACCATACGCACAACAATCCATATAGTAATAAACCAGAGTGAACTGAGTGCCATGGTAGTTTTACACAAACAATATCTGAGGCACACTGCAAAGACAAAGTTCCCATTGTTGTCCATTTTTGTCTTTGTTACCTAGTAACAGACTGACTACAAAAACAAGTGTGAGCTATTGCCTGACAAAACTGATAGGCAATTGACAATGATGAAAAGAAGAATGGAAGTAGCTCGTGCTCCTGCAGGAGAGTTGGGGGTGAGGGAGCTTGGGCAGGAAGTGGTCCTGGGAAGTGGAGAGCTGAGTGAGGAGAGTGGCTGGGAAGAGAGACAATAGTCTCCACCCACCAAGTCTGAGTCCGGTGTCTCCCGCACTGGACTGTGTAGACGGTACCTCTCAGATGTCCCTCTCAAGATGGAACTGTATGGCATTTGTCCACAGATTCCTGGGGACCAAGAGTTTCAAGTTTCTTGGGTGGCAAAAATGCTTCTGCATTTCCAGTCCGTACTTACACACACTGTAAGCAGACTTTGAGGAAATTCTAGTCCAGAAAAGTGGGACAAACCTCCAGCTTGCATGAGGGATGCTGTCCTCCAATGGGATGGTCACCTTGGCTGCCTCGGAGTCAGGGGTTGCTAGAAGCTGCAGAGCCAGGCACGAGAGAGTGCTCAGAATCAGCTTTCTCCTCTCTCCATGTGCATACACAGCTGTAAGAAGAATAGATGATGTGTTTAAATTTTATAGATTTTTATAGTAAAAGACACACTGCTATTAATCCACCTGAAAGTACTCTCCCTTGCTTCAAACACACTTATCCCATCATTCTTGCCATTTTCTGAAGCAGTTCTGGAAGTCCTCTTTCATGAGTGTCCTTAGGACATTGTGGCTGCCTCAATGTCCTGAATCAATTCAAAATGTTTACCTTTCATGGCTATGTTGACCTTGGAGAGTGGCCAAGGGGTCACACAGTACCAGACCTGGTGACCAAGGTGGATGAGGACACAACATGATGTTTCTATGACTGCCTTTCTGTTGGACAGTGCTCAGCAGCAGCATTCACTGTTCTCATCACACCTCATAAAGACACTCAGAAAAGAGGACTTCTGGAACTGCTTCAGAAAGTGGCAAGAGCAATGGGACAAATGTGTGTGAAGTAAGAGGGAATAATGTAAGGAATACTAGTGGCAATTTACAGTAACACATTTTCTTTTTATGTAAGCACATGCCATATTTTTATCATATTTTGTGTCTTTGCCTTTTCCTACTGGGATAGGTAACCTTCACATAAGGGGAGGTAGGTTTGTCCAAGGACAAACAGTAGAGAGCTTTGAAGTCAACTGGACTATTCAGGACTCAAACTATCATTGGGAGCTCACTATTCCTGCTATCTAAGGGCCTGACTGTATGAGTGTGGTGCTATAGCTTGTTTATAATGAAGTTACTGTGGTAAAATTGGCCACAAGAAATACTGTACAGTGCATAATTTGATATGTTTTGATACATGAACATATAACATGAACATATGTGCATTTATACTTACATCATGAATCATCACCACAATCAAATTAACAAGTACATATATCAGTCACTTTCATTTTGCTTGTAATTTTTAGGTGTCATAATGATCACTTTCCATTATCGTTCCTCCTAGAATAATGACTATTATTATTGTATAGGGTTTGTTAGGCAAATGAAATAGCCACTAACTTCCTTTCTCAGTAAAACTCCATCCATTCCCAACCACTCATGAACAGAAAAGGTCAGGTAGTCCTAGGCATCAGGTTTCCCTTGTCAGAATCTTGGTTCTCTTGCCCAGTCACTAGTCGGATGGCCTTGGGCACTCAGCAGCATTTATAGCACCAGGCTGTAAATGACACTAACAATGTATTTGCCAGGGTGAGAAGCTCTTACCACCTTCCTTGCTGCAATGAGCTCAGCCTACCCCCCGCAGTGACCCGAGCTCTGAGAACACGACCTGATTCTTAACATTTTTCATTTGACAAGGTACTTTACAGAATTGTTTTTTTTTTCTTTTTGTACATAAAATATAGTAATGGTTATCAACTTGGCATCAGAGGTACTTGGGACTTAAAGGATTACTGAACTCCATTCTAGGCTAACTGAATCAGAAACTAGGATCCAACAATCCATATTTCCAAGAAGCTCACCAGAGGGCTCAGTTGCACTAGAAAATGGGGAAATAGCACCAGAGGGGCTCGCAGAGCACTATGGGAATGTGCACCCCCTTTCTCTCATCTCGTTCTGTCTCTCTCTCTCTCTTTTTTTTTTGGTGGTACTGGGGATTGAACCCAGGGCTGCTGCACTGAGCTGCATCCTCAGCCCTTTTTAACAACATTATTTTTTATTTTGAGACAGTCTCACTAAGTCACTAAGTTGCCCAGGTTGGGCTTAAATTAGTGATTCTCCCGCCTCAGCCTCCCAGAGCTCCCAGAGTGCACAGGCTACCATGCCCAGCATTTCCTCTCTTCTCCTAAGAATGCTCAACCCACTCATCATGGCTCCACCTCTCTGAACTAAACCTCCCAAAGCTTCACCTTCTAATACCATCCCGATGGAGATGCGAATTTCAACTTTTCAGCTGAGGGAGCACATTTCCGTAACATGTAAAAAGAACATCAACTTATAAAAAATTAGCTTTTTTTCTTCAGGTGATTGTAGATTCATTTGCATGCTGGTGTAAGGAATGATACAGAAGGATGCCAAGCATACTTTACTGGGTTTCCTTCAGTGGAAACATCTTGCAGAAGTGTAACGCAGCGTCTTGAGTACACTGATACTGGGAGCCGTCCTCACTCTCTGCTGCATTTTAACAGCCACATCAAAATTCCTTCTGCCCCAATCCCTCCCTCACCCTAACCATTAACTGAGCATTATGACAATTCCTGAAGGATGAGCTTTTCTTCCAATTATTGCCTAAGACAACTGGATTTACCAGTGTGCTTGCTGCTTAATGGTTCAATTTGCTCTTAATACAGGAAGTGATGGTAGCTACATCAGGTAATTTATTTCCACGCAACAAACAACTTTAACAAGGTTTACTTTTCTTTAGCCCTGAGAAAATGTTCGTGAATAAATGGAAAAATGAGGTTGCTCACATACCTTTGAGGTAAGTGTCCAGCAGGAGCAGTCTACTAAAGCTCTGATGTCTCTCGAATCCCAGGAAACTGCAGGAAATCGAGGTGCTCTAGGTGCTCACCGTGCTGTATGCTCCAAGCCTCGAACCCATTCCATGCCTCAGGCTGTGGGTCTCTATGACAGATGTAGACCTGAGGGCCTGGTGCATACTTTATTTCCTTGGGATGTTGGATTGCTAGGATTGTCGGGGTAGCGTTCTGATTCTGGGCAGAGAGAGGAACATCAATATTCAAGACTGTTTAAAGCCTTCCCTGGTTTTCTACATCTAGCAGATGAACAATCCATATACAGGCTTCGTGTTTAAAACTCGAGCTCCAAATAGCATCTCAGCCTTCCCTTAGTAGTCTCTCCTCTCAGCTGGCACAAGCAATCCCTATTCAGTAGAATGTGGACCATCATCCCCTCCTTCTCCCTGCCAAGGGCTCCCTTCCCATGTGGCTACCAGATTCAGCACTTGCAATTAAACAGAACCAAACCAACAAACAGAGCCACAATATTTTCCCCCAAGAATAGTTATCTATTAGAATTAACTGTTTACAGAGAGAGCAGGCAATAGAGGGAGAAAAAACAACATTTTGAAAGCATTTTTAATATTTTATACATTTCTATTGAAAAATAGTCAAGTTTTGTGGAGGTGTATGTGCTCCACTTCATCTATTTTAGGTGAAAAAGAAATTTTCATGCTTATGCAAAGTGAAACAGTAGGTAGGAGAAAGTAGAAACATAACAGCAATCATTATAAATGTTTATAGACATAACTAAAGCTTTATCTAAAGTTCATCCTGTTTAAGGACATGTTTTATGTTGTACAATTCCTCTTAGAATATCAATCTAATAAGCACCAAATGAAGCTGAAGACAATGCTCTTATAAAAAATGGAAAAAATGATTAAAATATGATAATTATACTGACAGCTTATATGCTCAATCTAATCAACCAAGCTTCCAATTTGTCATAACGTACACTCACTCATACATTATTGCTTAATTATAGCAACACTTCCATTTGGAAAGGCTGTCAATCACATGAATATCTACCATTTTTCTTCATTTTTTTTCTGTGAGGGAGCATATTTTAAGCAAGGATTTGAAGCCTCTGCACTATTGACTTAACCCTTGGAATACTTTTCATATACAACTACGGTTCTTATTAAACATTTTCTTTGTCCACAGATTTAGATAAATTTGTACTAAATGACATTCTTCTTTACATCAGAATTGATATACAGTATTCTAAAGGGAAATTTAAGATTGGGAGATTGGGGTGCTACTTGCACTAAAAGAGGTGGCTTTTTCAAGAAAGACAGATTTGAGAGGATGTTTCTCCCTTTGCCATTTGATCAGTGAGTATAAAATACAAGAATGGCAGTGAGGAAGAAATTTGGAAAGTCTTTTAAAAAAATGAATGATGATGTAAACATACTTTCTTTCCCCATAGCAAATTTAAAGTTTATCTTAATCTTTTACTTTTCCTCCTCTGACTCCATCATTCTCCTTCCAGTTGCTAAAAACGTTTAACACATTGCTAAAACAATCACGTAAGTATAACTACCTGGGTCACCAATGGAGGGTTTAGTAACTTGACCATATAACTATGTGTACTAGAGTAGCTGAAACAAATATTCATATTGTTAGAAAGACCTGAAGCTTGGTCTTAATCACTTAGAAGACATTACTGAGCATGTGAGGTGTGTAAGTGTAAGTATGTATCTGTATCCTCTGTGTAATGCTACACAGCGCAGCCTGCAGTGTGGGTGGTATGTGTCACCCTTCCATGTCTCTGGGGCCTGGTCTCCTGGACTCTCCAGACACCCAAATCTCTAGAGGCCCTAGTGCCTCAAGTTGGCTTTCCTGAATCTGCAGATTGCACTGACTGTGGATTCCACCAAACACAAATGGATAACCCCCCATCCTTTTTTTGCCCTGCTACTGTTAGAGCATATTGCAATGGAATATTTTTGGTCTGTGATTTGTTAAATCTGTAGGTACAAAAACCATGGATACTGAGAGCTTACTGTACATGGAGTAGTCTGTATCTGATCTCTCTGCACAGAAAAACCTTGGATTGCAAGTAACTTGTTCTGAGAGTGTTCCCCAAGATGAGCAAACATTTCCAATAAATTTAAAAAACAAGTGATGTCTTGCAGTATGAGTAGTATGTGACACCAAATGCCACATAATCACAGCTGAGCCAGTGGATCTCTTCTCTCTCTCTCTCTCTCTCTCTCTTTCTGTCTGTCTCTCTCTCCCTGTGAGGTTGTGAGTGACCATCTCCCAGTTGCAAGAGGTTATGGAGATCTCATCTGCAGAGGAGGAGAAGAAAAAGTGGAGGGATCTCTCACTTTAAGTGAGATTAGGAAGATGTCTAAAATGTGGGAAACTGCAAAATTTTATAGAAAAGCACCACCCAACTAAGGCTGTAGCAGTAGGAGCAATGAATCTGTTTAATGACAACACAATATCACATTTCCACAAAATCCTCAAAAGGAGGCAAAATCAGGTATCATTGGCTAGTTTCCTTGTTAAAGTTGCATGACAATAAAAAAGATTCCACTGAGCCAATAGATACCAGTGACTCTGTTAGTGAATGTGAAAGTCATCCTACACAATGACCCTCCTCTCTCTTGACTCCCTCACACCAGCTAGGAAGGTTTTCAAAGGTAAGTAAAGGTTAATTTGTTTATTTT
Organism: Heterocephalus glaber; assembly: GCF_053883595.1. Lineage (NCBI taxonomy): Eukaryota > Metazoa > Chordata > Mammalia > Rodentia > Bathyergidae > Heterocephalus > Heterocephalus glaber. Next base: position 4,480,287 of record NW_028258187.1, on the reverse strand, counting down.
TCTTTATCTTTTGTATTTTCTTTATTTTTTGTATTATATTATAGGATTGTAATCATTTTTATGTAGATATTTCTGGGTTGTGGAGTGAACCATATGAGTTTCCATTATTCCTGATGGGGAAATTCACTCTGATACACAAGTTCTTTGGGCTATAAGCATGTTTCTGGAATGAATTATGTTCACAACCCAAGGTTTTACTGTATATGCATATAATGTATTCTCAATTTTCAACCTAGGTTATTTAATTGCCCGTTTTGTCAAGTAGTCAGAATATTACATAAGAATTGAAAAATGTCATCCTGGATGTGGCAATTTTGGTCCTTGGGAATCTACATTATTGTTTCTGTGACTCCATTCAACCATGATAGTACACAAGGCCATGGGAGTGAGACTTAATTTCTCCTTCATTTCTCTGAATATCATCTTATGAAGCAAATGTTCACACTTGCAGGCTGTGTTACTTCTTAAAGGCTCATTTTGTGATGACAAGACACCCTGAACATGTACACTCACAAACTTGGAGTAGGAACCCCTTTTTCAGGAGAACTTTGTACCTATCATTTTCAGGACTTAGCTGCTACCTCTTCAATAATTTATGTCAAGGGCTTTATTCTTTGAAGAGTTAGAGATAATGCAAGCTGCATCTAAGGACCTCAAGGCATTTGGCACATGCATTATTACTTTCAAGGAATTTATTTAAAAATTCTTTCAGGCTGGGCATGGTTGCTCATGCTTGTAATCTCAGCCCTCTGTGAGGCTGAGGCAGAAGAGTTGCGTGGGCAACCTAGTGACACAGTGAGAACCTCTCTCAAAATAAAACAGTAGAAAATGGGGAAGAATGGAGCTCAGTGTGAAGGCTCTGGGTTCAATTCCCAGTAGCATGTAACATTTTCTTAATTAAAAAAACAAACTCATTACAAGTATTCAACTTGGAAAACCTACAAGCACAGTTAAAATTCAGTGATCATGGTGTCGTGTCACTTGACCTTACAACATGGTTTGCAATCTTTTCACCATGTTCTCTGTCTTGGGTCTAACACAGGCTTGTGCCACATGGTGGCCTTCATATCCAGGTGGCTTCATTTCTTAATTTTTAAAATTTTCTTTCTAAACTATCATTTCTTAAATGATAATTATTGATCAAGTCAGAAAATGAAACAAGTGACTCTGCCCGACAGTTCTGGGTATTACCATTAAATGTAAACTAAACACATGTGGAATGATCTCTCAGTGTAATTTCTTTTTAATTTCCCATTTAACATTGTGCATACATGCATATGATGCTTGAAACTGGAGCAGAGCATTTCTACCCCAGAGATAGCAGCCAGGAGAACATGAAACTCCCTCCCTTTGGTTCCATTCAGTTCTGGAAAGGATATCTTCATGGTTTATTCTAGCATTTAAAACAAACCCAATATGGCAACGCATGTGCATGTCTGCAACTGTAAGATGCATCAAAAAAAAATAAAGATGCTAGGAGAGCAAAATATTAGTTTTAGAATCTAGGATATATTTTTGCTATATAATTCTTTATACTGACTATATAAAAGTTCCTATGAAGAAATTTTTGTAATAAAATCTTGAAGATGAATTTAATAATGTATCATTAATTTATCTCAGAAGTAACAAAAATTAATGTTGGACAAGAATACAGATCTTGGCATTCAATGTGTTTTTAATACTGTCTGGATTCCCTGTAGGAACTGTAATAGCTGAGGCCTAGAGTAATCCGTGCAGGCTGCTGAAGATCCTGAGGGTACCACAGGACCAGGGCGCTTGAGCAGAGCATTTGCACTCACAGGAAGACTTTAGTGGTACCAACAGTACCAAGAAAAACATTTTCATATCATACCATAACTTCAAAACCCCACGTGGACACCTTCCCCTCTACAGCCAGTGTATGTTTATATGAAAAGCTGATTTTTTTTCTATTTATTTAGTGATGATAGCCTTACTATAGTCTCAACTTTTGTTATTTTTCTCGTGTTAAATCAAGATCAGGAGGTTATCGTTTATTACCAACTGTTGTTTAAATTTGGATTTACAACAGCTACAACCTCTCTCAAATCCTAGCAATCCCCTTGGATGCTTATGGAAGTTTTCAATACATTTTTTCACAACTTTCCCATCCAGAGAAAGGATGGAATTCCTCTCACTTGAATCTAGAATCTCAGCTGAACTAAGAACTTGTTCAGAAGTCAACAGTGGATTCAAATGGCAGGTCTTCCAAGCCTGGTGAGCTAGGCCTTTTGTTGTCTCCTGGTTCCCTCAGGATGCTACTGGCTCTGGAAGACTCAGCCATCTTGCTGAGGACCTTGAGAATGTCACACTAGAGAGGTGCTGCAGGGTGCTGTGGTTGACAGTCGCCTCTGGGCCCGATCTCCTGACCTCACTCACACAGGCGCAGAGCATATGCATTGAGCTGTTGCCAGCCCTCCAGGCAAGTCCACTGGCTGAGTCCCACTGCATGAGCCTCATCGATGCACCAAGCTCAGAAGAACTAACCGAGACCTGTAAAGCCTATGCAAGGTAGTTAAATAGCTGTTATTTTAAGCCAATGGTTTTGCGGTAGTTCCTTCCCCAGCAGCAGTAACTAAAAGACTTGAAAGGGACTTTATGTCAGTTCCAACCCCAGTTCACCTTTCCTAGTGGTCATATTTCAGAAAATAACCAATTTTTAAAAAAGTCTCCAGTGTATGTTTCAGTAAGAGAGATAAATATCATTTCTTTTCAGTCTTTCTTCACCTGGAATGTACTAAGGGTTGATTTATAATAGTTTTGTTCAATCATAAACTTACTAACTCTTAGACAATTATTTCTGAAGCATTCCTCAAATAATGGCCAAGTATGATATTGATTTTATGTGATATCCAACAGTTTAATTTGCTGAAGGAATTTTTGCCTATGGTTCATTCAGCTATCTCCCTGAATGTATTATTACTGCCGCTGTGGCCAGTGTCATAGACCTGTTAGCTGTGACACTGCATGTGGCTGATTTTGCCTTTGTAATTTAGTCCTCTCATCCAGTTGTAATTTACAATCCCTGTAGGATGGATGCCTTTGCAATTTAGTCTTCCAATCCAATTTTTGGTACAAATTGCCACAGTTTTATATCAGAGAGCATTATTTTAAACTTGGTCTGAAAAGCTCAATTCATTTACCAGGACAACAGGTCTTATTTTCTGATGTGGAGGTAAGAAAACTGTGACATTTCATGCTCTTGTTTGACAAGGTTTAATGTATTTTCCACTCATCATTGTGCAATAAAATCTAATTTTTGTAAAATTCATGATCATCCACTTTTGTTGGGGAAACTTGGGTGAAATTACTGTGATCATATGTTTACTTATCCCAGGGAATAACTATTCACTATCAGTATTTGTACTAGAGTCTCATTGTTTTTATATTAACATCCAAAAATCTCTTATTTATTGTTGTAAACTGTGAGTAAAATATGTCACCGTCATTGTCATTATAACCATCCCTGGTTAACACGCACTGCGGAATAGTATGTACAGGGTGCTATTGTAACCTCTACGTGCGTGCCTTTACTCTTCAGAACCACGCTAATGTTGACACTGTCTTTATTCTTTATTTCCGGTTGAGGACATTGAGGCACAGAAAGGTTAAGTAGCTTGTCAGGGCTTCAAGGTATTGGAAAATATTAGAATGGGGATTCAAGTGTCAGTTGTGGGTCTACGACGACAGACAGTAACGGGAGGTTGCCTGGAAAGTCGAGGCCACGCCCATGCCTCGCTGCAGTCTTCACATTGACAGAGTCTCCTCAGCCCTGTGGTAGGGGTGCTCTGCTGTCTCCCTCTCTTTCCTGGGCCTGGGAGCCGAGGCACTGGGTTTAATCCACGTTTTCCGATGCTCAGTTTTGGTGTTGACTGACCTGAGGGCTCTTTCCAGTCCATCCCAGGACCATGGTCTTAAACTCTGCATCTGCAAATCTGATTCCCTTCTGCTGACATCCTATGTTCATGCAAAATCTGCTCAACCCATGGAGAATTTGGAAATATTTCTAAATATCTCAAGCAAGGGACATAACTGGACATGTCAGGGGATGAAAATGAGTTTAAGGGCCTGAAACTAGCCAAAGAGTTATTTTAAGTTTTAATTTCCTTCATACAACAAGACAGCTGACAAGAATGTTTGTGTGCTGTGAAGGAAGGCGGGAAAGATTCAGGAAAGTGGGATCAGACTGAGCACAAAGGAAGACAGGAGGGAAGGCCAAGCCGGGCAGTGGGAGTTGGGCACCCCATGCAGTCTCCCTGAGATACCTGGCCCTGTTCTCCAGGCACAAGCGAGGGTCTTCTGGAATTTAGGCTAGCTGTGTGGAACAATGATGGGACCTAACGTTTTAATAGGGCACTGAGATCCTTAATAGACTTAAATCAAACTTAAGTCAATTGGATAAAGCGGGAAAACACCAACTAGGGCACGTATATTGTGGTATTAAGTGAATAAAGCCTATTAATGATCACCTGAATTAATTCTCCAGTAAGCTGGCTAAATGCACCACACATTTTGGTATCAACAGTGGTGTCACTGGGTGCTAAAAGAAATCCATCATCTCATTCCACAACGATGTTAAAAGCTATAATAAGGGCAGGAAGTGTAACTCGGTGGTAGAGGAGTTGCCTGACAGATGGCTGGGTTCAACTTGCAGCACAAATAAAAACCCCCAAAATGTGACTTGCTGGACTGGAAGTGTAGCTCAGTGGCCCTGGGTTTGATCCCCAGCACTGCCCCACCCCCAAAAGCTCTGCTCCTCTATCCCAAAGAAAGCTTTCAAGAAAAGAATTTAAAACATTTTACTATATTGAAATTTTTATAATTCTCCCAATCAATAACATATATAGATATATGTGTAAATATAGCATATATAATGACTATGTGTGTATTTATATAAATCAATACTATGTGTTTGTGTAAAGCTCAGAAAAAGTGAAGTAGATATTTTGAACTTTTTCACTTAACTAGTATAATAATTAAAATATTCAACACATATTTATGGCAAGCCTACCGCACTGCAGGTGTTGTAAATCAGGACATTACATCTAGTATTTTATTTAACACTGTTATAAAATACTCATTTTTAGGGTTTTTTTGTAAAAAAGTTTAATCCCTGTGTAGCCTGAGGGAGATCACTTAACCTTTACTTTTCAATTTTATTTAAAACTGAAGTAATAATATTTACCTCCCAAGATACTGTGCATACTAATTAACATTGGCAAAAAGCTTGAAGACAAAAAGTGTGTCTACTCGTATCATGTTTTTAATTCTCTATAGTGTCCTTAATGTCCTTTTGTTTTTTAATTCCATTTCTGTTCAGTAAGGTACCTTTTAATTGGAAACAATCTGACATTGGCCATACCTGCCAGCTATTAGGAAGATTTCTTGGCTAGAGACAATGTTTATCTTAATGTTTGTATATCCATACCAAAATGTGTTCACAAGATGTAAGCCAGTTTAAGTGAAAATAATATGATGAAATTATTTTAATATTGGCTTCCATGAGATTGAAATAGGTAAGGATTCATAGGATGATGTGTGTTTTATAGCACCAAGTAGTATATGCAACACTTCTGGACAGCTTTAACATGAAGTCAAACAATGGAAAGCTCAGTTGCCTGTCTGTTCACTTTTTTAATAAGGGTCATTTCCATATAAAACAGCCCCATGTCATGGATTATGTTTAGGAACACTCAGAAGAGTATTCTTATTTTTGTGAGGCTACTTCGCAACAACAAAGCAACAATCTTATATATGTAATTCCAAGGGCAAATTGAATTGTGTTCTTATTGAACTCCTCTGAAAATAGTATTAAAGTTTTCATATATCGTACTCTTTGCCTGACATTCATCTGCATCACGCTGCTAATACCTGTAGCAATGAAAGGACCTCAGAAATCCTGGAATACAAAGGAACGCACTTGTAAGTAGGCAGAATGGCAAATCTGTGGGCTTTTCCTGTGTTTCTCATTAAGGCCAGTGTTATACAGTCTGCCCTGAGTATTTGCAGTTTTGCATCTGTGGGTTCAACAAAACATGTATCCAAAATATTTCAGCAAAAATATTGCCTCCATACTAAAAGTGTACATACTTTTTTGTTCTCATTATTCTCTAACAGTATACAACTGTTTACATAGCATTTCCATTGCATTAAGGATCATAATCAAGGGATGATTTAAAGTATATGGGAAGATATGCATAGAATATATGCAAATACTTTTATCCATGCCTTTTTATATAAACGAATTGAGAACCTATGGATTTTGAGTGTCCATGGTGGTGGTGGGGGGGGGGGGCTGATCCTGGAACCAATCCTGATGAATCCCAGGGGAAGATTGTATTTTAAGAAAGAAATGCTCTCAATTTCCATGTTAACCTCAATGTCCACTTTTCTTTCTTGTCTATTTCCAGTCCAATTACCTGTTAACAGTGAAGTGATTTTGAAAAGCTACTCTTCCAATCTAAGGCAACACGTGTGCCCTGATTTCTTCCATATTCTGAAATTCAAAGAATTTGTGCCCAGGGGAAGCCCCACCACACTGTCTGGACAATGTGCAGCAGACAGATGAGAAGCAGCTCAATGATCAACTCCTACATTTTGGAGTGATTATCTCCTTGGCACTAATGACATGGGAGGGGTTACTGGTGATAAATGGAAGTGAGAGCTCATTGCAGTGGTGCCCGGCAGCAGCGTGGAACCTGCATTGCATGGAGGAGAACTTCTCTTTCTAGGAGGTCAAGCTGAAGGTCCCATAGGAGCGGGCAAATTGTTGTTTTTAGGACAGAAGGAGGAGCGATTCTTATAGTTCACCAAATCTTGAAGATTCATGAAGAGGGAAACGGATATATCAAGTTTTTGACCAAAGGAAACAATAATGCAGTTGATGATTGAGGTCCCTATAAATAAAGACAACAATGGCTACCCCCAAAAAAAGATGCCACAAGGAGAGCAAGGGGATTTGTTCCTTAGATTGGAATGTGATGATCCTCTTGAGTGACAGTCCTAAATTTAAGAATGCAGTATAGTTTTGCTGGGTTTGTTGGTGCTGGTCCATCGAGAAGCCTGCCTTGCTGTCCCAGGAGATGCATCCTTCCTGTTACTGAACGTTAGGAGTAGAAACTGCACTGGTTTGGGAGGGTGGAGTGGGGAACACAGGCACGCATGCTCCTTGGTGACTCTGGTCTGGATTAGCTTATGTTTCCATGCAAGATTATGTGCGGGGGACGTATGTGCACCACGGAGGGAGTGCACTTGAGGGGATATCAGGCACAGGACGTCACCTGTTGTCACTGTGTCACTTTCACCTTTTTGTATATTGGCGCATTGCAACCTTGCGCCGAAGCTCCCATGTTCACTTCTAGGGTGCCCACAGAGTCCTGCAAATGCAGCTCAGCCTGAGTCCCACAGCACCCTCCCTCCTTGGGATGCGAATGGTGCAAACAGAGGAAGTTGTTAAGTCTTAAGTCTTCCACACTTTAAATAAAGGACTGCACTTTGAAATAAAAAGGCTTCGTTTGGAAAATAGCACGATTAACCAATAAGTGGATTATGAAGTGCTTGCCTCATGAGGCCCAAAGTGCTTCTATCACAAGTATGAATGTAGCACAACATCTTGCATGTGAAAGGCCTTACAAACTGTCCAAGACACAATGTGGGTCCAGCACAGCAGAGAAGATGGGTCAGGCACTTTCAACCGGTATTTAGGTTACATAATAATAAGATGCTATCAGACTTAATATAGGTTGGTATATTACAGCACAAAGAAGGCTGATTATATGATTTTGGACAATTGCTGAAGCCATCCTAAATGAAGGAAATAATAGTGTATGAGGAGATGAAAATGACACACTAGAGGTAGAACTTTGTAAAGGAAGCAAATATCTATATATGCCTGACAGAGACTATCATAATAGCTCTTGTTCTGTTTTGTTTGAGAAAAAGCCTCACTGTGTAGTTCAGGTCAGCCTTGAGCTAGGTAGCCCAGGCTGGCCATCTCCATAGTCCTGGGATCACAGGCAGGCGCCACCATATCCTGCTAGGACATGTACTTTGGTACAACTTGTCTGGAAATCAAATGACCGATAAGGGGGCAGCTTTTCACCCAGTAATTTAACTTTGGGAATTCCATTGTAAGGGGAAAACATTAGATGCATATAAAGATGTATTGTTTGTACAAGTAATATTCTGAAAGCAGTTTAAAATTCAATACAAGGATATGACTAACGAATATTGTTATGTCCATTAAAAATCATATTTTAGAAACTAATGACCTGAGAAAACGCTTATTACTCAAAGTAAAATGAAAGACATGAAAGATTTCAATTTTATAAATCATATATTGTGTTTGCATGTGTGTATGTATGCATGCGTGGAAAAAAGAGAGTTGGTGTAAACATACCAAAATGCAATCTCTAGTTATTCTTATTGATTATAGATTGTGTATAATTATTATTTTCATCTTTATACTTTTCTACACTTTCAAGTCTTTTAAAAACTGTCAATTAAAATCTCTCAAAAACTAATTTTGTCATTTAGACAGGCAATATTTACTCTTAAAAAATGTTCTAAAGCAATATACTCTATTTGTGTGAAACATGTACAAGGAACTTTGTCACAGCATTATTTGTTATCTTAAACAATGGGAATGGGAAAAAAAGAAAAAGCAAGATGTATCATGTACAGGTACAAATTCCCTATGATGAATGCTATCATTATGAATATCTAGAATATATGTTTTGTTTCAAAAATTTCTAACAATTGTAGTGCCATTAGTAGCAGGGATAACTAGCGCACTATCTCTACAGTAGATTGTATCACATTTATTTAAACCAGTGTCAATAAAGATTATGCAAAAACAAGAATAATTAAAAATAAAAGACATCAAATGGATTGCAAAGTTTACTTAAAATTTTAAGTGTGCTGTATGTGCACATAAAATATTACAGGAAAACCAGCAAACACTAATAGTTACATTTCTGTGTTCAAATTTTATGTATCTTTCTTTGCGAACTTTTTCTGTAGTATGTCTATTTTCTCCTTTCTAAGGAAATCTGTGCCCCAAGCCATAGTGCTGAATGAGAGAAGAATAGCTAGTGAGACCTCCGTGTTCTTTCTCAATTTCTAACCTTTTGTGTGGACTCTGGTCCTTGTACTCCTGTTAAGCATTAGTGCTTAATGGGAAGTGTCGTGATGTCATCAAGTATGGAGTCACTGTGTTTCACCTATTCCACTTTTCAGGACGTGTGTGTGCACAGCACTTGTCCCCTTGAGTCTGGGATGTTGATGCTTCACCTGTCTGTGGAGTGGGGCTTTTGTAGATAACCTACAAGTCAGAAACCATTTCTAAGGACGACACACATTTCCTTATGTAGGACAAGATAAATCTGCTTTAAAAGTATCAAGCCTTTATGACAACATCTTATATGCTACACATATGAAGAAGCAGGTTTAATATTTTTGTGAAATAGTTTTCTTTTATGGGTAGGTTCTTGTGTATGCTACCAAAAGATCACATAAAGGCATATGTCTTTATTAACTCCTCTTCTCTGCTTCAGATCCAGGCTGTATAGAATAAACCTCTCATCTTTTGAAAAGGACACTTTGATATTTAGTTTTATTCCTTCACCTAAGATAATAAAACTGGGGAATGTAGCTTAGTGGTAGAGTGTATGCTTAGCATGGATGGAACTCTGGGTTCAACCCCTAGTATTGACAGAAAAACAAAAGAGATGCTAAAATGGTTTTGCAACTGCTTGATTGTAGTGAAAGGAAGGAGAAATAAAGAAAGCAGCATACATTGCAGGACTTTTCCACAATATGATAAACAAAGCACCCATAGGAAGGGTGGCTTTCTCTTACTAGGTCTTGGAACTATGCCTTTTTCTTGTCAATATCACAAAATATCTATTTCACTTTACTCATTGCCAAAAGAAAACGGGGAAAAGAAATAAGAAGCCACAAAGAAGGAAACATGGAAGATGAAATATATGGACATCTATATGTAAAATCTCATGGGATGGAATAGACATAAATAATTGGACACATCATTTTAATTAGTACCCTGTGAATACAGAAGTGTTCGACTCACTACTAATGATCCCGATACTGGCACTGAACCGTAACTAATGTCAAAAATTTGCAAAAATTCCAAGAAGAACATCACCCATATTATCAGTGTCTCCTAACACCAAGGTCACTCTCTAATGATGAGGATCTTATCCACTTACATAATTTACTGTAAATGAAGAATATGGATGCTTTATGTTTCTGCAGAAAAAAAATCTACCAATTCCAAGTTTCTGATCCCAGGCAGGGCTCTCCTTAATAATAATTCCAAATGATATCACATTTCCAAAAATCTCTCTTGAGGTTGAGTTTAGAGCTGTACTACTCTCTCCAAGAATTACCAATTACCATCTCTCACACTTCCTCCTGAGCTGGATAAAAATTATCTATCTCTAATTTTTCAGTAAATACATTATGGTCCTGGAGCTAAGAGGGAACAGAGCTTGTCCTTAAGTTGTCAGCTCTCAGGGCATGGCCCTTTCTTCGAGGTTAGAAAACATAACCCCATTACTTGTCCCTTGATCTGTTTGAAGAGTTTCTCTGGGGTGGCAGGCCACTTGTCCCCTGCCTTCTGTCCTCATGACCTGGGTTACAGGGTCCATTTTCTATTTCCAGTCAAAGTGTGTGTCTTTCAGACCAATATCAAGATATTCAATGGGGCCAGGGCGAAGGGTTCAAAGGAGCCAACTAGACTGATCCTACTAAAGCTCAGCTTAGAAGTGAAAGTTGAGAATGTCAAACTGGACCTGTGAATTGAGTGTGCACGTTTCCTCAGCTCCTGCCTGCTTCCCCTCTGGTTTTCTAAATTCCTCTGCGAGGTGAACAGAGCTCTAACAGGGAACCGACGTCATGAGCAGAGTGGATGGGGTTAGTTCCATGCGCTAGGACATCTGCCATGGAGTAGGTACACATGCTCCCACTTGTTAAATATTCACCAGTAAGAAAACTGAAGCCGGAGAGGTTAGAAAACTCATCCAGGATCACAGAGCTTCCCTCTGAGTGGAAGAGATGGGGTGGCAATCTTGTTTTGTGTGTTGCCAGGATGTCTGCCTTTCCACGCCTCACCTAAGGAGTCATTTCTGGCACGGGAAGTTGTGCGTTCTCACTGGGAGATCAGAGGATAGAGAAATCACTGAAGCCCTGAATTAAAAGTCTCAAACAAGGTCGTTATGGTGAAGGACAGAGGAAGTTACATCTTGCAATGAATAGCTCTGTGCATTGTGTCTTTCTAATGGGAGGCAGGCAGGCAAGCAGAGGTGAAATACTGGAGGGAAATAAAGATCAGAGCCCGAAAGCAGCAGCAGATAAACAAGACAGTGGCGAAGAGCAGTGTAGACCACATTCTAAACAGATAAGTGCAGAGCAGCCAGAGCTGGGTGTGCAGCCCTTGCTGAAATGCAGCCGGTCTCAGCCTCAGGTAGTAATGGCCAGGTTTTCACCTTCACATTTACACAGTTCTTCCCCCGGAAGATCATTCTTGGAGCTGAAAGAAATAGGAGTCAGGAGCTGTGCAGCCGTGCATGCCTGCTCGGCTTATTAAAACCCGGGAAGAAGGCCATATTTCACCCCCCAGAAATAAAAAAAGATAGACAAGTGCGAGCAGCTAATCCATCGGAAGAAATTAGCAGGCAGAGTATGTAGCTGTTTGAAATGATGAACGAGGCTGAAATAGCTACACAGGCTCACATCCAGTGGGATAATTACTCCAAGCTCTCAGGCTGAAATCTGTCTTGGAGGAACTGGGAGGCTTTGATGACTCAATTTCAATGGGCATGCTTGTGAAATACATAGTAAAACCTATTAAAATTGAAATTGTTCTTGCTGTGGTATTCTGTGACCAGGCTGCCGGCCCTGCCAGACGGCTTCTAATAAGGTGCATACTAGTTTTATTCTCCAAAGTGGCGTGTACTTTAGCTGCCCACATGCTCAGTTTTAACTCTATCATAACATACCCATGATCTTTCCACCTATGTATTGAGCATAGTTATTCATCTTCTAGAAAATGGTGTTTCAAGTAGGATGTGGACATTGTTGGCTCTTTCTAGAACAAAAGCTACTTCCTTTACTGTTCTATCCACTAGTTTTCTAGCTTCAAAGACAAGGACTTATGGGAAACATTTATCATTCTTCATGTCCATGGAAACATATGCAAATGTTTGGATAATATACCCCCGCTGATGTAAAGTAACTTCACTTTCCCAAGGGGGACGGGCATTATATTATGCCAAGACCATCATTAGGCTGTTCATGCAGAATGTACCCAACTGCAACCCATGCTAATCCCTAGATTTTCAAACAAATAAATCCCACTGCCTGCATGCCTGAGCATAATTGTTTTAAGAAAATCCTCAAAGGTAAGAAAGAAGCTAGAGGATTCCTAAGGCCATGCACTCCAGAACAGCGACACAGGTATGTGGGACCCGGTGGAGACAGAGGTTCTTAGCCTCCCTCAGATCTACTGAGTTAAAGTCTGCATTTTTGCAAGATTCTTGGGGTAATATGCATGCACGTCAAAGTGGCAGAAGCACTGTTCTCATGCACAACTCAGTTTTAGATTTTGGTATCATACATCTTCTAAGCAAATCTGTGCTCAGCCAAATCTCTATCATATAAAATATGTTTGAAGGAGGAATGGGCCACACAGAGTCAGAGGGAATAATTTCAACTACTTATATTATTGAGACTATTTCTTGACTTAGAAATAAAGAAAAAGAGTCACTATGTGACTAATGGGACTCAACAGTACAAATAGATGCTAAAAAATTTTAATTCAGGGAAGAAAAAAAAAACATACAAATTTTTAGTCATTATCTTCGGGCAGATATGAAGCAATGCTGTAGTTTCTAAAGGAACAGGCTTCTTGAGTTTTGTGAATTAAAAATATGATTCTTGAAATCAAAATACAATTTCAAAACATGGAAGTTAATGCTTTAAAAAATTCCAGAATGTATAGCATTATAGAGAAGGGATGAAAAGATTCATTCAATTAGTTGATTATTGCACATGCATTTATTGTGCAACTACTCTGAATCTGGCCAGGCTAGCAGTGTTGCACTGAACAGAATTCTTTCTGTGCTCCTAGAACCAGTGAGGTGAGCATGGAATAGAGGAGCGATAAGAGGTCTAGAGAGGCAGTTAAGGAGGGCTGGTCCATCTCAAAAGGACTTTCAACAGAGCAGAGAGAAAAAGCTAAACAACACATGGAGAAATAAACAAACTTTCCAGGCACTGAAGACAAGCATGATTGCCTCATGTCTCCAGATACTGGACCTTCACCCCGAAATGGACATTATAACTTCATGCACAACTTCATGGATTCCCAGAGCTCTTCTGTGAGCCTTCAGCTAAGAAACTCTCATAAAGAAACATGGAGATACAGAGGGAAAAGGGAAGAAGGGGAGGGGAAGTGGAAGTAAAAATAATTAACGTATGTTATGTCCATGCACCAGCACCTCACAATAGATGTAGTAATCATGTGCTGCAAACATGTACTCATAAAAAATTAAAAATAAGGCTATCATGAGTGGAAAAAAAGAAGCCCTTAATTTAGAGAACTACAGAGAGAATGAATCTACTGGTATGAAAAGAAGCTTCAAAGGGCAGAGAAGCTGAGCTGGTCCCAGCACCCGGAAGGAAGCTCCCTGCCGCCATCCCAAGCTCCTAGGGCAGAGAAGGTGAGCCATGCAGGTGCTAGCAGCACCCCCCCCGCCATGGAAATGAGAAGACACATAAACAACTCTCAAAAACAGACTTCCAGATCACCTACAGCAACCCCAAAGGGAAACGAGATGGAACAATCTGATACTCAACCACCTGGACTCTCTGAACTGGCAAAAAAAGAGGATCTGGGAAAAATGAAATCAGAAATAATTACTCAGATAACAGCAAAGATTGTGCCCATGGTGCAAGACATGATTAATAAATCTAGAGAGGACACAGATAAAAAAATAGAGGATCTGAGGAACATGATGGAATCCCAAATAGGAAACAAATGGAATCCATAAAACAGATGCAAACAGGTTTCCAAGAGATTAAAAACTCCATCGAAAGTCTGCACAGCAGAATGAACCAATGTGAGGACAGAATTGCAGATATAGAAGATAAGATTGCAATTAGTGATCAGGAAAGGAAAAATTGCTTTAAAATTGTAAAGGAACACGAGAAATCAATCCAGCAGCTGCTAGACAATGCAAAGAAGAATAACATAACACTGATTGGAGTCAATGAAGAAACAGGAGAGAATGCAGATGACATAAAAAAACTGTTCACAGAAGTGATGGCAGAAAACTTCCCAAGGAGGGGAAAAGAACTGGACATACAGATAAGTGAGGCATATAGGACTCCAGCTAGCCTTGATCAAAAAACATCTACACATAGGCTTATAATAGTTAGGATTCCAGAAATCCAACAGAAGAACAAAATTCTACAAGCAGTGAGAGAAAAGAAACAAATCACATACAAAGGAAAGCCCATCAGAATCACAACAAACTTCTCAATGCAAACCCTCGAGGCAAGAAGAGCTTGGAGTGATGTATTTCAAGCCCTAAAGGAAAACAGCCTCCAACCCAGATTGATGTACCCTGCAAAACTATCTTTCAAAATTGATGGAGAAATAAGATACTTGCATGATAAAGAACACCTCAGGAACTTCATGAATATCAAACCGGCATTCCAAAAACTTTTAGGCAATACCCTAGGAAAAGACAATGAGGATCACAACCCCAGGAAACCCAGCAGAATGAATATATTGGTCATGACAAATTAAATGCAAAGGGGGAGAATCCAACAAAAAGAAAAAGTCATGACAAGGCTTTTAAAACTTTTAACTTCATCTCCCTAATGAGTGTATAATTCAGTCTTGTTATTGTACTGATTAGTATTTTTCTGATTCTAGAGTTGCACACCTTTCCTTGTACTTTACTGGCTATTTATCATCTTCTTATGTCTACTTTTTAATTGGGTTGTCTATTAATGCACTGTAAGAGTTCTTTATATATTCTGGTCATAGGTTATATGCATTGTAAATATGGTCTGTTTAAGGACTACTTTTCATTTTAATGATGTCATTTAAAGTTCTAAATTTTGGTGGAATCTCATTTATCAATTTTTTTCTTTTATACATCATGTCTTTTGTATCCTAGGTAGTTCTTGCCTACCCTGAATTCATAAACATTTTCCCTTATAATTTCTTCTTAAAGTTTTATACTTTTAGGCTTTCATATTTAGGTTCATAGATCCCTTCAAATTATTTTCATGTATGGAAATAAAGGGTTGAGGTTAATTTTTTATATACGGATACCAGGTGTTCTAGTGCCCTTTGCTGAAAACACTATCTCTTCCTCGGCTCTTGAATTGAGTTTATATTCTATAAAATGCTAATGTTAAATAATCTTTCAAAACTCAGTGGACCATATATGTGTGGTTCTATTTCTACATTCTCTGTTTTATTTCAATGATCTATATGTCTTTCCTTATACCAACACTGCCTTGATTACAATAGCTTTAGAAGAAGTCTTAAAATTAGGTACTAAACATCTTCCAACACTATTTTTTTTTTACCTTTTCTAGGTCCTTTGTACTCCTACATAAATTTTAAATTTCAATATCTAATTCTTCATTTATAGCAAGTATACATAGACCTGAATTTTTATATATACCTTGTGTTTTCTAATCCTGCTAAATTCAAATACAATTCTAGGGGCTCCTAGAGATTTCTTAGTATTTTCTCGGTAGATGATCATTGCATCTACATATAAAGATTTTGCTTCTACCTTGCCAATCCTATTCTAATTGTGTCATTTTATTGCCAGACTATTTTGGTTGGGCCTAGGTTTCAAAGTTTAATGGACAGATAAAGAGTAAGTATATCTGCCCTTGTTCCCCACCTTAAGGAGAAAGCATTGTATCTTCTCCATTCATATAAGGCATTCTTGTTAGAAGTATGGAGTACATGTCTTTAATCTGTTGAGAAGGTTCTGTTCTACTACTAGTCTCCTGATAGCTTTTACCATGAACAGCTGTGGAATTTAGTCCAATACTTTTTCTCCAACTAGTGACAGGATCATATGGCTTTTTCCTCTCCTCTGTTAAAATGATGACTTATGGGGGTGGATCTTTCAATGCTGAACCAACACTGCCATCCCTATAACAAAACCACTTTCTACATCCTGCCAGATCTGACTTCGAATAGTTTGTTTTGTTAAACAAATTTCTATCTATGTTCATACTTTTTTCTTCTATTATCTTTATCCAGTTTTAGGATTAGCACAATGTTGAGTTCCTAAAATGAGGGGAGAAGTGTTCCTTCTTTTTTTCTGCTTTAATTGTTTGATATAATTTATCAGTTAAAATGTATATGAGCCTGTTGTTGTCATATAGGTAGGTTTTCAAGCTAAGAATACACTTTCTTTAATAGGTGCTATTCAAATTTATATTTCCTCCAGAGTCAGTTTCATTAATTTGTCTTCCAAGGTATTTCTTTGAAGTTGTCAAATTTATTTCAAAAAATACTTTTGTAATGTGCTTTCTGTATCCTTTTAAATTCTGTAAAATCTGTGGTAATGTCTCCTAGATCTTGATATTGTAATTTTAAAAATGTATAATTGATATTGTGTAACAGGAAGAAAAGGTCTAAAGGAGCAGGGGAAGTGGAAGGGGTAGGGAAAAGGAAAGAAGGGAAAAGAAAAAATATGAGAAAAGGAAAAAAATGGAAACAAAGTCTTTGCAAATAGGGAAGGGTGGAGGGGGTGAAGGGAGGGCAGGGGAAGGGGGAAAAAAATAAGAACCAAGATACATCATGTAAAGGTACAAGATCTCAATGATGAATGTAACTGTATTTTATACTGAAAATGTACCAATAAACTTAATGGAGAAAAGAAACTTCACTCAGACTTTGTGAAAGACATTCCCTGTTTCCAATGCCATTAAAAACTCAAGAGATAAGTTCTTGGAAAGGACTCTACTGACAGTCTCAGTTTAAGAAACTTTACACAAAGAAAACAAGATTTCTTTTTATCTTTAATAATCATCCTGATGCAAGAAAGCTGATGTTCCAGCACAAGTTTTGGAAGAGAAAAATCAATAGAAAATACAGAGTCAACTGAGGAAACAAAAGATTCGTGTAAGGTCAGATCAGACATACTATCAGCCACTTCTGGGCTTGCATCGCACTAGTTTGGAAACAGGGGTGAGAGAGCAGGGGACCTAATCACGCTTACTGAGCACGTGGTATTGTCTTTCTGAAGCCCGCAGGAGTGGCGCCCTTTCAGGTGTCCGTGTGGATACATCCCTGAGTCCATGCCACCTTGACCTTCAGCCATCCTGGGCTCCATATCAACTCATCATCCTTGCCTCAACTGCCCAAGCCCTCTTCCTAACCCCACGGCCCGGTTCATTCCCACTTCCTCTGAGTGCAATAGCCTTCATCTGACTCCTCGTTGGCTGTACATTCCCACTCCATACCACGGAGTTTTCAAGCTTTTCTTTCCATAAAGTCTACAACCCTAGAAGTCTTCCATTCCTAGGCCATAAGCAGGAAGCATCCCAGGCCTGTGCCGCCCACTCTGTCCAGTGAAAACACCGGGGACAGGTGGTTCTTCCTTCTGAAAGCCAACCTGGGCTCTCCAGTTGGTCCCAGGACTACTCTGCCTTTGCCCTTTCTCCAGCTTCTTAGTTTACTCACGCATTTGTGTCTCCGTTATCCTCCACCCGATCCCCAGGCCCAGATTTGGGTACCTGCACAATGTTAGAGAAAAATCATGCAGTTGTGTAATTCTGGCAAATGTATGACTTCAGGTCGCCTTTGTGCTTCAGCCCTTTCCATCAGTCCTGTCTTTGTCTTGATTCAATCTGCTCTCTCATTGCTCTCAACAACTTTCCAACCCTTCACCACTTTCCTTCAACTCTCTTTTCAACTCCTGTCCTTCTCAGTGCCTGAGATACTTACACCTCATTTCTCATGCATAAAATCTAAAACGTTGTATTCTCACCTTTTTCTACCTTGTTTTCTCATCTGTGTTCTTTTTCTGCCAACCCCATGAACTTGTCCTTTTATTTGTCTCCTTTCTCACTCTTTCTCGCATCTGTCATGCCTCTCCTCTTTCTCTCTCTTCCAACTCATTGAACTTATTAAACTAACTACTTCTCTCCCAGCAAAAGAGAAGAACCCACCTTTACCTCTTAGCTCTTTGCTTTTAGTCCATGCCTCTTTGAATCAAAATTTTCCTAAAGTGTAGTTTTCACTTCACATTCTCATTGCACAGCTCACCCTACTGCATATCTGACTTCCATTACCTGATAGCACTTGGTGAAGCTCTCACCTTCTTATTCCCTACTCCAAATGGGCATCTTACCATGTTTCTCCATACCCATTTCTACTGTCTTAGCATCCAAACTCTATTCTGCTCACAGCCCTACATACTTTGGCCATTTCCTTCTCTTACCTTTATATATTTGTATCCCTACATCTACCTCAAAGTTTAATTGACTTGGCTTTGTTGTTTTGTTTTGTGTTTTAGTGATCACATTTTACCCACTTATCATGGTTTGGGCAACTATTTGTGTGCAAATTACTAACAAATCCACACCTGTAGACCAGATCTCTCCCTATGTTCAGGTTCATTTATTCAACTCCCTTGCTCAATATGTCAGTCTAGGTATTCAAACACCTAAAGCTCAATATACCCAATACAGACTCATTTTCCCCAAACTTCTACTCCTGTATCTCCAATCTCCCTATATGATACCACAATCCACAAACACCTCAACATTAGAAGTCACTCTTGACTCCTCCCTAAACAGTGGAGTATTGAGGCCCAGTGACATAAGCTTCTGAGCTCTAATCCTTACTTGATCTTTGGAACATTTGCTAGTTCAGACCATCATTTTCTGTCATACAGTTTATTATAAAACCACCTATCTTTAGCCTTGACCTCTCAAATTCAACTTACACATGACCCAGCAGAGGCCAATATTCATTAATTGATTGATTTCACCAATATTTATTGACCTCAAATATTTATTTACAGCACAAGGGAAAGACTGTTATTTTAGTGCCTAAGTGAGGACAGTGGCAATAGGAATTCAGTGCTGCAGGGCAAGGGGTGGCCACAGGCTTTTGAATAGCTTGTGAGATAATAATGAGTTACCCAGTTTTGTGTGGCTGAAACAAATGTCAAAAAAATTTAGTGACATATGGAAATTCTATAGATTCAAATCCCGGGTCCCAAAATACAGTTTTACAGTAACACCACTGTGCTTCATCAGTTGTGTATTTCTATGGGGGCTTTTGTGCTGTAGACCAGAATCACACAGCTGGGATAGAGACTGATGAGATAGCCTGAAAATTCAGACATTCGAAAATATTTACGACTGGGCCCTCGTAGGAAAAGATGACCGACAGATACTGTGTTTCTGCCCATTTTTCTGATGCTATAAGAAAACATCTGTGACTGGGGAATTTATAAAGAATGGAAACTTATCTAGTTCATGATTCTGGGACCTGGCAAGTCCTAAGCAACAGGTGAGGACCCTGTGGCTACACCACAACATGAGAGTGCACTGCCTTGCAGGAGACGGAGCAAGCACACTAGCTTGAGTCTCCTTCCCTCTTCTTATTAAGCCACTAATACAGGCTGATGTGGTGGCACACTCCTGGAATCCCAGTGCTCTGGGAGGCAGAGGCAGGAGGGTCATAAGTTCAAGCCCAGTCTGGGCAACTTGTGACTTAGAGAGACCCTATCTCAAAAAATAAATAGATATAAAAAAGGGCCGGGAGTGTACCTCAGTGTAAAGGTCCTGAGTTCACTTATGAGTACAAATACAATAAAGCCACTAATACCATGATAGGGGTCCCATCCTTATGACCTTATGTAATGCTAATTACCTCCCAAAGGTTCCAGCTCCAATCAGTATTGGCCCAAGAATTGGAGGATTACCTTGCTAACACAAACTTTTGGGGGACACGCTGAACCCAAAGTACACCTACATATGCCATTTTCAAAATGTAACCATAAAATGACAAGAAAAGGGGGAGAAAATGGTTTAGAGGTATTTATATTTTATAAGCTCTGAAATGTTTGTTCTCCTTTATCTTCAAATAAAACCTAGTTTAATGGGCATTACATATAACAGTTACCCCTCCGGCTGGTTCAATGAATATTTGTTGGGTGTCTGTCTACCCAATAGTTTTCTAGGCACTGGATATGCAAAAAAAAAAAAAAAGCATCCCTTATTATATTCACTTATTCTCACACTCCAAGTGATTAGAATGTCTCACACCTTTATAAAAGTGTTAAGTAGACATTGACTTCTCCATAAATACCTTTCAAACAAATCAGAAAGCTCTCATCACTATGCAACTACTTAAATACCAGCATTTTTACCAGTTCAGTGACCATTGTCACTTGAGCCTGTAAGCACAGGGACATGGAAAATAACAGAAATACAATAGATGGGACAGAATGCAAATATTTTATGTTTGTCAGCTGTGGGTGTGCACAGGGTCACTGTACGTTTACTACCATTGAATCTCAATTAATTCATTCAGGATGTTTGGAAATTAGCAAAAGCAAAAAAGATGCGAACACCATCCTAACGTTACCTGGATGTACATTTCATTACTTGCAGAATGAAGGGGACATTTCTGTCATTAGTGTCTTCTGCTAAATTAGGGTTTTATGCTGTTGGAATATTTGTGGCTTAGTCAAAGCTCATAAAATAGATAGTAGCCAATAATGGAGAGGGAAGATTTATTGGCAAAGAGTCAAATCTCTAAGTCCTTTTTTTTTAAACAGTCATGTCATTAGAAATTACTTAGACACATCTTTTCAGGTTCCCATCAGGAAAAAGGAGAAAATAGATTTTCTAGCTTTTTTGTTTAAAGAAAAGATTTCAATGTAAAGACCTTCAACCTTTTATACTGGCCCTAAAATTTCATTTGCACTGATCCAAGTACTTGCTATATATAAATAAACAAATATGTGTGTGTGTTTGTGAACATGATTTTTGAAAACTTATTTATCCTTGTTTCCTCTGGTTTTGTTTGCCGATTATACCATTTAGAGGAAAATAATATAAAATGGGCTCAATTATTGACTTGGATGCAGACTAGCAAATAAGATCTGGGAGTTGGATTTAATAAATCATCCAAGGTTCCACGCTAGCACCCACCACCACTGCTGGCAGTAGCTGTCCATGAGCACAGACTGAGTCTCCATACGAGCCACCGACTTCCCAGGCCCCAGCCGTCTCCAGCACAGCTGTGCCTATGCCATGCAGACGCTCTGGACAGGCGGACACGTGACCACCAATCAGTGGAATCCGAAGGTGAGCAAGTGACCCATTATTCCTAGGAAAGTGAACAGACTGTTTTAACTCACTGCATATTTGCTTTATAAGATTTCTTGATACTAGAGTTTCAGGGGCTTTTTCTCAAACCAAAGTATTTCATTGGTCTCTAGGTTTATGGTCCTTTTTCTTAGGGCTTCCTTAAGTTTTACAGAGTAACTCATTTAAATTTCATCGTAAATAATATTTTTATTTGAGATATAAGGCAAAGTATTAGGATATGTGAAATTATTGTATTTTCATTCAAAACACATTTCTGAGGGCCGGGGATTTAGCCCAGTGGTTCTGGTGCATGCCTTGCAAGTGGAAGGTCCTGAGTTCGATCCCCAGTACCAAAAAACCCCCCCAAAACACATTTCTGAAACAACTTCATGCCTTGTTGGCAATACTAGAGTCCTCATGCATTGGAAATAATAGTAGGTAGCAGGCCCCTTTGAAACAATAATGTCCTCTTTAGTAAAGCACTCAAGAAATGCTGAAACATTTATAATATAGAATATTTTACAGTACATAGGAAATATTAACCCTACCTCATGTGATTCAAGCTAAAAACTACAGTTTTAATTTAAAAAAATTTAAGATCTTGGGAGTATCCAATGGAAATTTTAACCTTTGAAATACAACTGATTATTCTGAAAATCTTATTGCCTATTATTCCTAAAATCATGTGATAGGAAATTGAACATACAGAAGTTTCTTCAAGTTACTTATTATAAATGATAAAGACATCAAACCAAATGAAATAGGTTAGGCCAAACATAGCAAGGCGACAAGCATTTTCTCTGGTTGCAAAACACATCTTATTGTGTGAGATTTATTTAATCAAGTATCATCTTAAAATTACTTTTTATGCAATCTATTATCAATAGGTAACCTAAAAATTATAGCGTGTTATGTTAATATAGTGTTATGAATTTGAAGGTTTAAAAAATACCTTTCTCATAAAACAGTTAATAATACAAATAAATAATAAGAAAGTAATAAAACTTACATATTTAGCTGGGCATACTGGCACACATCCATAATCCTAGAACTCTGGGAGGCTGAGGCAGGAGAATAGCAAGTTCAAGGTTAGCCTAGCAACTTTTATTTATCTGAAAATAAAAAAGGACAATCACATCCACCATCGCAGCTGAACCTGGGTCCACTCAGTGGAATTCAGAGTCCTATAATTCAGAAAGAAAGAGCAAAACATGGCAGGCAAAGAATGACAGTTTTCTAGAATTAAAATAAATACATTATTGAGTGCTAACATTCAATTATATGAATGATTAGAACTCCATTTTGCACTGTCTATGTGAACTATAAACTTCTATTTCAATGCTTTAATATAAATTCTTGAAGCTTTTGTGGAGTAGAATTTTTTTATTTTTAAGCTTGTATACATGGGAGACATTTAAATATATTTTAATTATCAATCCATAAAACATTGTAAAACATCATTTTGCTGATTTGTTAAGAAGTTGTAAGTGCAAAAAACAGCAAATGGGGGCCGGGGAAGTAGCTCAATGGTTCCGCTGCCTGCCTTGCAAATGCAAGGTCCCAAGTTCAATTCCAGGTACCAAAAAAAAAAAGAAAAAACAGCAAATGGTCTGACCTGCCTTACTATGACACCATGAGAAATCATAAGATAACTCAGGAAGATGGCTAGTTGCAGAACAAATACCAGAAATTGGTAATATTTCTAAAGAATACTAAACAGAAAAAAATGGAAAATTACTATTTCACTCACATTCGCAACAAATAAATATAACAAATTATGAAATAAATTCAATAAGAATGATACAGGCTTTGTGAAGAAAATCACAAACCCTTCCAATGGGACATGGAGAAAGACTTGAAAACAATTGGCTTGTTCCTGGCAGGTGAGATTTAAGAGCTTCTCTTGAATTCATATGTGAGTTCTTGCAATTCCCATCAAAATTCAATAGGATTTTATTTTGCGTCTTTACAGCATGATTTTAAGTTCATCATGAAGAATAAGTCCGCTAACAAAACCTCCATGTGCATATGTAGAGAGAGAAAAGAGGAGAAAACGATAAGAGGAGAATTGAATTTATGTGTTTGCAATTATATCTTATGTAAATAAAACAATAAGACAGATGGGCTCGATAATGCAAAGAGCAATGACCACGTTAGAGAGCCCCCAACTCTACCTATTTCTGGTAAGAATTTAATGTTAGAAAAGGGGCTTTCTGAACCAGTGAAGAAATTGCAAACTACTCACCACGCTGGACTGGCGCAGCTGAGGTAGGTTAGCATCACGGCAATTTTATAAATGAAGGACAGAAGCCCAGAGAGGTTGGAGAACTTGCCCACAGTCACACAGCCATGGTGTGATTGCACCAGGACTCAGGCAGGATTGTCCGAAGATGGAGGCTTTACCCTCTCACTCTCTTCCTAACATCTCAGTTGTTTTTTTCTTCACACTAAGTTTATTGGTACATTTTAGGTATAAAATACAGTTGCATTCATCTTTGGGATCTTGTACCATTACATGAGTCTCTTGGTTCTTATTTTTTTCCCCCTTCCCCTGCCCTCCCTTCACCCCCTTCACCCTTCCCTACTTGCAAAGACTTTGTTTCCATTTTTTTCTTTTCTCATATTCTTTCTTTTCCCTTCTTCCCTTTTCCCTACCCCTTCCACTTCCCCTGCTCCTTTAAACTTTTTCTTCCTGTTACACAATATCAATTATACATTTTTAAAATTACAATATCAAGATCTAGGAGACATTACCACAGATTTTACAGAATTTAAAAGGATATAGAAAGCATATTACATTTAAAGCAGAAAAAAGAGGGAACACTTCTCCCCTCATTTTAGGAACTCAACATTGTGCTAATCCTAAAACTGGATAAAGATAATAGAAGAAAAAAGTATGAACATAGATAGAAATTTGTTTAACAAAACAAACTATTCGAAGTCAGATCTGGCAGGATGTAGAAAGTGGTTTTGTTATAAGGATGGCAGTGTTGGTTCAGCATTGGATGATCCACCCCCAAAAGTCATCATTTTAACAGAGGAAAGGAAAAAGCCATATGATCCTGTCACTAGTTGGAGAAAAAGTATTGGACTAAATTCTACAGCTGTTCATGGTAAAAGCTATCAGGAGACTAGAAGTAGAACAGAACCTTCTCAACAGATCAAAAACATGTACTCCATACTTCCAACGAGAACACCTTATATGAATGGAGAAGATACAATGCTTTCTTCTTAAGGTGGGGAACAAGGACAGATATGCCTACTCTTCATCTGTCCATTAATCTTTGAAACCTAGTCCCCACCAAAATAGTCTGGCAATAAAATGACACAATTAGGATAGGGTTGGCAAGGTAGAAGCAAAATCTTTATATGTAGATGCAATGATCATCTACCAAGAAAATACTAAGAAATCTCCAGGAGCCCCTAGAACTTGTATTGGAATTTAGCAGGATTAGAAAACACAAGGTATATATAAAAATTCAGATCTGTGTATACTTGCTATAAATGCAGAATTGGATATTGAAATTTAAAATTTATGTAGGAGTACAAAGGACCTAGAAAAGGTTAAAAAAAAAAACAGTGTTGGAAGACGTTTAGTACCTAATTTTAAGACTTCTTCTAAAGCTACAGTAATCAAGGCAGTGTTGGTGTAAGGAAAGACATACAGATCATTGGAATAAAACAGAGAATGTAGAAATAGAACCACACATATTTGGTCCACTGAGTTTTGAAAGATTATTTAACATTAGCATTTTATAGAATATAAACTCAATTCAAGAGCCGAGGAAGAGATAGTGTTTTCAGCAAATGGCACTAGAACACCTGGTATCCGTATATAAAAAATTAACCTCAACCCTTTATTTCCATACATGAAAATAATTTGAAGGGATCTATGAACCTAAATATGAAAGCCTAAAAGTATAAAACTTTAAGAAGAAATTATAAGGGAAAATGTTTATGAATTCAGGGTAGGCAAGAACTACCTAGGATACAAAAGACATGATGTATAAAAGAAAAAAATTGATAAATGAGATTCCACCAAAATTTAGAACTTTAAATGACATCATTAAAATGAAAAGTAGTCCTTAAACAGACCATATTTACAATGCATATAACCTATGACCAGAATGTATAAAGAACTCTTACAGTGCATTAATAGACAACCCAATTAAAAAGTAGACATAAGAAGATGATAAATAGCCAGTAAAGTACAAGGAAAGGTGTGCAACTCTAGAATCAGAAAAATACTAATCAGTACAATAACAAGACTGAATTATACACTCATTAGGGAGATGAAGTTAAAAGTTTTAAAAGCCTTGTCATGACTTTTTCTTTTTGTTGGATTCTCCCCCTTTGCGTTTAATTTGTCATGACCAATACATTCATTCTGCTGGGTTTCCTAGGGTTGTGATCCTCATTGTCTTTTCCTAGGGTATTGCCTAAAAGTTTTTGGAATGCCGGTTTGATATTCATGAAGTTCCTGAGGTGCTCTTTATCATGCAAGTATCTTATTTCTCCATCAATTTTGAAAGATAGTTTTGCAGGGTACATCAATCTGGGTTGGAGGCTGTTTTCCTTTAGGGCTTGAAATACATCACTCCAAGCTCTTCTTGCCTTGAGGGTTTGCATTGAGAAGTCTGCTGTGATTCTGATGGCCTTTCCTTTGTATGTGATTTGTTTCTTTTCTCTCACTGCTTGTAGAATTTTGTTCTTCTGTTGGATTTCTGGAATCCTAACTATTATAAGCCTATGTGTAGATGTTTTTTGATCAAGGCTAGCTGGAGTCCTATATGCCTCACTTATCTGTATGTCCAGTTCTTTTTCCCTCCTTGGGAAGTTTTCTGCCATCACTTCTGTGAACAGTTTTTTTATGTCATCTGCATTCTCTCCTGTTTCTTCATCGACTCCAATCAGTGTTATGTTATTCTTCTTTGCATTGTCTAGCAGCTGCTGGATTGATTTATTGTGTTCCCTTACAACTTTAAAGCAATTTTTCCTTTCCTGGTCACTAATTGCAATCTTATCTTCTATATCTGCAATTCTGTCCTCACATTGGTTCATTCTGCTGTGCAGACTTTCGATGGAGTTTTTAATCTCTTGGAAACCTGTTTGCATCTGTTTTATGGATTCCATTTGTTTCCTATGTTGGGATTCCATCATGTTCCTCAGATCCTCTATTTTTTTATCTGTGTCCTCTCTAGATTTATTAATCATGTCTTGCACCATGGGCACAATCTTTGCTGTTATCTGAGAAATTATTTCTGATTTCATTTTTCCCAGATCCTCTTTTTTTTGCCAGTTCAGAGAGTCCAGGTGGTTGAGTATCAGATTGTTCCATCTCGTTTCCCTTTGGGGTTGCTGTAGGTGACCTGGAAGTCTGTTTTTGAGAGTTGTTTATGTGTCTTCTCATTTCCATGGGCGGGGGGGAGCTGCTGGTGCCCACACGGCTCACCTTCTCTGCCCTAGGAGCCTGGGATGGCGGCGGGGGAGCTTCCTTCCAGGTGCTGGGACCCACTCAGCTTCTGTCACATCACAGTTTTATAATAACCTTATTTTATGAAGAGGAAACCCGAAGGCAGAGAAGCCATGGAAGTTCCTGGGCTCCTATATAAAGCGAGGTGGTTCTGCATCTGACTTTGGGTAGTCAGGAGGTGACATGGTTTTGAAACAATTTCCACTCCTGAAGTTAGAACTTGCAAAAGCACTGTATTATCTTTCTAAAACAGTCTCACCGATGATTATAAGTTACCAGATACAGTAATATTTTTAGTGCTTGTATAAGAAATTGTGAGAAAGAAGAGACATCTAACAACAACCGTGCCTTCCAAATGGAACAGTCATGGATTATAAAGTATTATTATTTTGCATAAAATTCTCCAAAATAAGCTCAATCCAGATTTCTCCTCTACTGAGTTTTTTTTTTCTTTTGTGTTCTTTTATGGGGGAACTTATTCTATTTCCACATCCAACCTTCTACAAAACAAGTCGGGCCCTCTTCATTGAGACTTTCATATTTATGCTCATATTTTCCTATTTTGAAAGCTCCCTTTACTTGCACACAGACCCTGCTCTGTCACAGGGCTCTGCAAGGGTGCTTGTCCATCCCAGGTATCAAGGGCAAAGAAGCATCGTTCTCACCCTCGGTGCTCACTGCAGGCCTTGCCCTGACCTGACTGGGCTCACTGCTGCACAGCACAGCCTGGAAGCCACCTCGAGCAGACGAACCCTTGTCCTTTACCTCCAGCCGCCAGGAGAAAGCAGATCCAATCTAGGCACAGAACTGTGACCCAACAGACCCTGGCCATTGACAGCTGAGCCTCGTGTGTCATTCTATAAAATGGAAATGATAAGACTGAACCAAGGAGCACAAGGAATTTGGCTCTGTGGCAGAGAACTTGCCTAGGATATTTCAAGACCCTGGGCTCCATTCTCAGCACCCCAAACAAAACAGCAACAAAATATTTACCTCCCTGGATTTTTATAAGCCATTGATGAGAAGATTTCTAATGCCACCATGCGACCTGTTTATCCTGCTAACGTGAACACCGCTATTTATTAGGCTCCAAAAACAACTGGCCCCTCCTCCACCAGCCATTCTGTATTATGGCGCCTGATCCTCAGGATAGCGCCTTCATTCATTGAGTGATACACGAATTTTCAAGGTCAGGAAAGAGGATGCAGAGAGATTAAGTGGACCATCCAAGGTCACAAGCTAGAACCTCAGACATGTCTCACGGCAGGCTCTGCTACAGCTGCCACTCAGTTTTTATTTTCTACAAAGGAATGCCTAAAACATTGCAAAGCATTATGTTCCAAGGAAGCTTGATTTTAAAACATACACATTAACTAGATGTAGATTTGGGGGGAGCAACAAAAAAAATAGACTTCTTAGACAACCTCAGATTTGCAAGGTATTCCAGTGCTGAAAACAAGCAGGCCTAGTGGAATTTGTGTTTAGAGAGTGCCAGATGATTTATAAATTCTCTCTGCTCTAAACTTTGTTTTTAATCCGCAAATTACCACTCCAATGTCTCACTTGAATGTCTCAAAAGCTCCTAAAACTCAACAGATTCAAAATTAAATGAATACATCTTTGGGCCAGGGATTTAGCTCAGTGGTTCCTCTGCCTGCTTCACGAGTGCAAGGTCCTGAGTTTGATCCCCGGTACCAAAAAATAAAAAACATTTTTTCTTCCTCCATGACTTTTGTTCCAACCCATCCTCCCCCCATCTTTTCCTTTCCCTGTGTTACCAGCACCTGTAGACTCCAACCTCTCCTTCCTTTCCCTGCTCCCCAAGTTGGAAATCTGGAGTTCCTAAACCAGGAGTGATGAAGCACACCTGTAATCCCAGTGCTCTGGGAGGCTGAGGCAGGAGGATTGAAAATCTGAGCCAAACCTGAGCATTTGAGGGAATTCTTCACACCTTGTCCTAAAATTTAAAATTTAAAAAGGGCTGGGGATGTAGCTCAGTGCAAAGGCCCCAGGTTAAATCTCAGTACTGCAAAAAGAAAAAGAAAGAATCAGGACTTCTTGCTTGATCTCTCTCTCTCTCTCTCTCTCTCTCTCTCTCTCTCTCTCTCTCTCTCTCTCCTTAGTGCCAAGCCAATTCAAAGAGTTAATTTTTTGACTGCAGGTCAACTGTTCTCATTTTCACTACATCACCCCATTTAAATTAATAGATTAGCTCTTCTCCAAAAATGCTCCAAAACTTCTCCCTAACTGCTGGTTGATTTTTATACTGTATACTCTCTTAAATACAGTTCAGTATAAGTTTTGGCAACATGGACTCATCTAATCTCAGTCCTTTCCCAGTGTAAAAGGAGCATTTGCCCCTGCAGCCCCGGGTAGAATGTTGTTGCGAGCCCTACGAAAGGAGTGCTGTAGCCCACCGCTTTGTATTAGCCTTCTCCAAAGATTTTGTATCTTGAATGCAAGTTCTCACCAAGGAGCTTGTTTTTAGAAAATCTATCAATGTACGTTTATACTTAACTGATAGAAAAAATTGCGAGTACCTCTTCTATGCCAGTGCCTTTGCTGGGTTCTAAAGATAAAGGTTTGGAAAAGATGGGACGCCTGCAGCACATGGAGGATACAGTGTTCAAACTGAATGAGAACAAGATCTGAAAGTGGACCAGCTGACAGCACTCAAATAACGAGTTAAAATAAACCATCCATGTATGAAACAGCGATTACTGTTTTACTGCTTTACACAAAAATCTCATTCAGCATTTTTCACGCAGCTGAAATTATTTTATAGAAGGCAAAATTCCTTTATTTTAACCAAAGATATTTTGACCTCAAAAAATAGTATCTCTGAGTCTACATGCATCTGACACAGATGTAAGTTGTAATAAAACAACAGACTTGGGGCAAAACACAATGCCCTGTTAATAAAAGTCAACCGATCAGTAGGAACAAATTGGAAACCGAAATGACTGCGGTTATTTCAACTGTTTGGTCCTGATGCTAATGTCACAGAATTATTTCAAGTGGCTTTAAAGTAGCCTGGTTATTGTTTCGAGGCAGATCAGGGAAGTCACGGTTTCCTGGAGATCCTGGGTTAAAATCCCTTCAGCACAAGTTGTTAGAACGTGAACTTGACACAGCGCCGCAGAACCTGAGAAGGGAGAGGCAAAGGCACCTTTCCAAAAATCAATTGATTTGCTCCATTTCATTGAAATGGATGATGCTTTGACGCTTCCTATTTACAACGGCCCCTTCAGCTGCTCAGAGGGGTTGATGAGTTGGAGTCTCTAACACCGTTAACTTGATCAGAACGTCCCTGTCATAAACATGCCCCTCCTCACCACCCCCAAGCCCGTACTTACCTATTTGTAGCTGGAATTGTGAGAATCATGTTCTTCACGCCCAGCTACTCTGGCCAGCCTAAAATAGTTTTCGGAGGTGCAGTATGCAAACCAGTTCAGGAGACTGAAAGACTTCAAAGAGAAGAAAATCTGACCTTCCCCAAGAAGAAGTTGTTGCTCCATTAAATTAACTTTTAGGCATAGGCTTTCTGCTGCTTTCATCAAACACGTGGAAAAATGTCTTTCTTTTTCCATGGGTTACTGGGAATTGAACCCAGGGCCTTCACAATGAGCTCCATCCCCAGCCCTTTGTTCATCTTATTTGAAACATGATCTTCCTAAACCACGAAGTTGCCCAGGCTGGGCTCGAACTTGCAACCTTCCCGTCTCATCCTCCCAGAGCACTGGGATGACAGGTGTGTGCCACCACACCTGACTAAGAAAATCCATTTTCCTTGTTGGTGACATCATCAAATCAAGGCAACAAGGCAACAAGGCAACAATCTGAGATTCTGATTTGCAAAGTTTTTCTAAATGCCAAAACCATGTCAAATTCTACATTTCCCATCATGTGTGAAAAATGTCAAGATTCACTCTTCTGGTGAGTTGCAAGGTTGAACCTGCACCTGCTAAACACCGTAGCAAGGGCACCAGGGACCCCACCTACTTCCCAGTCCCAGCATAGCACAAAGGCTGCTGCAGCTCCTTGGTTGGGCGGTTTCTTGTCCAGTCCCACACTTCCGGAGTTACTGGCCAAGTGCATTTTCTTGCTTTGCTTCCGAGCAGTGAATCTGACTGAATTATGACCCACGATCATGCTGAAATTGAGCCATTAAGTTAGTACCTGATTCCCGCGCCCACCCCAACTTTCTTGTTCCAGCATCAGCTGGTTCCTGCTGAGCAGCTGACTCCTGTAACACGGCGAACGCGGCCAGGGGTGTGGCTCTCAGCGTGAGCTCGGGTCAGTCTGTGAGCGGCACCCATCAGATATCCTCAGGGATGAAAGAAATCCAGGCTCACGCCCGACAGTCAAGGCCTAGCAAAATGACTCTTTACCGGCCCCGAGAGTCCCTGACAATTCATTCCCGGCCATCCCTGCCCAGCCTCCAGCGAGAGTTTAACCGACTTCTTGGCCAAAACCTTAGCCTGAAAATGCAGAGCTCTCTGCTTACCTTGTAAAGTTCTCCCTGGTTTACTTCTATTAGATCTCAACAGAGTCTCACCATGATTCCGAGCCCTATTTTTAATGTACTGCTCCTGCATTGTAGCTATTTCCTTGTGTGATTAAAAAAGAAAATAACCAATTCATGGGTTCTTCCTAAAAACAAAGGCGATCACAGCAATAGCATGATTCAATTAATGTCATTTGTGGCGGATACAAAAGACAAGATGAAATCACTTTATGTCAGGGTTCCACACACACTTCTAATTTAAATGAAAATAAGCAGCGTGGGAATTATTTAAATCATCTTTAAAAACAAATCCCAACCTGTTCAAACTATAACAGATTAGGAAGCTTTTGTGTAAAGACTCTCGTTACCAAGGAAACCCCACAAAAGAACACTTGTGTCTATCGAAAAGCAAAATCACATTTTAAATCAAATTAAACCATGAGATTATAATTAGTTTTTAATGTATATTATGTGTGTGTGTATTTATAAAGCAATAGTAAGTCCTGCCTTTCCTATGTCACAACTATTCAGAATACCTAGCAATTGATAAAAATATTTAAAATCTTATTTCCAAATATCTTGTATTTATTGTTATAAAGATAAAACATGAAAAATATTTTTGTTCTCAGTATTCTTCAGGAGCTTAGTTGCCAGGTGAATTAAGGAATACACACATAAATAATGAAGTAAAGATAATTAATTAAAGATAAATTATCTACAGTAATCAATAATTTGAGTATTTCAGATTATATAGGTACAAACTTATATAATATCAATAGATGAAAATCTATCTGATGTTTCCAATGCCTTTACATGCATCTGTATGTGCATGTATATACATAAATGTTTTTATCTTCTTGTATCATCCTGAGTTAATACATAATGGCCTGGTAGCAAAAAACATGAAAGCCCTTTTGTATTTCAATGATGGCTCATAATCCCAGCAAAAATACTAAAGAAAATTCTAAATCTGCTCCTGACTTCCTCCTGGGTTGGTAGGTTACACTTCAGAACTCATTTATCTCTCCTGCATTTGTGGCAAGTGCAAAATTGGGCTAAAATCTTTCCTTTTCCATAATTGATACAAGAGATTCAAAATAAAAATTATAAATTAAGCGCAAAATAATGCTGTCAATTCCCATATTGCTATGAGGAAGAATTATTGTAAAACAATCTGCACAGCTATAAGTGAAAGGGAGAGAGAATTTAAGGAGAGTAATCAGTGATAGCTATGAAGTCCCTGATGCTTTGAAATCCAATCAGACCAGGAAGAGTTAAAAGAGGAGAACTTCCGAAAGCTTAGATGACTTTGGAAACACAGATCAAAAACAAAGAGACGGAAAGTATAATTAACTCCATTACTGCTCAGTCAAATGAAAACAGCCCTGACATCCTTCCTTATTTATGACACCAGCAACAGCTCAATTCTGCCCCTGAATATTGCTGTAGGACAGCACCGGCTCCACAGCAGGTGGAACAGAAACAAGCTGTGAGAATTTATGTCACTCGATCACATTATAGATAGAAGATTTATGCAGAAGTCCCATAAAAATAAGTAGCTTTTATATCTCCTTATAACAATTCTTGTTCTCCAGCAAATGGAAGTCTACACCGAGAAAGCTGGAATTTTCCAAAATGCATTGAGAATAGTAAAACACGTATTTACTTAAATACATATTTTGTCCCAGATATTGGATGTTATTAATAAAAACACTGTGTAATCATCTATTGGTGTGAGGGAAATATTTTCATTGCTGAGTTGCTTTCCCTTGTAATTGGAAAATTCATCAGTGTGGTACATGTTCACCATTGTACAGGAGGCACAAGAGGAGGGACAGAAAAGGG
The DNA here is from genome assembly GCF_053883595.1 of Heterocephalus glaber. NCBI lineage: Eukaryota > Metazoa > Chordata > Mammalia > Rodentia > Bathyergidae > Heterocephalus > Heterocephalus glaber. The sequence continues at coordinate 4,447,051 of NW_028258187.1, read as the reverse complement.
AACAGCTGGGTCACTCACAACATTCCTTCTTGGAAACCCCTTTGTTCTTCTACACATATTTTCTCACCTTTCCCATCCCACCCCAGCCCTCCTTCTGCACCCCAACTGGAACTAATGTTATCCCCTTTTGCAAAACGGAGCACTTGGTGACCTTTGTTAGTTTTGTGCACAGGACTGTGCTTTAATCACCTTGATATTCCTACTGCTCAGGACAGCACTTGGCAGGTAGTAGTTAACAAATGTATGCATCCTGAAAGAATTTAATTGTGCGTATATCTCCAATCAGTCTAACTCAGATGGTAGACATTTTCTTATATTTCTTTATATCTGACGTCAATGCACAGGACAGGTGCCTTATTTACAAAAGGTGTTCAATAAATATTAGTTTGTTGCCTGGTTTCCTGAGTTAAATAATTTTATGATGATATAAAATCTCTTATTCACTACTGGCATAAGTATAAATTGGAGCAATCATTTGAATGGCAATTTCTTTTTTATTCTTATGGTCAAGAAAGGCATTAACATAGTTTGTAAGAGAAAATGATTAGAAGGGATAAACTCCTGTAAGAATGTCACAGAAAAGTGGAAAGTCACGTCCTGTCCCTACAAATGTTATCTCCCAAATAAAATAATGAGATGAAAATGTACTGCATATTGGCTATATAACGTTCAAAAGCATGGATGTAATACTATCTACTGTGTCGTCGATGACACATTTTCACCTTTTTTAATTCGTGGAAATAAAGAGCACCACATTGTGCAGCATAGTGGTGGCTCAGGGAAAAGAAAGGATATCCAGGTCCTCGTGCCATATATATAAGCTCCCCCCTGCATCCCCCCCCCCAAAATAAGACCTAGCTGGAAAATAATCAGCCTTGAAAACTAGAGATCAAAACTGCCAGCCCCGACTGGCCCCGCCTGGTCTTACCTGCCAGCACTGTTCTCTTCCTCGGGGGCTGCTCTCTACGGCAGCTCAGGCAAAGGGGCTGGCATTTTTGTTCTCTAGTTTTCAAGGCTATTTTCCAGCTAGAACTTATGTTGGGGCAGGACATAATATGGTTGGGGCATTGGATGCTGGAGAACATGGCTTTAATGTTTTACTTCTAGATGTTGAGAACACGAGATTTTTTAAATTGTCATTCTCCAGCTTTCTATAATCTGCAATGGTTTTTAAAGGAATGAGAAAATACATTAACAAGGCAGCGGCTAATCTACCATGGAATAAACATCCTCATGAGATTCTTCTCCTTGCCATTTCGTCATTAAATGAAAGACTGGAATAGAACTGTGCTCGCATATGAGGGGCACCTCATAGAATACCAAAGAAACTTGAGTCCCTGATGTGGAAGCCCACAAGAACAGACAGGAAACCCTTGACAGCAAAGGAAATACTTTGTGCTCTTGGTAGCCACTCAGTATTAATATGAACAAAATTCCTGCCACCACTCCCTCTTGAGCCAAGCTTTCCTGCTCTCTCTATAAATGCTACAAACTGTTTCTATCAATGTGACAACATGTAAGTTACATAGTTCTTGTGTTAGTCAGCTTTCTGATACTGTAAGAAACACTTGAGATAAGCAATTATAAAATGCAAAGATCTTTTCAGGAATCTTTGCTCATTCAGGAATAACAGGCATAGGCATTTAATTTAGCATTGAATTGAAAATGGAAAACATTAGTATCTCTGGGGAGTGGAATTGCAGAGGAAGGAGTATAATTAGGGACTTAGTATTCTGAGACATGGTTTGAGATATTGATTATCATAAGCATGCACTATTATTGTAACTTCAAAATGTTAAAAAGAAATTAGAAAAATGAAAAAACCCAGTATTGACAGAGTATCAGGTACATAGCAGTACTTAATATTTACTGAACTTCTAATACACACTATGAGTGGGTTGAAGGCCTATTATGGGCTCTCTCCTTCAGTCTTGGCAGACACCCTTAAGCTATTAAACTGTATTCCAGAGGGGAGCCGGAATGCTGAGGAGATATGGACCCTCCCCAGCATCACCCAGCTCCCACTTCGGCCCCTGATATTTGCACCTAGCCAATCAAACTCAAGCCCACCCTGAAGTTGTTCCTCCCGCCTCCCACTGGAACACTACCAGCAAGGAGTGTAGACAAGCATGTTTCCAGGTGGTGTTTTCACAACGTGTCTCAAAACTTCTAGAGTGTGTATATCGTTTGATCCAGAAAATTTCATTCCCATATATTTAAGCTAAGAAATAATGGTATTTACACACGATGAAGTATACTCTGCCACAAAAAAAGATAAATGAGTCATTTGTAGGAAAATGGATCCACCTCAAGACTATAGTGTTACATGAAATAAATCAGACGTGCAAGCTTAAATATCACGTGGTCTCTTATAGGAGAACCCTAAAAATAAATAAAGAGCAAAATTAAAGACAGATAATACAAAATGAGATCTCTCTTAAAAGAGGACAAGGCTCAAGAGATAGAGGAAAGAAGATGAAAAAGAATTAAGATGTGTTCTTTGTGTTGTCGTCTTTTTTCTCCCAGTACCAAGGCTCAAACTCAGGACCTTGTACAGCACCACTGAGCACATCCCCAGTCCTAAGATGTGTTCTGTGCATCAACTCCACACAGCAACGTAAACAGCTTTGCTAGGGGACATATTGTACTGATATGAGGAAAAATGTATAATAAAATTTTTTTCATTTAGAAAGAAAGGATAAAATGCCCCAAGGAATACATGAAAGAACACACATCTCTGCGATGCCTATGAAAGCATCATAGAACACAAAAATAAAAAAGCAAAAAAGAAAAGATATCCATGAATAGAAGACTGACTTTGTTAAAATTAGGATGTAGATGCACAATATAATGCTCTCCATCTTTACTCATTTACACGAGTACATTACCCCTATTATAATGAAAGGCATACTGAAAAGCAATATGCATACATGATCTTGTTTTGTAAAAAATAAAAAAGCCTAAACACATATTTATTCATGGAAAACAGCCTGAAAGGCTCACTCCTAAATACCTGGGGCAGGTCATTCTTGATGACTCAACCTAAGTAGTTCCTCTTCTGCTCATTTGCCGTATCATGCTTCTCTGTTCCTGGTCTCTGTAATATACATATCTGCTTGGTTTCCTGTTACTGTTCCCGTCACTCACCAACTCCATGCTAAACAGGGGCAGGAACCACACCTGCACAGTTCAAGCGCTGTAGAGTGCATCTCCATAATTTGTCCAGCTGATGTGGAACAAATATTTTTGCAGGAGATTTTCACTTTCTACTTCATGCCCTCATGCATCGATCCAGCTTTAACGAGGAGAATGGTGGTTATGGCTCTTACTATTACAGGGGAAAACAAAGAAGCTCTTTTCATAGTAGTAAATCTGGCAATGGATTAGTCATCCTAGCTCTGCAGAGGTGCTGCCAATGAGTTTAACAATCTATGGGGTTTCTTAGCTAGCCATGAGTCTTAAATCTCACCCAAGTGCCCTATCCCCCCCCCCCACCTCTCCTCTCCTTTCCTTCCCCTTCTTTTTCTCTTTCCTCTCTTGTCTTCCTGATTTTTAAGTTGGAAAGCACAGATCTGTTCTCGTGGAGAAGTTTGTTCCTGAGTTCCCATGCAGAGGGAAGACCAGGATGCCTGTCTCCAGGAGGCTGCAGGATCTTTCCAACCCACAGGCCAGGGCGGATTTGGAAAGCAAAGATCAGCGCCTTCCGAGGAGGCGCTGAGGACTCAGTGTGCAGTCTGCATTTGCTTGTTTTGCTTCAGAAAAGCTTTAGAAGGGGAGGGTCATCGCATACAGGGCAGCAAAGCTACTTTCCTCTTCTTCCTGCTCAAGGGACTAGGCTGACCCAACCCAGCCTCCCACTGTCAAAAAAAAAAATCATTCAATAAATATTTGTTGCAAAAAAAGAATGAATAAGTGATATGTAAAACATCCCTTTCATTGGTCTTGCTGTGGCAGTAAAAGCTATAAAAATCACAACTGAAAAAGGTACAATTTGATAAAATAGAGTTCGAAGGGATACAAAGAGAGCATATTTATAAATTAATTTGTTTTCAATCTAAGACCTTGTATGTGAGGTTCCAAAACAGTGAATTTTTACAGTGAAGCTATAAACTCTAAAACAGGGATTATGAACGTGGACAATATAATTTATAATACTTGCATAGCTTTCAATTATTCAGGTGCTCAAAGCCCAACAAATTGAATAATGAACAAGGGTAATGAATTGAACCCTGAGAAGAGATGACACAAAGCCCAGCGACGTCAGCATTGAGCCTGCTGCCAGGACAGCCCTGCAAGAAAGAAACCTGTTTGAAGGACACATTTTCTCTTCCAAGCCAAACTATTTGCACAACAGTAATGCACATAGGAAGTGCTTTACAGAAATACTTGTTAAAGGCATAAAGCTGCTAAAATAGTCTATTTCAGATGGCCAAACAGAGACTTAGAATCATAAATCGGCCCGTTACATTTTCGGACAGTGTGGGTCCTCTTTTTCATTATCTTTAACAATATGGAGAGAAGGGAAATGTGGTCGTGTAAATTATTAAGGACCCTCGCTTTACCTTGAGGCTTGAAGGTGTGTCCATGCTGCACAGAATCTAACGGCCTGATTCTTAACAGTATTTGGTACAGTGCCGTGGATCAGCAATTTAAATCATGAGGTGCTTCTGAACTCTGTCCAGCTCTGGTGCGTGACGCATGCCAGCGTCGGTTACGGAGTTTCCCAGGGGTGATCGGTGGTCCAGAGCCTTTCGCCTGCGCCCTGCTTGTCAGGGAGCCTGCAGACTGGCACAATGCACCCTTGCCGAAAACCACAGGGAGATTCAAACCAAAATTAGCTAAAGTCAATAAAAATTAACTGGTCCTCTCCCCATCATCCCCAGGTGCATCACGAAACTCACTGTTCACATTCTTCCTCCTCCCAGAGTGCATTTACTCAAAGCGACTTAAAAATACCTCAATGCCTCGGTTTGGGAACGCTTCTGCTCACGAACCATTTTGCTTCCTCAGCAAAGTCCACACTGGGTGACCAACATGACCACAGCCATCTTCTCCAGAATCGTGGAACGAATGAAGTTCATGAATCAAGGCACCACCGTAATCTCAGTTTTTTGGAATCTGGCAAGCAGGGAGCCAGCACCTCTGTGATTGTGCTGCCTGGGCATCAAACACTGGTTTTCCATCCCAGCTTTCCTGTTTGCAAGATGCCACTTGGGGAAACTACTTAACCTTCTCATTTTCATGTATCTGAATTGCGGGGATAGTAACAGTGCTGCCCTGTTAGATTATTAGGAGTATTGAATGAGATAATGCATCAAAATATTTAGCATAGTTCCCGGTCCATCGTACTCATTAAGCATTAGCTACTACCGCCGGCTAGGGCTGCATCTGCAAAGACTGTAAAAGTCACACACTGAGGTGCCTGGCACTGCTAAGTACACATTCCACCACTCACAGGTGCTACCTAAGTCAACTTGGGCTTCTAGTAGTGGTTAGTGCTCCTGCATCTTTAGCAACAACTTTGTAGCAGCAGCAGCCCAGGAAAAGTTCATATGGATAATGAGTGTTTATTGATTCGGGTTAGCACACAAAAGGGAGGCACAGCTTGATGAGGACTGTCAGACAGGCCTGCCTCACAGCTGCTAAACTTATGCCAGCAGATCCTGAGTCCCATTGTTCTGGCTCTGAAATACCACACTACACAATGGAATTCGTAATTAACCAAATCTCTGCTAAAATACAAAGTAAACAGTGCATAGCTTTAAAACTAGTTAAGCTACGTTACAAACATGTATCAACTCCCCACCAGGAACATAATCATTGCTTACTGCAGGCATGGAGTAATAAAAATAAAAAATTTAAAAAATTGTTAAAAACTGGTTTTTCTAGCAAGAGACTCTCATAAAATTCTCAATGGTGAATTACTCTTCTGTACCCCTTATCTAAACATATATGGCTAAAATAGTAATAAAAAGATTGTGTGTAACTGAAAAAAATCTCAGCAGTATTTTATCACCCTAAAATACACTTTCAAACTATTGAGGAACATCAAGACTTCTTATGGACTTAACTGAAAGTCTGTTAAAACATCTGGGGAGGTTTGCATTTTACCTTTGGGCACTCATTTATTAAGGTAACAGAGAAGGTGAACATTAGTAAGGACTTCAGCATTTCTGCTAGAGATTAGGAAACCAAGATCAAGCGAGGAAGCTCCTCCAGAGAGCCAAGATGTACATGGAGTTCTTTCAAGGATCATAAACAGTCTCCAATGACTCACTCGATGCTGAAAACCCTGACAGCTTGGTGGTACATGTGGAAAATTTGTATTTAGCATGTCTAGTTTGCAATTTCTAATGACCTAGTAGTTCCTATATATGAAGAGACGTTTGCTGCCATCAGTTTCTTTAAGATAAAGACACCTGGTCAATACATGTTCTTTACATACAACATTTGCACACCTATGTCAAGCATTTGATTTGTCCTCTTGCTACTTACATAAATCCCCAGTTGGAGTGAAAGGTATTTAAGTGCAGGGATCTCTTTCCTTTTGAAAACTTACCTACAGTGTGGGAACACTTTACTAGGTTCCCATTTAATACTGCAGGATGAATGAGTTCCACAGGGAAACATTTCAAGCTATTAGAGACTGAACTCTGAACTCTTAGGAAGCTTAAAAGAAGTTTTTTCACCTGTAAAAACCAAGACGATGCCAGGCGGGGTTCAGGGAGCCCTCCAGGCCGCCATTCTGTGCTGACCACCTCACCACGGCTGCTGGGGGTGCAGTGTGAGGTGACAGCCATCTTACTTCCAAAAGCCAGGCCTCGGGGCTGCTTGTTCCCGTGCAGGGAGAAGGCTCAGCGGTGGGGACACCTGAGGGTTGATGTTGCTGCTGTGACCACAGCGGGGAAGGAATTTCAACCCCTGTGCTGAGGAGCACTTGATTCAGCACTGGGGACATTTGAGATGGCTGTGGGGGGACATCTCTGGTGCTGTCCCCGAACTGCAGCCTACTGTTTGGGGTGATCTTTTCCCAGGATGTCCCTCTCCTGCAGGGAACATCTGGGCTGGGAAAATGCACATCTGTTGATCTGCAAGCATCTGGAGGCTTCCTTTCCGGTCAGCAAGGCACAGATGTCTCAGAGAGGCAGCCTTCGCCTCCACCCGGTGTCCACCTAGGCCCAGACTTATGACGAGGATGGGGGCCCCTTTGTACCCCCTTCCAGAGACTCTGAAGTGCACTGACATTCACAAAGAGCTACAATTCCTTCCCTGGGTCAGAAGACTGGCAGGAAGAGGGGGGTCTCTGCAGAGGAGCACAGAGGAGGAAGGGAGGTCGGTTTACGTGAGAGGGTTATAAATATTCTACCCAAATAAATCTTATTGGGTCAAAATATAGCACAAGAGGCCAGGGAAATAGGAGAACTCAATAAAAACACCAGGAAGGATAATGCTACTCCTAACAGAATGCGGGGGACCGATGTCAGAGAATGTGCATGACGTGCTCAGCATGCTTGGAACACAGTGGCATCTCAGTCAATGGAAGCGAGAATTTCCACAATCAGCATTACCAGCATTGTCCCTCACTCACCTCTGTGCATTGCTATCTGCCTCCTGATGGATAATAAAGTATCTTTTTATCAATTTCAAGGGAACAGAAGCTATCATACTTATCCCAACCTGCCTTACCTATTCAAGTAGTCTGTCACCAACATGGACACCAAAGACTCAGTTACTAACAATGACAACTGTTATCATTCATTGAGCCCTAACTATATGCTGGGCAGGTGCTGAGTACTTCATACGGGTTCCTCATTCGGTCCTTCCAGAAGTTCCTATGAAGCTGGCATCTTCATGCCCATTTCTGGATGAAGGATGGGGATGTAATGAGGACGTGCTTGGGAAAGAGGCACTGCCCAGCTCGAACTTTAGGTAGTTAAGAGGCAGACAATTCAAGACAGGAACTCAGGTTCCTCTTTTCACTGAATTTTATGTTTCAAATAGTACTGAGGCCCTCGTTTTCCTCTGTATAACACTGTAGAAATATATAGGAGTTCCTTTTCCAAAACTTTAGTAGCAGTAGTAGTGGTGGTAGTAGTAGTAGTAGTAATAGTGTAAGACCATCTATTGAGAAAATTAGGACCTAACATGTTTTTTCTACATAAGCAGTGAAGTCTTCTGGGTATGAAGCCCAACATACATATGCTTCTAAGTTCCTCAGAGTAATTTTGATGATGTGTTTTTGTGTGTTCATGTTTGGAAACCATTGCTTACTCTAAATCCCATTTATAGCTCTAACATTCATGAATTTGTTCATGTTCTTTCTTGGTTAATTTTTATTTCTTGTTAGTGTTGCCCCATAGAGTGCTAAATCTTCCAAATTATTATATATCAAAAAATCTAAATCTTTTTTAAATGATCTAAATTGATCCAGATTTAGTTCCAAATTATGGCTTCTCTTTGCAGTATTTCTGATTTTGATAAAAATGTACACATTTTCCAGATATGGTGGTGTAAGCCTATAATCCCAGCTACTAAGGAGGCTGAGGCAGGTGAATTATAAGGTCAAGGCCAGGCTAGACAATTTAGGGAGGCCATGTCTCAAAATAAAAACTAAAAAGGGGCTGGAGATATAGATGTGTGGTAGAAAGCCCCTGGATATGATATCCACTACCACTACTACTGCTACTACAAAAAAGGTGACATTTATCTGCAGTATTCATGTCTTCATGTTTCTTTTCACGGGCACAATTTTAGCATTTTTCTTATACTTTTCTTCCATCTTACTTACTCAACCATTTTAGTTATTTTAGCTTATTAGACTGTGCCAGGAGTGGCATATTTGCCTGAAATCTATATGGCAAAACTCTTGATCCACAATGGATGGCACTGGGAGGTGGAACCTTTGAGAAGAATCAGGTCACAACAGGATCAGTGCCCATCGTGGATGGGGTTAAAACGAGAAGACCTGACCACGGCGGCACCTCCATCTCGACTTTCCAGCCTCCAGCCCTGTGGGGAAGCCACAAGCTCTTTGGCCTTCCGGCTACAGCACTCCGAGCTGACAGAGACACCAGGTAACAATGCCTCCAAAGAGTCGCTGCCCATTCTCCCCATCCATATTCAGTCCCCTCCTACACGGGCTCTGCACTTGGCCAATGGAACATCAGCAACGTGAAGACAGCAGTTAACAGTAAAAGCTGCACTGTGCAGCCAGCCGGACCCAAGTTCAGATCAGAGATCTGTGATTTGTTAGTCCAGACCTTGGGAAAATGACCTGCAGTGACTGGTGCTGACCACGAGAGGGCAGAATGAGGCGCAGAGTGAATCCTTGCTCCCTCCCTCGCCAGCCACGTGGGCTCTGGCAAGTCCCCCAATTTCCGAGATCGAGGACCTCGCTAGTCAGTAACATTCACCGTAAATTTTATAATATTCATACTGTTAGCACATCACAAGAAGTTGCAGTAATTACTGTGCAAGTGATTCACACTATTTTTTACCTAGGGTTCATATTCACAAACAAGTACATCAGCCAAAATCCTCACTGGCTGGCTACCGCATTGATGCTTGAAGAGCCTAACTTCATTCCTCATGTCTTTCATAAATTACGTATTTTAATTTCCCATTCCTACCACCTTTAGTTAAGAAACAATCCTCAATACTTTGCAGCCCAGACGTTCAGAAATCTTTTCTAAAGCACAGGGACGTGCTGTCAATACTGTTTTTTAAGTTGCCTTTTTCTCACTTATGGACATATTGTGAACATCTCTACATGTTTGTAAGTACATTCCCAAGACTGCATTACTAATGATGGCAGGGTATTACATGATATGAATATATTATAATTTATTTAACCAATCCCAATGTTCACATTAAATAGCTGCTGTAATTTTGTTCATTTGAAACTTTATGCCATATGCAAATCAAATCAATCACCAGGCTGTAATAGAAAAATATTTCATATTAAGTTTGATAAACATCTTCAATTTCTGGATGCCACACTGGAAACTAAAACTATGGGCCTCGTCATTAAATACCCATTTGTCTTGAATCTTACCAGGGCCCAAGCCCCCGCCTGGGGACTGAAGAACATCACTGCACTAATGGTACTGCTGTTATCTGGAAAGCAAATCAATGCAGCTCGATCCCGAAGAGACGTACTGCAGACACTGTGAGGAAATCAAGTCCATTTATTCCTCGCATCCTGAAGAAACTTGGTCATAGCCAAGAGAAGACTGGACAAGTTCGTGCATGGCCCGCAGGACCATCCTTGCCCTGTGAAATAAGCAGGCGGCCCCCACAGTCTGGCCCGGTCATAAGCATTTCCTTTAGTACCTCTGACTAAATCACATGGGCTCCCCAACAATTCTCCAGAAAGGAAACCAGAAACATGAAGCCTACAGAATTCAGCAAAGGGTCTCAGGAATTTGTAGAGATATTTAAAGATGAAGATCAAACTCTTCCTAGGGTTCTCCACGGGTCAGGCTCTGTATTTACACATTCACATGCATTGAGCTCATTTCATTCTCCTGACATCCCCGTGAGGCAGGGACTAACATTATCTCCACTTTTCAAAGAAGAAAACAGAAACCCAAAGAGGTTAGTGCCAGTTATTCTAGTACATCGGCCAGTTGGGTTTGTGTAGCAGCCCCTTGTTAATGAGGTGGTGTTTCACGCAGCAGTGAGCTGCTTAGGGTTAGAAGACAGAGCATGATGAAAATACACAGTCAAGCTTCTCTGAGGAGGTGCAGAGAGTTGTGTTTGGCGGGGAAAGTAAGGCCAGCCTGTGACTTAATTTGACATTTTCAAGAGGATTGCATCTACAAAAGGAAGGATAAACGAACAGAAGTCTCTGTAAACAAAGTGCGTTTCCATTGGCTGTAGCATTCTGTACTCAGATTCAGAAATTAAAGTTCTAGTACTATTGGAAACAGGGGAAGGTTGTTTGCTTGCCTCTTTACCATCACAATGCAGGTAATCTCCCGTCTCACATGGACCGAGGACTGAGGCCAGGACCTTCTGCCGTTTCCAAACTACCCATGTAAGTGTGTTCGCATATAACCCATGCACATCCTCTGACATATTTTAAATTTGTTGTCACTTACCCTAATACAGTGTGAATTTATAGAAGTGATTATTATAGCTCATTGTTGACAGAGAACAATGATGAGAAAGGGAAGTCTGTACATGTTCAGCGCAGACACGTTGTTCTGCCTGAATATTTCTGGTCGAAGTTGGGTGAATCTGCAGATGCAGAGCACAGGAACATGAAGTGTCAACCATACACCCGCCACAGACCCACGCTTCGAAGTCGCCAGTGGGGCCCACGCCCTGTGACTCCCCAGACAGATAGGAACTTTCCTAAGTGTCCGTGATCCTTCTCTGCTCTCAGCAAACACACAGGGCTCTGTCAGCCCATCTGATGTGGCTTTTGCCAGCATCTACACCCACAACACAACAATCGCGGGAATGTCTCTAGTCAGGGGTCTAAGGTGGATTATTCAGTCCTTTGTCTATCATTTTGAGGGTTTGTTTATTCCTTTGGGAGAGGAAATATGTCTGAATAATCTATTGCTTTCTCAATTCACAGTCATATATGAACAAAAATTCATGGGAAGTTCTACTTTCAAGTTTCGAATCTTTCAAGCTTCAAGTCTCTAACTCCTTGGGGAAGCTTAGTTCTAATTTCAGTCTTCCCCTTCTCTTTCTGCATTGAAGTTGCATGAAGACATACACAAGGTGCACATGCGTGAAGAGGGGATCCTCAGGACTTGAGAGGAGAAGAGGGAATCCAGGGCGGAATGCCACTCGCTCCACACGCTAACCCATACTCTCAGCCCGTCCTTGTGACAACTGGAAGAGTCCAGACTTTGGGCCTGCAGCAGCGAGAGGGCACACACAAGGTGTGGCTGGGCAGAGGGGGTTCTGGCCCTCTGTGGGGCTCAGGTGCTTCCACAAGCTTAAGATTTCTTCTCCGACTGTCTCCTCGATCCTCAGATCAGGGTCTGTGGCTCATTCATCTACTGAAGCCACCCTCGGTTCACACATATGAGAGAAAAGTGACCAGCATGTAGCCATACTTGTTTACCTGCATAGCAAGGGGATGAACATACACCTGGACGAACAACATGAAATAGAAATAAAACAGGAGCCCCACATTCAGTCTAACATTTTCCAACAGCTGTGTTGAAAGAAGTAGAAGATAGATGAAACTTTATTTCAATGTATTTTATTTAATGCCTATATCCAAAATGCTGTCATTTAAATATTTAGTCCATAAAAGTCATTAATGAGGCATTTTACTTTTTTTGGTACTAAGCATTATTTCTGCCTAATGATACCGCAGCTGCTCAACAGCCTCATGTGGCCACTTGCCAGTGTGCTGGACAATGCAGCTTAGATCACTGAAAAGCTGCTGGAGTCAGTAAGAGTAACTTTACAGTCAGACACCATATGGGACACCTGTAATTCGAGGACTCTGAGAGGCTGAGGCGGGAGGATCGCAAAGTTGTAGACACCCTGGGTAATTTAGTGACTTAGTGAGACCCCCGCTCAAGATTTTTAAAATGTCAAAAAAAAAAGGGTTAGGGATATAGCTCAGTGTGAAGGCCCTGGATTTAATCCCCAGCACTGAAGAAAAGAAAAAGACTAAATTTAAAAGAAACTGGCTCCAGAAGAAGGCTCTGTGCTGGGGGCAGTGCTGGTGCATGCCTGTAATCCCAACTCTCAGGAGGATCACTGTGAGTTCGAGGCCAGCCTGGGCTACATAATGAGATCCTGTCTCAAGCAACATAATGAGATCCTGTCTCAAGCAAAAAAGAAGGCAGAGAGAAAGAGAGAGAGAGAGAGGAAGAAGAAAAGAGAATGCCTCTGTAGACTACGCTCAGTTGACACAGCCAGACTATAATATATTACTTCTCACAAGGTCAAGTCTATTAATATAATCACGAAATTTCTCAAGATTTTGATATTTGTACTATAGTTAACAAACTTCTCCATAAAAAGTTAAAAATGAGTAACAATAGAATATTGTTACTATTCTATTTTTAATATTTTTAAGACTTTCTGCTCTTCATAATAAAATAATTTGCCTAACAGAAATCATTATTATGAATACCCATTAATTTTGGAATTCTATTTATAGAAACATCCTGAGGAAAAATATTTTATTGTGCAAAATTATTTATCTATATAAATATTTACTTCACCATTGTGTATAAGATCACAAAATAAATTTATAAACATAAATGTTAAACAACATAGGGCTGGTCATACAAATTATAATACAGTAAGACATTATTTAAACACTCAAAATTGTTTTGTAGTTAACATGTATTGACTAAAAAGATACATTTATATTTTGCTTAGTGACAAAAATAGGTAACTTTCTAAAAGTTACTAACAAATTAGCATAAAAACTGAAAGAGTACTGGTGAAATGTTAACAATGACTCTCAGTGGTAGAATTACTGTAATTTTTTCTCTTTTGAAAATCTAGATATTCTAACTTTTTGCCAGTAAATATGTATTATTTCAATAAGACAAAATCAGTAATTTTCAAAATAAATTGTGCACTTAACTACTGATGTTTTAAAATCTGTTTTTCTTGGCCTGAAAATTCCTAATACTGTGTGCAATTTATCAAAGAGAAAATTGGCACAAAATTTAGATGGAATGACTGAAATATTAAGAGATAAGTTGCTTGGGGAAAACACTCTCCCTAGAATAATGAGGGTCAGGGATCCAAGCTCACAACTTAGGAGTTCTAGTGAGGAAAAGTATCTTTTGCTAGGACTTCAACTAATTTCATTCAATTATACTGGCAACATTTTAAGGGAGACCCAGATTTTCAGATATGGGGCAGGTATCTTATAGCCTAAAAAGAGAGAAAAATACCTTCTTACATTATTTGCTAACTTGTTTCTTATTACAGATCCTAATGACCAAAGTCACCATGTACAAAGCTTGACGTTTTACTAGTATATAAAGATACATTTGATAAAATAAGAGATAGCCTCTTTTGTATTATTCAACTTAATTTGATTAGCAATTTTTGTATTTATGGGTTTCCCTTAATGTCTCTAACAATCAAATATCACAAGGAACAAGACTCACGTTTCCCTAAGCCTAGAATAAAAGCAATAATCTGTGGATGTGCAATGTAGGGAAACCACTCTATCACACTACCAAAGAAAAAATTTCTACACGTACAGGTAGATGAAAATAGCTATTAAAACTCTAAATGCTCATGTTTCACTCACTGCAACGAACAATGTCATCAAACGCTTTTATCTTTCCAAGCTAAAAGGAGTGGATGCAGGCTCACCGCTGACATGCAAAGTAAAAGTACCTCAAACAAGTTAAACATACAAGTCTTATAATGACCCAGGGATTCCACTCTTGGATGCTTACTCAATAGTAATAAAAACATGTTCAAAATTAGAATTGGATAAAGAATAATCACAGCTATTAGTAATGGTAAACGGCCAGAAACAAACCAAATGTCTATAAACAGGTGGATAAACAATTACGACATAGTCACACAGTGGAATACTGCCCTGCAATAAAAAGGAATAAACTGCTGATATGCATATCAGCATAAAAATTTGCATAAATCTAAAAAGTAATGTGCTGAGCAAAAGTATCCTGGCCACTGCATGCTTAAGTGGACAAGATGTTCTAGGACTGGGGATTTAGCTCAGTGGCACTGCCGTCTCCCTCACAAGTGCAAGGTCCCAAGTTTGATACCCGGTAACAAAAAAAAAAATGTTCTAAAACAATCAAAACTAAACTATGATGCCAGAAACCTGAAATGGGCAGTGGTGTCAAGTGTTGACTAGAAAGACAGGAGTCAGTCTTAAGGAGAATGTTCCATGGCTGGAGTGAGGTGACGCTTGTATGGGTCACACGTGGGACAAATTTCCTCCCACTGAGTATTTAGGGTGAGCTTTCCACTGTGTCCCGAATATGGTGCCTGAGACAACAAACACGAAGATGCAAGTTTGATTTGGGCTCATAGTTTAGCAGTTTTGGTCCCTGATCAGGTGACCTTGTTGTTTCTAGGCTTGTGGTGAGGCAGAACATGGTGACAGGACCGTGTGGCAGAGCTGAGTTGCTCATCTGATGGCCAGGGAGAGGGAAAGAAGGACTGCGGTCCTGCTGCCCCCTGCAGGGAGCACCCCCTGACCTAAGGACCTTCCACTGAGCCCTCTGAAGCCCCCACTGCCCTCAGGGGCTCAGGGGACGAAACCTGTAACACACGGGGCATTAGGGGACATTTAAGATCCAAGTATAGCATACCTAAGCCTGTGCACACTGAAATGCTAAAATGAATTCAAAATTATACTAAAGCTGCAAAAAGAACACAGGTACAATGATCACACGTTCAGATGACAGCTACTCATGTTCCGTGTGACAGTATCCTGCCTCGCTGCCTCTAGTTTACGTATTTTCGAGCTCCTGTCTCTATCCCAGTTCACCCTCAGGATGAGCAGTGAGTGGCCTCTTGGTGACCACTTCACAGAGGAGCTAACACTTGCTGAGAGTGAGGATGGGGATGAGCAGTCCACTCATGTCTTCGTCACTTCTGCAAAGTTTCATTTTTTTTTTGCAGTCTTTTAATGGTGAGAAATGATTTTTCGAAAGGGTAAACAATTAGTATATAGGATTCAGCACATTAAACAGACTTCATAGTCACTTTGTTAATCTTAAAGTTGATTATTCCTGGAAATTTTGAATCAAGGGGTTTCTGGTTACTTTCCAATGACATTTAACAGTTAGACTTAAAAATACAGAGGAAGGCATTATAAGTTTTATCCAAAATGATTATGGCCATCATTTGAATAAAATACAGATTTTGCAAGCTGTAAAGCATATCATTACTACATACTGGTCCAAGGAAGGTTTGGTTCACAAACTACAGAGCTCTAACCAAGTCATTAAATCTATCTAAAAGGGCCTCATTTGAGAAGCAATAAAATTTTTAATCATTTTATTATTAAAAGAGTGTTTAATATGTAGCTAATTAAATGCCAAAGGCAGGTTATCTGAGTTTAACCTTCAAAAAGAAAATGATGTATCAAAGTCTGCCTCTGGCATCATGGGATAGAAATGTCATCCTCATAATCATCGCGTGACAACTAGCTGGTGGCCTTTTCTAGAGCTATAGTTAAATTACCTGATTAAATTAATAGCCATTTAGATGTTTTAGGAACTGCACAGACCTATACTAAATGAAAATTAGGTCCATTACATTTTCTGAGTGGGCCAGATAGACCCTAAAATAAAACACCTATGCCGTTGCCCACATTACTTAGATTAAGCAATTAAAAGCTCTTTCTAAGATTCAACTAATTCTCCATAATGTACAGACAACTGGATTTATACTAATGACCACAGGTAAGGTTTTTTTCCCTCTGCTTATTTTTCCCTTTCCTCAAACAAATTCTCTGTATGTTAATTTTAAATCAAAGGATTAAACCTTAAATATACTACTTAAAGTGTAGCTAGACAAAATTATTTATTACATACAGTATTTACAAGACAATGACTAGTGATTATATATAAATAGCATAGTAAATTGTAAAATAGAATAGAAAAACATTCTAATTGGGAGTTCATACAACTATCATGGGAGGGTTCTGGAATACATCTTTCAAATTATTCAGACTCAATGGTTTGAAAAGAATATTAAAAAAAGAACTCATGAATTTTTCCCAGTTAATTCCCTCATATAAAATGCATATCACCAAATTATTAAATATGACAGAAAAATGCAAGCAATATATTTCATAATGTATTTAGAAAGCAAACTTTTACTCTTTCCATATTATACCCAGTTAAAAATGAATGTGGAGTATAAGCTTTAAGAACAGAACATTCAGTCACTGCTGTTTCAAGTACACAGAAAGGTACTCAATAATATTTGTTGGGCTAAAGGGAAATCTGAAAATTTTCCTCAGGTTGAATTTTTTTGTTAATTGAAAATTATCTTGAAATCTTTTATTCGATAGCATGTTATAAAATTAAATCTTTGGCAAGAAGCTTTTTGGCCAGTGTCCTTTGGCATGCAACTGCATAATGCATTCATGACATCAGTGGAGTGAATTCCTTTATTTATGATTAAGGCTTTGCTTAACTTCACTGCATTTCACTTCATTTCATACTTATCAAAGACACAATGTTACATCTAAGTCATAGACTTTAAGAGGCTCAAGATAGATATAAGCATTTAATAGTATTTACTCTCAGAATTTTCCCTGTGGCTGCAAAGCTTAGACCTCCTATAAGACCTGGTGCTACCGACAGATGAATTCCAACTGGAGGGTATTCGTGATCATATTTTGTGTGCCCGACGTTTCATACGAAGAACGAAGGTGGCATTGATGAGCATGTGCAGAGAAATCAAAGGGGCGGGTCCAATGATGCTGACACAGAACTTGGCTGGCTGAGTGTCAGTCTTATTCACCAAGTCAACTTGCATGAGGGCTTTGGTGTACCTGTGTCTCATTAGGCTCTCTGAAGAAACTCAAAGACTGCTCAACCAAATGCTGCTGTGAGTCTCGTGTAAGTGAAAGATCAAATGGAGAATGGGAGAGTAATAACAAGAGAAGGTGTCTGAGAAGCATTCAGAATGTGTGCAGGGTGCAAGAGCTCCAAAGGGAGAGAGGATGAGGTGCCAGCACACCGCAGAGGCTGCCTGGGACAGGTGCAGTGAAGGGATGATACTGCAAACTGCTGTCTGACAAAAGAAGGAAGTGGTTCTACATGAGGGTGTTAAATCTACACGTTTCCATAAAAACAGCGTATGCCGAGCGAGTTTAATACAAAACATGTCTGAAAAGATCCGAAAATGCCAGGATCTGATTTCATGGATGGAAGTTAGAGGGAAAAAAAGACATTGTTTTATTGGTATCCCAGAAAATAGTTCAATTGTCATGCATTCCAACTACTCTGATTTTTCAAAAGTTAGCATGGAACAAATCCTACAGAGGAACATCATGGGACAAATTCATAGCAGAGCAGAGGGAAGAATACCAGTTGGTAGGGAAGCACAGAAATACAAATGGAGGGCTTGGAAGAGTCCATGAGCATTTGCATGTATTTTAAAGAGCATGCAATATCTCAGTGTCCCCGAAGCCCAGCTGTTCTGGGCAGGGACTGTGAAGGACAAGGGCAGAGGCTTACAATGGTCTGAGTAAGTGGCAGGAGAGAGTGGGAAGAAACGACCAGGCTGCTACAGCATAGTCAAGACAGAGAGTATTGTAAAACCAATCTTGACATATTGCTTAGATGATGTTTTCGGCCAGCGTCTATCATATTTTACTTGTCTTGCATAACAAAAGGTTTGTTATTTGACATACAGTAAAACTGACAGAAAAAAGTCCCTTTAATTGTTCATAGAAGTCTGTCACAGTCCAAATAGTATCTTGAATGCCACTGGAGCTACTGAGAATGGTATTCAAGGCAGAGCTGATTGTGCACACTTCCCAGGAAGTTAGTCTTCAAGGCTAGAGAAATATGAAATCTGCTCCCCCTTGTGATGTCTTTGCTTTCCATACGAGCCAGTTGGGAAATGCTGCAGGTTATAGAGACAACCACGATACCATTCCCTGCCCCTCCTGTCCTGCTGCTTCTCAGCCTTTACTCCACCAACATGCAGGCTGCATAATACTTTGTCCTGGAGTCTGCATTCTGTATTATAGGGTGCCCAGTAGGGTTCCTGGTCTCTACTTCCAGAATACCAGGAACATCCCCTTCCTCTTCATAATAATCAAAATTGTCTCTAGAGCACTGGGGATGCAGCTCAGCAGTCGACAGCATGCTCAGCATGTGCCAGGCCATGGGAGAGGGATCTCTAGAGTTTCCCACAGACCCTGGAAGCAGCAGTACCACTAAATTATCCCCAGTATAGCAACACATATTTTATTTGGTTACCCCTCTATTTCATAACAATTTTGCATGGCAGAAACTATTGTGTCTGTTTTATAGAAAACTAAGATTCCCAGAAGGACTTGAACCTGGCCTTTTAACCTCAGTCTTTGTTTTGTTTTCTGTATCTATTATCTCCACCTTGAAAGGTTTTTCTACTCTGGATGTTCTAGAGCATTTAATACTCATTCTGGAAACATCCTCATGCTAAACATACGGCAAACTCTACAATCAGATTGTGTACGGAAGACGGGGAACAACAGCATCTTCTGGGTTTTCGGCCCCCCATGCCTACCCCTAACCTACAGCTCTGCTCTGTTTCAGCCTCCCAACCATTTTTGGTTGGCAAGCAAAGAACTGAAATCTTTGTCTGACTTTGTTCACGTGCTGATTTTCTGGAGCAAGGGTATTTCAGGATGTATTTCTAGAAAAAGAGGAAATCATGAAGTAAAAGCTCTGTAATTCATGAAAATGTCATTTTATCTTCATCTTGGACTGTAAGGCATTATCTGATTCTATACTCCTGAATCAGTTTGCAGATTTGTGAATCTATCAAAGATTTAGGAATTTCTATTGATTTGTACAAACTGAACTGATAGAGAAATGAGGAAGGGACTGTATTGTACTTTCTTTGACCTACTTCTGTGTGTAGTTGATCCTGCACTCTAAGATGCCTTGGAAAAGTCATGCTTGCCTATCTCACAGGAAAGTTTCTTCCATGAGTTCTCCAAGGACAGTTATTTGGTTTTATGTTAGACTTTGTAATTTTTTTTACCTGAATTACCTAGCATAGAAACAAGGCCTAACAGTGTCTGTTGGATGAATAAACAAAAGAATATTTATTAATAAAAATTAATATTCATTAGGCACATTTTTGAATTCTGGCTGTGAGAGATGTTTCATTGATACTATTTACAATGATTCACGGGCAAACTGGAAGAAAATATTCAAGAGGATGATTTCTTCCATTTCTCATACTTCTTACCGCTCCCAGCACCACTAAAAACTTTGCAGGGGATAAAGACAGTGGCTGGAGGGGGGAGGTAGAGGTAGAGTCCCCATTGAAAGGGGTCAGAAGGTCCTAGAGAGGATTCAGCTGCCACACTTCAACCTCTCATTAATCACCAGGAAAAAAGGGATTAAAAAGATAAGATGCAACTGATGCTTTTCACTTGTTCTTCAATAAATAAATGTAATAAATGTAATCTGTAATAAATGTAATCTGATATTTTCTTTTGAAAGTTCTAATATGGCACTTTTCATGTTTAAAATCACTCAGCTAGCATAATTTAATTAGAAAAGAATTACACATGATCAGAATAAGTTACACAGAGGCAATCCAATTTGGTATGTTTGACAAAATAGAATAAAGCAAGCAAAAACTTCACTTTACAAGTAATTATGTGGATTAAGACTTCTGAGCCATTTAATAATACTTCTGGTATTCAGTTTACTGGCATTAACCTCCTTCCTTCTATACTATACTATGATCTTAAAAATTACAGAATGTTCTATTTTTAGAGCAAAAGGTGAACTGTTATTTATTCCAAATTATTTCCTCCTGTTTAACAAAATATTGCAGCAAAACAAACAAACAAAAAAAATAAAACTGACTCTCACAGTTAGGTAATACCTGGCATGACTTTCCTTTTCCTTGGTTAGGTACAATTTTAGTTGAAATTTTAAAGTTTTAGTGTGTTTGTGAAATGGGCCTTTATTTTGACATTTAGCTCCAGGGGACGCATCCATATTGTAAGAATTTGTGGCAATGTTCCAGTCTCTAAGCCTGCTGTTCAGATGACCCTGGCCTGCCCTCTCTAAGCAGGAAGCCCTGGGTCACCGCCTCTGCCTCAGTTTCCCCTTGTGATGCTTCAGCTGTCATCTCTGAGGTCCTTCCTAACATTTCTAATCCAAGCGCAACTCCCGTTGTACAGGATTCTACAAAAACAGAACATCTCTTCTCAGGCTCAGAATGGATAAAAATTGTACAGTAATCTGTTTCACATCTTTATTTTGGAGGGTTTCCATGCATCAAGCTGCCATTTGATTGTCTAAGAGACAGTTTCTAGGACTATCTCTTTTTTTCTTTTCCAGTACTGGGAATCAAACTCAGGACCTTGCACTTGCCAGGCAGGTGCGGCACCAGTGAACACATCCCCGGCTCTAGGAATCTCTCTTCTTAAAATAACTGGTAGCATTTTGGGAGCCTGAGGCAGGAGATCACAAGTTTGAGCCTAGCCTTGGTGACTTAGACAGCAAAACCTTGTCTCAAAGTAGAAAAATTCAAAAAGGGTTGGAGTGTAACTCCTTGCCAAAATCCTGGGTTCCATCCCCAGTACTGGGGGGGAAGTGTGCAGTGGAAAGTTAGAATAAAGAATGAACACCAAATACATAGTTTGAAAGGATCAAGTTATTCTAATAATAAATAGACTAATAATAAATATTAGATCACAACAAATATTCTAATAATAAATTTTCCACAAAGGACAACAGAAGCAGCAAATATTTATTGGGAATCCACTGGATTCCCAGTTCTCCTTTGTCTTGAACTTAATCATCTAGTGATCCCATCTGTACCTGGAGTTATGTGTCATGCGGATTCCCACTTTGTCCCACTAAGTCTCTCTTTTAAGCCTAGATGCGCACAGATACTTGCACCCTGGAAACCACTTACTCAAACACAGTAAGTCCCAACCAATCTTCTTGACCCACGTTCTAGGTCTAATCGTCTTTCAAAATTTCCTACCGTGTTCGTCTGTTTTTAGTTACAGTGACAAAATACCAGAGATAAACAACTGAAAAGAAGGAAATAATTATCTGGCTTATGGTTTCAGAAGTTTCAGTCCATAGTAATTGGCTCCATTGGTTCCGGGCCCACAGTGAGACAGAGCATCCTGTCAGGGAGCACATAGCAGAGCAAAGTGGCTTACCTCATGGCTGCCAGAAAGAAAGGAGAGCAGGGAAAAAATACCCTATTCAAAAGCCACACCCCCAGTGACCTACTTCCTCTGGCTAAGCCCCGCCCCTAAAGTGTCCAGACCTCCAATAGCCTATCAAGCTATGAATCCATCATTGGGTTCATGCATGGATGAGGCTGAGCCCTCATAATCCAATCATCTTCCAAAGGCTTCCTCTCTGAACATGGCTGCTTTGGGACTAGGCTTTCACCACAAGAGCTTTTAGGGTACATTTCATATCCAGGCCATAATACCTAAATATGTGAAGAGTTCTATGATCCCTCAGACTTCTAATGCAAGAAACCTGGAAAATCTCAAGGGCAGATGGAGGGTAATGGGGTTCAAAAAAAAGTGAATATCAAAGATGAAGACACAGAGCATGAGAACACAACCACCCAGCAGTTGTCATAACTGAGCAGGCTCGATGGGCACGGGCAGTGGGCATGTCGTTTTATAAATGAATGGATGGATGGGTGGATGGATTAGGGGCTGTGTGCCTGTAACTGGTATGCAGTTATGAAGAAAGATGATAAGGCAAAGAAGAGACCTGAGCTGAGTAACAGTGATGCACTGCTCTGAGGTCATCTAAAATGCTTGGTTTCATTAGTTCTTGATTTTGTTGCCATGTTCATAGAAAGGGCATATTCACTTTTATTAGAGAGAAGGATATGAAATCTGAACATTGCAATTATATTCAAACTAACTGCAGCTTGGTTCAACATGGTTCAGGGTAAGCAATGACAATGAAGCATTCACTTTTAACTTAGGCTTTTCATTGCCTGGAAAAGGTTAATGACTATTTTCTTCCCTTTTGAGGCTAGCAATAACTCTGAGCCTTGGTACATCATTCTCAATCCCTTTCCCTCTACTGAGGCAGGTGGTGATGCGTCCCAAAATGTGATGTCAACATGTTAATAATTCTCTAGAGAATTAAATCTATATCTGAGTCGTGGATCCATGGATATGAATTGTAAATTGCATTTTGTATTTAGTGAGTAGTGGTGGACCTAGAACTCAGGCTCCTGACCCAACGTCTCCTCCATCTTTGCCACTTCCCAGATGAGGTTTTGCAGACCTAGTGTTATCACCACAGTGTCCCATGTTTGTCTCCCATGGGAAGCAGATGCTGAGCGACAAGGGCTCTGCATCTAGAGCCGCCTCAGAGGTTGCTTTGGGTTCATTCCATCCATGGGTAATCAAGCGGAAATGCACGGTATTTGTCTGATTTTGATTCCTTTCTTCTACTTCTGGAGGAAAAACTAAGTACGAAAGTAAGTGTTCTTCCTGAGATTTTTCTCCCAAGCCTGTGCCTTTTTCTTTCTCAGGCCAAGTTGGCTGCCTTCTGCCATCCGAGCAGGAGCACAAGGCTTGGGGACTTTGTTCGCCCAACCCGCATGCGGTCCGTTTTGCACCCTTTAGAATTTAGTGCATCTTTGGTGAGCCTGACAAGTACAAGGAGGGTCAGTGAGGGAGGCTGCAAGAAGGGAAGAGGGCTCAGAAAGCAGCCGTGTAATTCACAACCTCTGTAGCCCTAAAAGCACCGCGAGCGTTTGAGGTTTAGGAGGCAGTGGCAGGGCCACTGGCCACGCTTCCAAAGCTCGGAGCCTATTTCACTATCCCACAGCCTGAAACGCTCCAGCCCTGCAGCTACTCTGCCAGGACAGACCAAGAAAACAGTAACTGCGACGCCCACTGCCAACAGCAGCACTAGCGCTGCCTGGAGGCCAACGTGCATTTAGAGAGTGACGACGAGACAGAATATCCAGAGCATTCAACCAGCTTCTGACTCCATGAATTCACTGTCCTGGGGCCGACTCAGTGTTTAGCGCATAGCTCTGGATTCAAATCCTAACTGCCACTGGCGAACTGAATAATCTTAAATTTTCTAAATCTCAGCTTCCTTAGCTCCAAAAATGGTGATGAGAATACTGCCAAACACTAGAGTTGGTCAGAGAAAGGTGGGAAAAGCCATGTAAAATATATAATATAGAAGATGGCACATATTAACTGCACACAAAATATTAGCTTTTATAATTAGGATTAGGTACCTCGCCACTGTATCTGTGCTATGTCACACTAATTTTTAAAATTTTTCCTTTATACTTTTTTTTTTTTGCCATTTGTCTTAGCTTCTAAAGAAATTCCTCAATTTTTGTAAGTTCAGCTGATCAACTTGCTGAGTCCCAACAATTAAAACTCATACCACAACCACGTCATCACAATTTTCTCAATGGCTGGAGACACTTACAAATCTCTTGTGACAAAAAGAGATGAACAAAACATCCCCAGACTCTGCATTGCAAGTCTGTGTTCAGCTGTTCTAATCAGTTCTTTTCCTTCCCCTGTCGTAGCTCACCATCAAACTGCATGGAAATCACGAAATGGACACAACCACATAAAAATCATCTCATGCATTAGTTTGCCATTTGCAAAGCACACAACAGTTCACAAATATCTCACAATAAAGAGTCCCATCAACATTAGAGAAAGTGAACTTCTCCTTCAAACTAGCTTTGAAGCAAGGATTCCTTATGCTATGGCACAGGGAAATAGAGGAGGAGTCGTCAGCATTGACTCTCTGCCATTTTAGCGTCGAAAACAAAATGATCCATGGGAATGGTTTTGATCTGTAGTGAAATGTAATATTCTGTTCAGGAGCCAACTTTGGTATCACACTACTGAGGGGGGCAGGCAAGGACAGGGGGCTGCATTCTTTTTGCTTGTTTCCTCTCCATCAATTGGAAATGTGACACTGTTAGTAGCAAATCTTCTATCTAATGTATAAAAACTAGGCACTTAGGCATTTTTGAGTGATAATTCAAGAGAATTAAATTACACTCATGTGACAGCTCAACCTCACTAATGAGGTGCATTTCAGTAAACTGTTGACAGAACTGTCTGGAAGGTTCCTTTAATTTAGCAACATGTAACAACATGGGAAGAGCATTAGTCACTGAGATGAAGATGAATAAGCAGCGAGGTCGGGGGTATTCTACATTAATACCTGACAAGCTGAAAGGGTTTTGTCTCCAGCTCTATTCAGCC
Source organism: Heterocephalus glaber (assembly GCF_053883595.1). Taxonomy (NCBI): domain Eukaryota; kingdom Metazoa; phylum Chordata; class Mammalia; order Rodentia; family Bathyergidae; genus Heterocephalus; species Heterocephalus glaber. The sequence goes on along the minus strand of NW_028258187.1, from coordinate 4,422,123 downwards.
CGAGGCAGGCACAGAATAACTAGTACCTGTTAGTGTGACTGACTTACCCAAGCAATGGAAGGAATTATCTTGAAGACGGCTGGGTGGAAAACATGTCACAGAAACTTCTTTGCTTTTCAGCTCATGGAAGCATGTTCCTTACCAAGGAGGTGATGGTTGTGATGAAGATGAAAGAATGGTTCAGATCTTTTCAGAAGACCACACCAATTCTTTTACTTTTCAAATTCTTTGAGTTTGTCCCAACAGGTTAAAAAAATCTGTCTGCATATATTTCCTATACAGGTATTGATTAGGACTAATATAAGGTCAAGGTTTACCATTGCCCAACTCAATGATGGGCAAAATTATCAAAGGAAAGAAAAAAAATACAAGGAAAATGGAAGAGCAATAAGTAGAAGATGGAAACAGCTCCCTTATTGAGACACTGAATGCTCGTGGAAAAGCAGCATTAGCTAAGATTATGCTGGCCAGTGAGAAGAGGACAGGAAATCATTTCCATTCTGTTGAAAAGTGTTCCAGAACTACTGTTCCTCTAGTTTCTGGAAAGCAACATGGCTTCCAGGGATGCGTGGCTCTCAGTGATAAACATAGGAACTACTCAGGAGCACTGTGGATTCCCAAATGGTTACTGGATACCCAAGTCTACCTGCTCTGATACTGATTCCTCATATCTAATCAGTCTAAAAATGTTAACTTACAGATGGGGTCTGAAGAGAGTGTGCTATAAAGGGAAACTGGAGCAAAGAGAGAAATGCCATCTTATGATGATATCTGGTGGCTAGAAATTAGTCTAAATATCTAGACACTTCAAAAGAATGGACTCTTGGGTAACAAACATACTAAGAGAGTAATGTTGGCTTAGCTAATTCCAACTACAAGCTACTCCATAAACGGCATTGAATTTGGCTTTGAAAGCAGAACACAGCTTTCAAGATTTCTTTGCAGTGAGTTACCTTTCTTGTTTCACCATGATATGGCTGTTATTCTAGTGAGTTTGCCTGTCCGGAATATACAGTGACTTGTTGGAGCTCCCAGCACACAAGCTAACAAGGAGACAACCGGAAGCCTTACTGAGAAACAAATGGAACCCTTACAGTTCTGGCTGGGCCCCTTGAAGGGAAAAACAGTAACAAAGCTGAGCAAATCATTCACTGATTAAAAACTAAAATTTCAACCTGGACATGGAGTCCAAGAAACGTTGTGACAATAGAAACGCTCCAAGAGTGTCTGAAAACACTGCCGAGGTGTTCATATGACAGAATGGGAAGTGTCACAAAAGGGCCAGCTAATTTGGAAGATGAAAGGGGGCTTCTCCTCCCTGCCTGATGGGTCTACCTTTTGCTGGGGCCTAGGTACTACCTGGAACTCTCTGAACTTTGTTTCCAGTCTTGATGGCACTTGTAAGGACAATAATAAATGAACTTTATCCCAGGTTTATTATTCACAAAGAACTTCCATCACCATATTTGCTCCTGTAAAGTAAATAGAGCCAGGTTTTAACACAACATCAATGCCTGCCATATTCAAGGCACGAAACACCCAGTTTCTCTGAATCTGAATCCAAGCGCTTTTTAAAACTTGCTGTGTTATCTGCAGACATCACCTGCTGATATGTCTACAGGTAAAGTTGCAGGCTCAGAGGGCTGGGCTAATCCAAGGCTGAATCAAATACCCCAGAGGACAATTCATCAGAGTAGTCCTCACAGGAAATTCCAGAGGAATGATGTCAGCTCTCTACAACCCACCTAGGCATCAACGACAGCCAACTAGAGGATTGGACCTTTCCTTTCCATCTCCCCACTAGGTAAAAAGTGAGAGGTGGTCTCATTAGCAAAGACCAGATATTCTTCTCAAATATTTTCACTTTACAGAGCAACACAAAATAAACAGCAACAGAGAAAACAAAGATATTTTAATTCATTGTTCAATAATTTTAACCCATTGTTTCCAAGGTCTCATTTGAAACTACTTCTTTTTCCCCATGATGTGTATATCACGGTCGCTTAACTTTGGGCCATATAGACTTATAAGACTGTTCTAAACATTGTTAGGTCAAATGGATTGTTACTGTGATCAAAGGGCACTCAATTCTCAAGGAAAAGCTTAATGTAAATAATTTAAAAATTAAAAATAAATTACCAAATTTTAATCTAAGATCAACTGAGCTATCTGACCAATTACTTTGGAAGGTTTATGAATGCTAGTAGCTTTGATATTTGACTGTTTATTATGAGACAGAAGCTGCATTTACAAGCGTTACGCAGTTTCATCCACCATGGCTTCATGAATGTTGAGCTATTATTAATCACACAGAGATGAGAAGGGAAGGTGAAAATCAAGGTGGTTTGTCCGTGTGGCAGAGCCAGCAACTGGGGGAGCCATGATAGGAGCTCATCTGAGAGTCTTGCACCACTGGGGCTTACTCTCTACCCTGGCTCTGTCCTACAATCTCAGTTAACTTTCTAATATTCTGCTATGTTCCTAATTCTGGTTATCTAACACAAACATGGCTTAGTTTAGAAAGGTACAATGAAGTTGAAGCAACAGGAGCCAAAAGGAGAATCTATTCATAGTAAAACCTACTTTCTTTTTCAGTAGAGAAAGTTGACCAGTGTATGGTCAGGTTTAGAACAAGAGGTGATTCTTCTGAAATAAGAAATTACTCTTCCAATACATCTGAATTTGCTAATAACAAGTGCTGGGGAGGCTCCAGGGGAAAAGGGAAACTTCTGCATTGTTGGTGGGAATGTAAACGAGCACAACCGCTATGGAAATTGGTATGGAAATTCTTCAAGAAACTAAAAATAGATATTCCATTGACCCAGTTATTCCCCTTCTAGGTATCTTCCTGAAAGAGTTAAAGATTTTGTATTCAGTGATATGTGCATACCGATATTTATAGTAGCACAACTTGTAACAGCTAAATCTTGGGAGAGGCCTATATGTCTGTCCATCAACAGGTAAACAGATAAAGAAAATCTGCTATTTATACACAACAGAGTACTACTCAACATAAAGAAGGATAAATTTGAATCATTTGTAAGAAAATGGATGCACCTTGAGACGATAATGTTAAGTAAAATGAATCAGACACCCATGTTTAATTGTTTTCTCCTATATGAGAAAACTAGAAGTATATATAAAGGGCAAAATAAAGATAGATAATAAGAAACCCCACACTAGATCTTTCACAAATGGAAAGAAGACCAAGATATGGAGGGAGAAGGGAGAGAGGGAAGGGAAAGGAGAAGCAAAAACATTAAACTGTGTTATGTACATATAACAACTCCCCAACAATGAGTGTAATCACTACAGACTACAAACACATACTAATAGATTTTTTTTTTAAAAAAAGAAGATATAAAAAACCAAATATACTTGAGTTTGCATTAAAAGATGTATTACAAAGATGTTAATATTGTTTAGCTAGTAAATGATGAAAAATTTAAGTCATTTTCAAAAGGAATAACTTATGACAAATACACATACTGGAATATCACACAATCGTTAAAAGGAAAGGAATAGATACATGTGCATTAAGATGGCTCCATCAGCAGGACACACTGTTAAGCAACAATCAACATGCTTACTGCAATGTCTAGTATGTTACCAATTGTCTTTTAAAAAGACATATGAGCAAATGTACACAAAATAGTACCACTGGAAGGATCTACAATATTCTTGTACTAGCTATTTCTGAAGAAGGAAATTGTGAATCAGAGAAAACAGAACTTTCTCTGCAATTATTTGTGTAGTTCTAATTATTTTATCATGTGTGTGAATTACTTAAAAGTGTTTCAATAAAACAACAGTTGTTCAATCAGCATTTGTACTCCCAGACAATAATTAGACCCCATGGCCACGTTACTAGAGAGGCACTGGACTGGGAATCAGACATGGATTTAACTTGGCTCTGTAAGACTCGCTGGATTCCACTGTGTAAGGCCTTCATCTACCAGTCACAGTATCCTCTTAGGGGAAGTTGCTAGTATGGTGTCTGCTGGATATCTCACAGGTCCGTAGTGGTCAGATGCAATTAATACACAGTCTGGCATTCTCTAACGTGTAACCCTCGAAGGAACGATTATCCCTGTCATTGCTGTCACTGTTGTTCATTCGTGAGGCGGACTCTGGTCCACATTAGGAAGCCATGCGGTGAGAAAGGAAAGAGCTAATGTGAACCATTACGCTTGCTACCTCAAGTCGCTCGATCGGCCACACATATGCAGAATAGCCGCCTCACCTGGTATCAGGTTTCTATTACCCTGCAACCAGGTGTGAAAATACTTATTATTTGGTGAAGGGGAAAATATATGTTTGGAGACATACTTGGGTGAATTGTTGCAGAAAAAGGTGAAAGAGAAAGGCCACTGGTGAGATGACAGAACTGGTCTTGTCCCTTTGAAGACAAAGGGATGGGCAGAGAAGAAAGGGCAACCATCGAGATCAGAAACGGACCAGGGGCTCAGCGGTGTGGCCCTCCACATACCTTGTTGTTACAATCAGGAAATGGTGGAGGCAAGATTTCAGGTAGGCAAAGCTGGTAAAAGGGCTAAATACAATATTCAGAGGGTCTTTCAAGAAAAAAGGGGAGACAAGGGAGTTGCGATGAAATGGAAAGAGAATCACAAGAATCAAAGGGCCTCCTGGGAATAAGAGGAAGAGTTTGGGGCTAGGGATGTAGTTCAGTGGTGGAGGGCTTGCTTAGCAGTCCTTGGTTCGATTATGAGCACTGCTAAATGGAAAATGAAGACTTTCTGACTGCCACTGACATGGGATGAGCTCTGGTGCAGGCCTATAGGTCGAAGGGACAGGGGCCCCAGCTGACTTTAGGTGACATATTATTCTCCCAAACAGACGCTTGCCATTAAAGTTCAGTACACCTTAATATTAGACTGAGCTTGCAAAAGGCAACCCTCGCACAGTCAGCCGAGTGGATTGATTATCCGAAATCAGCAGGAATTTTCCTAGGTGAAGTGCAAATTGCTCTCCCTGGTGCTTGACCCTTCCAAACCATAATGATAATTGCTGCTGTGTTGCAAGCTGGGTTTATGAACAGCACAGAGGTTGGTGCCCTCCTTGCAATAAGGCCACCGAGCAAGAAGTGAGGACTATACCCATCCGATTGTGACAAATCGCTGGTTTACCTGCTCATCAGTGCACAGTAGTAGGTATTCTGTAGTATCACCAAGGCAGATAACACAACTCCTCTCCCCTTGAAATAAATTTTAAAATGAAGAATAAAAATAAATAAACAAAAATCTACATCTACATATTTTTGGTAAGAGATGAAATAGGTTCAGTTTTAATCACATGAATGATAGATCAAATATCAAATTTTAAACTGAACTACAAAGAGCCTCCTAGAAGTCACTTAGCATTGATAAATTAGTAATGTATTATTAAATTATTCATATCTTTTTTCCTTCAAACTATAATGATATACTGTACACAGCACTGATAATTTACTTAGGCTGAGCCCATTCATTTAATTATGCTGCTAAACTTGGTAGGCCAATTGGTCATCATGAGAGTTTCCAGGCAAGCTAATCACAAATATATAGAACATGTCCCTTATTGTCCCCAGCGGCTAAGTGCTAAAATGCTATTTAGTGTTCAGAAGGTTAATGTCCTGCTTATGTAAATTGTCCAATTTAACATTCAGCAGCAGTCTCATAAATTCTGGCTCCGGGATTTCATTAAACGTATGTTCAAACTAGTTGACCTTAAAGGTTAACAAGCACAAGTTAAACAGGACAATTATTTTACTCACTTCTTATCAAGAGACTGAAGCATACTAGCCACTTAATAGCTCTGCATAGTTCACAATTAGAATTCTTATAAGCCCTCCTCTGATAAAACTGCAGGTCATGAATTTTCATAAGGATGTCAGATAAGAACTATTTATCGGCACTTGTTTTTCTTTCTTATAAACTTAAACTTTGATCTTAACATTCAATTAGAAACGATTCCACGGAGAAAGAAAGGCGAGTCAAGGGGCTAGTGTTCGCTTTCTTTTGGGGTCAGCAGGAAGATTTAAAACTTGGTATCTGCACTGTCCTTAGCAGAGATGAATGCGGCAGCCCGAGGCTTAAACACTGGGCTCGGCAGGCGCTGGGCCAGCACTGAGTCACCACACCACTTAGGTTTGCAGACATTCAGCTAAACATCTGATTCTCTTCTTTAAAGGCCCCTAAATGCCTGTTTGCTTACTGGAGAAAATACATTCTTCTTTGCATTTCTGTTATTATGTGTTTTAATATGATGTAACAGATTATTCAAGGCTTCCTTTTCCTCGCCCATCTTGCTCTGTCCCTGCTGTCCTTAGGCACTGGGAAAGGATGAACAGAAGTCTGGGAGCAGCGGCCACTGCCCTGTTCCCCCGGCCAGGGTGACACAGGAAGGAGGCCGTGTGCTGACAATTCCATATGCTTCTTGCTGCAGCGGGATCAAGCTATAGGTCTGGGGGAGGCATTAAATTGGTGATCACATGCCAGCAAAATCTCAACAGTTGACAGTCACCCTCCCTAGAAAGGCACAGGCAGCTGTAGCTCCTTGCAGGTTCAACTGTTCATCTTGAATATTATTTGGAAGATAAAGCATCAAATAAGAGCAAAGGGGATTCTATTAATAAATCATGAACTGAATTTCCGTTAGGAGCTGAGCTGGAGCGGAATGTGTCATCATTGTCTATCGGTACATTTATGGGGTGCCTAGTATTTTTTGAAATTTAAAAATAATCAAATGTAATGATAAAAAGAAAAGGAAAAGGAAGCAGACAGATATTAAATCTACCTGGTGTGCTCCTCATTCTGCTATTCTTATTCCCCTGAGGTTACTTAACTGTTAGGACCTGTTTAAGGAAATAATAAAAGGAAGAAATATTTTCTAGCATGAAAAAATGTGACAGTGTTTTATATCCCCTTGTGTTGCTCTTCATCCAAACTTCATCTTTTGAATATTGGCTTCAAATCCTGCCTGAAAGGGGATATAAATAAAGTGAAATGGCTAATGGACTAAAAACACTTATGATCAGGTTTTCATAACTAACATTATTGATAGCTTCAGCTGCACAGGCACTGGCATAGCCTGCAATATCCATTTCCAAAGTAAGATTTAGAGCCCTATTTGCAATAAAAAGCCTTGTGCACGCAAATAAAGAACGCAGAGGAGAGGCCAAGATGGTAGTCCGCAGAGAGAGAGAAAAGATCTCCTCTAAAGTGGGCACCAAACTGACCATGGGGGACGCAACACACAGGGTTTCTCAGATTGCTGACAAGGCTCTGGCAGGGTCTTAAAAGATGTGAGTTAAGCCTTTAATTTGGAAATGCCCACCTCTCCCTACTTCATGGCATCAGTGTTTAAACTGAGGGTGCAAACAGGTCAGTGCACTAAAGGCAATAACAGGATTCTCATCTAAGAAACCTCACACAATGCAAATAAGGAGGTGGGCAAGACAGGAATGTTTCCATGGTGCTTTCTATGTTCCTTTGAATTGCTGGGAATTTCCCTCCTTCAAATCTCTATCTTAGCAAGGACAGCAGAAGAAAACCTTTTCTGGTGCCTAGGAATTCCTTTTGATAAGAATGAAATTCTTATAAATTATTCTTTCAAAAAAATATCTTAGGTTGCAATGGGAAGATACTAACTAGTCAGGGAGCATTTTATCTGCTTTTTGCTATTTAGTTTTAATTTAGTCAAAATCATTTTTACCTATTTTAGTTCCTGTATTTCCCATGTCAGTACAATTTTTTTTCTTCAAAATCTGGACTTTTAAAAATCATCCTATTAAAAAAATTAAGCACATAGAATGGATAAGCTGTAAATTATGGTGTTCCTGAATTAAGTTAATTTGAAAGAACATAAGATTTATAGGATTGGCATAGTTATTCATATTTACAACTTCTATTACAGTTGGGTCCCCCCCCATCCTCAGTTATGATAGAATCTATGAAAATACTGGAATCTCAGTATCCTGTCTGCCTTATAAATATACATTAATATTAGAGATTATAACCTCATAGTGATAGGTTTGAAGTTATATAACAAACAATAGCAAAGTTTCCTTCCTTCTTTCAGAATCTCATGGTTCTAGAGATTATTACCAAGAAAGAGGTTTTACATAAGGAATTAAATAAAATAGGGACTTCAAACAAGAATCTATGAGTGTTTAATAGTTATTTTGGTTCTTTCTTTTGTCTCAATATGAGTGGGATAGAAAACAAGGGATAAATGACAGGAAAAGGAAGTATGAACAATGACAGCAAAGTTTTCATCAATGACAGGGTTACACAAGAGGTGACAAAATTATATAAATCAAAGAATGTATCACAGTAAAAGACACATTCCCATTCATCCCCTCAAAATTCTTGGCCTTTCTTCAAACACACTTATCCCATTGTTCTTGCCACTCCCTAAAACAGTTCTGGAGCCCTCTTTCATGAATGTCTTCATGACATGTGATCAAAAATACAGCAAAAAATGCAGCTGCCAAGTGCCATCTAACAGAAAGGCAGGCTCATAACAACATCATGCTGTCTCCTCATCCACCTAATTCACTGCACCTTATGACTTCTGGCTCTTCCCCAAAGTCAAGCCAAAATGTCCATAAAAGGCAAACATTTCTGGTCCACTCAGGACAACAATGAGGCACCCAGGACAGCACAAGTAAAGACACTCATGAAAGAGAGGACTCCAGAACTGCTTCCGAAAAGTGACAAGAATGGTGGAATGGGTGTGTTTGAAGGGAGGGGGAGAATTCCATCTTTTCCTGTAATCATTTTTCAGGCAAGCACTCAACCACTGAACTACATCCCTAGCTCCTGAATCACTTTTTAAATCTGCACATTCGACATATTTGCAGGTCACACTTTGCAGCCCTGAGGTACGCCGGTTCTCACTGCTGACACAGACTCAAGCACAGAAGCCATGAGTAAGAGCTCCAAGGGTACTGGGAACAAGTAGACAAGTGCAGCATTCTGCTGTCCACCCACCCCACCGCTCCCACATCCTGAGCCACGGGGAAGGGCCAGGAATTCAAACCCAAAGCCACCCTGTGGCAGGTTAGCTTGGATTGAGACGGCATTCTCTGTGGGAGGGGGAGATCTCCAAAGGATGCTTGAGTCCTGCACCTACTAGGGCTCTGAATCCCAGTTGACATGGGGAGTGGCTAAGGCCAGAGCGAAGAAGAAAGGCGGAAGACAGTGGAACACAAGAGTTCAGTCCCGAAGGGAAGGAGGCGGTTATGAGTTGAATTATGTCCCCCGAGAGATATGCTACAGTCTTAACGTTAGTCACTGGAAATGTTATCATATTTGGAAATGGGATCTTTGCAGCTGCCAACACACTGAGGTTAGGTCACACTGGGTTGGAGTGGCCCCAAGTCCAGCTACAAATGTCCTTATACAGAGAGAAAGGCTCAGGGACACTGAGATGGAGCAAATGCCCTGTAATCATGGGAGCAGAGACAGGAGTGATGCAACTAAAAGCCAAAGAAAACCAAGTATTCCTGACCAATACCAGAGATCAGGAGAGGGACACGGACCACCTTCTCCCTCAGGACCTCCAAGGGGAACCAACCCTGCTGACATCTTAACTTTGGACTCTTAATTTTCAAAACTGTGCAAAAATAAATTTCTGTTGTTTTAAGTCACTCAGCCCGGGGTGCTGTGTCACCGCAGCCCTGGGAGACCAAGGTAGAGGTGAACAGATACCTGACCTACTTTTCTCTTCGCAGTTCCCACCAGCGGTCCCTTAGAGGGAACTCTGCCAGTCTTCCGTGCTCTCAGAGTGGATGCACTTATCACCCCGAAAGCAGAGAATTACCACACAGAAGTCTTGACATCTCCTCTCAAACTGGATATGCTTCTCAGTCAATGATTCCAAAAGTAAGATTTGATTTTGCTCTAGTTCTTTAGAATTGGGCTCAAAAAGAAAAAAACCCTCAGATCTTCTCTTGTATCCATCTCTAAAGACAGTCCTGGCTCTGACCATGCTCTCCATCCTCTAAAGATCTACTACAAACCACATTTCCGTGGGCAGGCTATTTAGGACATGCAGAAGGGTCAAGCAGCACTGCTACACTTGGAGTTTTCTACTTTACAATTTAGACTTATAGTTTAAATTCTACTGGTGGAGAGAAGATGTATCCAACATTTCCTTCTATCTTGCTCCAGCCAACGTGTCAGCATCTCCTCATAGGGTCACTGTTCATCAGCTTTTCAGACAAGTCTTTCATAGCATTTATCAGTTTAAGGGTGGTCATTAGGGATGACTTTGGGCTAAAAACTATAACTCACGATTGTAAGTCAAAACAAAAATGTCTGGAGTTACAAGTAGAAGTAGAAGACTGCATCGAGTTTCTAGTGTACATGACTTGTGTCGATCGGATTGATGTGGTGCTTGACTAGGGTTGGTTATCTATCTAACATCTATCTATCTATCTCTATCCAGCAGGCTAACAGGAAAAATCTCTCTTATTTACATTTATGTTTAATGATTGTGAAAATGAAACATAGCTTTAAAGAATTCTCCTTCTGCTATGGAAGTTTTCCTCTGTAATAAGGTAACATAAATGGATTGCTCTGTACATAGCAGACAGGCCAAAGAGGTTCCCTGAAGAACTACCTTCATATTCCAGGTGATTCCAACTAGCTGAAGGGAGAGAGAGAAATGAAGAAGCATGAATCATGATTGCAGATGTTGAGTATTTTGTTCTAGCATCAGGGAAGTGACTAATATACCCAACAAAACCCATCTGTGGAGCCTGGAATAAGTATCTACTTCTTCAAATGGCCAACCCATGACCACAGGAGCACAAACAACCAGGGAAACATGATGTCACCAAGTGGATAAAATAAGTTACCAGTTACTGACTAAAAAAATGGGAAGATCTAAACCAGCACCTGAAAAAGAATTCAAAATAACTGCTTAAAGAAAGGTCAGCAAACCTCAAGAAAGTACAGAGAAACAATTCTGTGACATGGAAAACAATAAATGGAAAACAATAAATGACCAGAATGAGAAACTTAATAAGAACGGCATAATAACAATAAAACCAAACAGAAGCTGTGGAGCTGAAAAATACAATGAACAAAAAGTGCAATAGTGTGGATCAATACCAGAAATAATCAAGCAAAAGAAAACTTCAGTACTTAGCCATGTCCACTTCAACACTTCCAGAACTGGTATCCACCACAGCCTTCTCCCAGTGGTTAACTGCCAATGTTGAAGATTTAAAATCTGAAGTTTCACGCCTACCCAGGATTTCAGACAACATTTAGCAATACGTATATAAGAAATGGGGTGGACATTGGGCCAGATGTCCCTGAGGAAGAGACTTTCTTTTTGTGTGCGCATGTGTGGCACTGGGGACTAACTCACAGCATAAGTGCTAAGCTATATCCCAGGCCCTTTTTCTTTTGAGACAGGGTGTCCCTAAGACTAAATTGCCCAGTCAAGGATTGAACATGCAATCCCCCTGCCTTAGCCTCCCAAAGTGCTGGAATTATAGGGATGTTCCACTGCATCCAGCTGGAAGTGACTTTTAAGGTCACAATTAGATGATGGGCAGGAAGAGTTGTTAGAGAAGTTGTTATTCCTTCAGAATAGAGTATACAAAGGCCAACAAATGAGAAAGAAGACAGCAAATTTGTGACCGTAAAAGAAATACATGATTGAAAAAAAGCATGATTGAAGCTTAAGTCTGAGAAGAGGGGCGGAGGGATCCAAGAAGTGTTTAAGGGTGGGCAGGGGGTAGGGCCCAGAGGTTTTCAGTCTCAGCCTGTTGGTATTTGGGGCCTGATAATTCTTTGTTGTGGGGCTCTGTCCTGGGCCCTAAAGGGTGTTCAGAAGTGTTCTCACTAGATGCCAATAGCACACCCAGTGTGACAAATAAAAAATGCCCCAGGTATTGTGTCCTAGCGGAAAATCTCTCCGGGATTGAGAAATACTGACCTATGAGGGAATCACAGGGTCAGGCGGACCACATGTGGGTTTGGAGTGAGACGTAAAGGAGATTATTAGGCTCTGGCAGGCATTTTTAAAATCCCTCCATCTCTGGGTCCAGACAAGAAGGTAGCTGAGGGTTCTTTGCAAGTCTGCTGGGCAGAGGATGGAGGAATGAACTGAGTGGCAGCAAACAATGCAGAAAGGCTGACAGGCTGGAGTTGTGTTAGAAAGTAGAATGCAAGTGGCATTAAGAGTCTTTGTCACCTTGTTCTGGGTTCTGCTCTCTTTTGCCCTGCTGATTCTTCCCCGCGCTTTAAGCTGGGCCCTTCAATGTTTTAAAATTTCTGATATCAACTGATTACATGTTTTCTTCACATTCAGAAAGCAGCTTTCCTTATTACTTACAGAGGGCAATTTCTACTCTGCTCTTTTTACTAAGGTTGACCTTGGAACTCTCCCTGCTCTGAAGGACATTGTTTGCATTTCCTTTTGAAGCAAACCCAGGCTACCTGTGCCTCTTTTGGCTTTCTGCCTGTTTTATTTTCTGGATTCAGAACTACAAGAAGCTTGTCAAAGCAGCTCCTATCACTGCATTAATCTCTATTTGACAGGAAATACTTAGGGAGACATCCCAGGTTCAGAGGAAAAAATATCATTGTTGAGTCTACCACACCATGAGCAGCTGCTGAAGTCAACAGAATGGCCTTCTGGTTATCACACAAAAAAATCAACAACAGTCAGAATATATTTATTACCCTACTTAGTGGGTTTCTGCACAATCTCATTATGCCCACCCTCACACGGTACAAGGCCTCCTCCATTAGTAAAAGAAGGAACAAAAGGTCATAGCTTCCCTGCAACTTCTACCCACTAATTAGAGAGACCCTTTACTAGAGAACATAATTGGGGCATTACTGAATCCCTCTACAAAATGAAAAATATGCAATTTCATTCATATTGGTTTTCCCGTGAGTAAGACACAGATCATCAATAGATGTTCAAAGAATAGCACGAATATTAACAATGGGTTTTTTAAAATTCCAGGCGATTCTATTAATATTCTTCATACTAAAAAACAACTGTCTTGGCCAAGTATCTATTTGGGACTGTTTCTGATCTAATGCTATTCTAAATATCTAGTTTTGCAAGCGCTGCTATGATTTGAATATGATTTGTTCCTTCCAAAATTTATGCTCAAATTTAATCTCCATGGTGAAGCATTAGTAAGTGACAAGCTTATTCCAACTATGAGGTGTAGAGGTAGAGCTTTGGGGAGGTGATTAGGATTAAGTAAGGGCATCAGAGTGGGGCAGCACAACTGAGGATTGGGGGCTTTACAAGAGGAGGTGGGCCTGGAAGTGTAACTCAGCAGCAGAACATGTGTTTAGCATGCCCGAGGCCCTGGGTTTGATTCCCAGCACACAAAAAATCTCCCCTTGTGATGCTCCACACCACTCTCAACTCTGTCAGCAAGTAGGAAATCAGCAGGTGCAGACCAGATCCATACAGTCAAATAAAATTCTTGTCTTCACAATTTACTCAGCCTGTGGTTTTAGCAATAGAAAATGAGCTAAAGCAATCGTGAGCTATCCTCAATGATGAGTTCAGGAGATGGTATTGCCTCTGAGACAAAATCTCTCTCCTTCTGCAAGGACACTGAAGTTTCCTTAAAGTTAGCAGTGTTCCAGGAACAATGTAAAAAAGACCTCCTCCCAAAGGCCTGTGAGATATATATATATATATATATATATATATATATATATATATATATATATATAGCATATATATATATATATATATATATATATATATATATATGCAATGACCATGTCAGTGACACCCAGTACAACATAAAGCTGTGGGCGTATGTCTGTGTTAGGAGTTCTGAATCTGCTGTCAAGTCCCTGGGAGCCATTTCTTTCACAGAAGTATTTTCTTCTTGGAGATGAAACAATTAAATTATTTGGCAAATTCCAACATTCTCCCTCTGTTTCTCTCTTTTCTGTGCAATGATGAGGTCCTAGTGCAATAAGTTTGAAGGTGTTAAAACCCAATACTGTGTAGTTTTTTTTAAGAACATTAGTTTATATTTTCTACTTCCATATGAATGAGTGCATTTCAAATGATAAAATGAAGGATATTTGACAAAGCATTAGAAGAGCGAAGAGGCAATGTGCTGTAGTTGACTTTAAAGATATTTGTTGTGATAATGCCTACAATTATGCTCGATCAAACACATGCCTATCTCCATTTTTCTGAAGGAAGTTTCTCTCCATCAATATCACAACTCCCCAGGACAGTGGAGCCCAAGAAACTGAAAAGAACATATTTCAGTAGAGGCTGGGAAGTAACCTGAAAAGGACAATTTTCTTGGCATGGAAGAACCAAGTGGATAGTGGGCAAATGAATACTGATGAATCCTGTCACTGATGGATACATGTGTCTCAACCTCCTGAATCTCTTCTACATGTAAGGCCTTTAAGACATTAAAATTCTATGAATAAAAGAAATAAAATCTGCAAGATTATATCTTCTCATCCTCTGTGACTTCAATATGACCAGCAACAGAAATACAAATTCCCTTGCTAAGGATGAAGTTTACCTTCCAGTGATCACTTCCCTAATCTCTTTATCTGTGAGCTCTCTTGCCAGACTTGCTACATATCGTGATCCCTTTCTGTCCATGTCCAAGATTATTTTTAAAATAGAAATGTGTAATCGTTTTCCACTGGGCAGTGAGTATTCAGAAAAATCCCTCCATTATGGACACTCTAGGCTGCCAGTCATCGCCCATCTGTGAGTCAGAGACCTGAAAACAGAAACCTTCTCTTGGTAGACAAAGCAGCTCAGGATTCAGTGGTAGATTGCACCTCCTGCTGAGCTCGTAGTTTGACATGGGTAACTATAACCAAGATACATAAATCTAATAAGGAATCTGCAAGGAACAGTGTCAATCCTCCGGGCTTAGCAACTCTCCCACGTACTGAGAGAAAACCACTCTTCTGTCCCAGCAATAGAAGCAAAGAAGTCTAAGGACAGAGACCCTCAAGTCAAAATATTTAGCAGAGCAGCAGCACATGCCACTCTGATTCTAGTTATGTTTAAAATATGCTTTTTCTTTGTATCTTCTTCAAAATGCTTGCAATAAAAATTCACTAATTTTATTATACAAAGTACAACAATCTCTAGTTTTAAAAAATAAAAATATTTAGCAAAATATATGTTTAATACCTACTCCAGGTTTAAATTTATTTATTTATTTATTATTTTTTTTTTTATTTTTTGGTACAGGGGATTGAACTTGGGACCTTGTGCTTGCGAGGCAGGCGGCAGAAGCACTGAGCTAAATCCCCGACCTGGTTTAAATTTATTTTTAAAAAAGTATATCTGTATATGATGAATCTGGGTTCAGTGGGTCAAAAATGTACATGCTTTTGGTTAAGCTCGGAGAAATGGTTTTGTAACATCCAAACGGTTCATCTTCCTCCTTTTCTTCCTCCTCCTTTGGTTGGTGAGGAGATTTTGTGAGATAATAGAGCTAGTTAGAAGTAAGAACCACAGAGTCCTGCGATCTGACTCAAAGCACTTGTTATTACATAAACATTTGCCTACGTAGACGCTCCTCATTTCATGAGCGAGTTCAGTTCCTGCAACTAGGTCCTTAAATTAATTGGTCGCTAAATGAGGAATCCTACTGTATATCGTACGTACATTACAGTATTCACAACAAAGAAATGGCTAAAAGGAAACTCCAATTTGATGATTTTGCTTTTATTTATGTAATTCTTACATGCAGTACTATAATGCAAAACATCCAAATGTAAAACAGAACATAAAACTACAGTACTGTACAGTACAACCATCAAAAATCACGGTTGTGTACTGTAGAAGCCACCCTAAGGCGGCACTGCCACTCATGTTCCTAAGTCTGAATATGGGTCACAAGTCTGAGCAGTGGGTTATACATCTCAATAGTTGTTAAACAGGTGGGTTATTAAATGAAAAAATCTGTATTGCCTTACTGTGCAAACACACAAAGGTGGGTTTGGGGAGGGTGAGTTGTTTAGTTTTGGAGGGAATTTGCTTTAAGGACAATTTTATGGGCATACATCTTCATAGATAAAGATGAGTATGGTTATCTTTCCTCAATCAAAGGAAGACATAACTATTCACCAATAAAAATAGACAGACCTCAAATACAAAAGACTGAACAGTGTGTAAGTCCATCTGCATAAAATTCTAGGAAAGGCAAAACTGTAGCGGCAGAGCATAGACCAGTTCCTGTTGGGGCTGGTGAGAGGCTCTAGCCCAACAGCTTCAAGGGAACTTTACAGGGAGGGGCTTGTTCCAAGCATGACTATGGTGGTGGTTACAGGAGTCTATACAATGGCAAGTATTCATCAAGTAGCTCTTTTTAAATTGGCAAATTTTAGTGAAGAGAGAAAAAACTGGCAGGACTTGTGCAGTGCTGTAGAGGTCTGTTCACGTGAGCAAGACCTAACTTAGGTTCTAGAAAGGGACGAAGGGCAGTACCTACCATACCTGTGGGTTTAGCTGATCCATAGTTTCCCAGGCAGTGTTTTATATGACAGAGAAGTGTCCAGGAAATATGCCTGCCCTCAGAAAACTTAGAATTAAAAGTGTCTGCTGAGTCTGGCACTAAACCCCAACTATAATTTGGCACGAATGAGCTATGCAACTTTTAAAAATTATTATTATTATTCTTAAGTTCTTTTATTGGTACATTTTAGGTATACATTTCCATTTATCATTGGGTGCTTGTACCTGTACATGATGCATCTTGGTTCTTATTTTTCCCCATTCCCTGTCCTCCCTTCACCCCCTCCACCCTTCCCTATTTACATAGACATCATTTCCATTTTTTTTTCTTTTCTCGTAATTTTTCCTTTCCCTTCTTTCCTTTCCCCTTCCCCTCCCACCACTCCTACACCTTTGGACCTTTTTTCCTATTTCAAATTATCAATTATTCATTTTAATCATTTTAACACTTATTTACACTTTCAGTTTCTCACACTAGAGAAACTATTCAGTATTTACACATGTGTGTCCTATTTATTTCACTTAAGAGCATGGCCTCAATATGCATCCATTTAGCTATAAATGACTCTAGTTTCTTGTTCTTTATGGCTGAGCAGTACTCCATTTTATAAAAAACTCACATCTTCTTTATCCAGTTTCCAGTTGATGGGCACTTGGGCTGCTTCCAAGCTTTAGCTATTACAAACTGTGCTGCCATAAACATGGGTGCACATATATCGCTGTGGTATGATTCTTTTAATTCTTTTGGGAACAGACATTTCTCAGACAAAGAAGTAAAAGCAGCAAATAAAAATATGAAAATTCAACATCACTGGTCATTCGAGAGATGCAGATGAAAACAACACTGAGATTCCACCTCACCCCAGAAAGAATGGCTGCTATTAAGAAATCAATCAATAGCAAATGCTGGTGGGGGTGTGGGGAGAAAGGAACCCTGCTCCATTGTTGGTGGTAGTGTAGACTGGTGCAACCACTGTGGAAATCAGTATGGAGATACCTCAAAGAACTAGGGCTAGAGGTCCCATTTGACCCAGGTATTCTCCTACTGGGCTATGCAACTTTTAGCCTAAGCTTTTAAACTTTACTCACTGAACTGTCAGAAGAATGAAAATGTAAAAGCACTTTACAGCTAATTTTTAAATTCCTTTTTGTGTGGCTTTGGTTTGAAGAAACCAGAATCATATCATTTGGGACCCAGAAGATACAGGAGATTGTTGTAAAAAATGAGTTCCTCTGAACTAGGGGTTGCTGAATAGCCAGCTATGGTTCTATCGGCAGCTGGATGAATCAGCCAGGGGCCTTTCCTCCCCTACTATGCTTTTCTCTCAGAATGATTCTGTAACCAAGTGCTCCCATTTCAACAAAATAAACTTTAGAGGGCATAAAGAACATGACATGTTCATTTGCTGGAAGAAGTAGAATACATATGCATTCACTTCTGCACAGTAAGAAAAGAAAGTTGCAATCTAGTCCTGTGAGAAATATGTAGAGAAAAATATTAACCTTCCTAAAAGTGTAGACGAGTTATTTCGAAAATATTCAAACACATTCATAGCCAGGTGCAGTGGTGCATGACTATAATCCCAGCACTCCGCCAGGTTGAGGCAGGAGGGTCAAGAGTTAAATCCTAGCCCAGGGAATTTATTGGCTTACCAAAACCCTTTCTCAAATTAAAAAAAAAATTCTAAAGAGACGAGGGATGTAGCCTAGTGCAAAGGTCCTGCTGCATTCAATCCCTGGTGCCACAAAAAAAAAAAAAAAAAAGAGAAAAATTCAACCACATTGATGTGCATGAAGTACCTATTACAGATGTTTTACTTGCATTGATTTAGTCAATCCCTTTCCAATTTCACTTAAAAATAACAAAAGTCTATTTTAAAAAGAGAAAACCCTAGCCTACCATGTCATGTACTCATTCTAAAGGTTGCTGCTTTCTCATTATATTTAGTGAGCCCTGACACATGCATTTGACATGTGTGTATGGAGGGCTCACTGAGCACCCAGACACGTTCCAGACACCAGCGGTGCACAGTGAACCAAAGGCTCCACCCTGGGGGGCCCACACGCAGGAGGAAGCCTGGACAGCGTGGTGTCCCTGCCAAGCACTCTGTCAATGGCTCTCCATCCACTTGGGGTAAAGCCCTGGCAGACATACCCATCACATGACCTCCGCCTGGCCTTCTTCGCCTTCTCTCTCCATTCTGTCTCACGTGCTGTGCCCCCCAGGAATGTCATGGAGATTCTTTTTAACAACTATGATTCACAACAACTGCCTGAAATAAATATGTCCTTCAAAGTGAGTCTAAATAATAACTTTGAAGGCTAGGGATTTAGCTCAGTGGTTTTGCTGCCTACTGCACAAGCTCAAGGGCCCGAGTTCAATCCCTGGTACCAAAAAATAAATAAACAAACAAACAAACAAACAAATAAATAAATATATGATAACTTTGAGATATTGTATTAGTCACTGGGACACAGTATCCAACACCCACAATTTAAAGGAAGAGAAGTTTAATTTGACTCACAGTTTCAGGAGATTCAGTACATGGTCAGCTGGCTCCAAGGCAGAAACATCATGGTAGAAGGGTGAGATAGAGCAAAGCTGCTTGGTTAATGGCAGCCAGGAAATAAAGCAAGAGAACAGTGCCAGAGAGGAAGGACCCAGGGACCAGATATCATACCCAAGGTCATGTCTCCATGACCCACCCAGACACACCCAGAAGTGTGCTCCACCAATACCCTGGGCTGCTCCCAAAGCCAATCGATTTGACACAGTTAGCGTAAATGTCACAGAGTTTGTTTTAGTCTCTAGACCCCTCCCTGTTTCCAGTTGCAAGCACATACTAGACCTTTGTGTTTCACTAACCTTGGGACTTCCTCAGAGGGATAAATAAGCTTTGAAATCTCTTCTCTTCAAGTCTTTGGAAAATTATGAACTCACTCGAAGAGATTATGTGTCCCAGGGTGTTGGATGAGAGAAGAATGTCTTCATGAGTAATAATGGCGAGAAAAGAAATTTCCTGTGAACTGGGAACAGGGGAAGCTGATTCACTGCAAACCAGTGGCACAGGGAAGCCAAGCCTGTGTGGAAAGGGTCATCCTAGGGCTGGCAGACACCTCTGCCCATGGGATCACTCACTCATCCCATAGATGGCTACAGGGTTTCACAGTGGCTCAGTGACACTCTGTCTAGCAAAGATAGACTCAGGGCTGCATCTGAGGTTTACTCCCTTCCATTAACTGAGGATGACACAAACTGCATCACTGACATCTCCTGTTTCCCACCACCAAGCCCCTCTCGGACCATCTGTTTTTACTCTGTCACTTGTCCCACACTGCTTGGAAAATCTCACCCGACCCAGTCTCTGCACTCCCTGTCCTGTCAGCCCTTGCCACAGTGCTCCACCTCCACCACAACCTGTCATCAGCAAATTCTCTTTCAGGGATCTTTTCACATCCTTGTTCAAACAGATTGAGGCAACCTTTCTCACAGTGAGATGAACATAACCCAAGTATTCTTCACGGTTTTCTCTGCCAGTCCTGCTTCTCTTTTTTGAAATCCAAGCTTCCCTGAGATGTTTTTTCCCTATCTGCTTTATTATGTTATCTTCCAATCTCAGCACCTTATTCACTAGGATATTAGCACCTTGGCCTCAGAGACTTCAACATCTGCATAGACCGAACGCGGTCACTGTGCATCAGAATTAACTGAGCGGCTTCTAATAACACGAGTGTTAGGGCCTTGTCCACAGGGGTGAATAGGATTGGGAAGTAGATCTCTCTCCTTAACCCACCACCATCTGCCACATGGAAACAGCCAGGAGCACTCCAATATATGTCCCCAGTGGTGTTCAGGGAGAAGAGTTGATTTTCTGTCCACTGCCCAGTGGAAGCAGGAAGCATTTGATGCATTGATTTCCCTGCCAAGCTGCTGAAGCTGACTGGGGTGCAGTCTTCCATCCTTCTCCCTGATTCCCTCATAATGACTGGGTACATAGAGTCCAGCAGACAACTGAGTAACTGTGAGACCTGCCAGTGAGAACATAGAGCAAGGCAGAAAGAGGTGGTAGCAGGGACCCACTGGGAGTCCCAAGCACAGAGCACATGTCAGATCTCCACTTCTCCCCTTCCAGGGGTGTGCACGGTCTAGCAGGACCTAATACCTCTACCGGGAAGCAACTTGGCAGTATAAGACAGTGTTGTTTTTCCTGGGGTTACACTGGAGGTGTCCAATGGGAAACTAAACACATACATGCTGCTCAGTCCTGTGTTGTACTATACTAGGGAACGCTGGGCTAAACAAAGATTGAAAAGGACCCAGAGTTTCCTAATAGAACATGCAAATTTTTCCAATAGGACCTAGTCTCGTAATCTAATATCTTAACTGTCCAAAATATGATTTAAAAATAATTACCCAAGGTCTCAGTTCCCTCTGTTGTGTGTAACAAAATATTTGAGGCTGAGTAATTTATAATAATCAGAAATTTATTGCCTCAAGGTCCTAGAGGCTGGTAAGTCCAATACTTACCAGAATCCAAGGAGAACCTTCATCACATGATATCACATGAGAAGGTGAGACAGAGCACAAGAAGGGGCTGAACTTGTCCTTTTATCAAGACTCCGCACCCATGATAACAAAGCCACTCTCATAATAATGGCATGAATCTATTCATGAGGGTATCCACAGATTCCTAAGCAATTAAGGATGCTAATGAGGATATACCACAGAAAGCCACTCCAAAACATATCAAAGCTAAATTCTGAAAACCAAAGGCAAACAAATAAAGCAGCCAGAGAAAAATGTCTCATTATTTATAGACAAATGCTTATTCAAATACACATCTGATTTGAAACTATCAAAGCCAAAAGGTGACAGCACAGCTACTAGAAATTATGGAAATAAACAATTCACAAGCTTTGCACTGATTTCAGCAGCATGATGGAACCTCAGGAGTTCCTCTCTAGCCTGCTTGGGACATGAGTCACACCTTTGTCTGGCTTATCTACAGTGTATCTGAGACCACATTCTGTTAGTCTCATAGTAGCTGTCTCTGTTATCAGATTGGCTGAGGTGGAATTGTAATGCTCAAGTACAAGTAATCATTTTGGAGAGAGATCACATTTACATAACTTTCGTTAGAGTAGTTATAATTGTTCTATTTTATTAGTTATTAACTTCTTACTGTGACTGATTTGCAAATTAAACTTTATCATGGATATGTAAATTCAGGAAAAACATAGTATATATAAGGTATAGTACTATCCATGGTATCAGACATCCACTAGAGGTTTTGGAACATGTTTCCTACAGATAAGGATGGTCTGCTGTAATGTGATATACTGAAAACACTATAAGCATATCAGAATGCCATCCTAAAAAATGTTCAAGTAACCTACAGGAAAGTAAGAAAACAGAAACAAAGACATAATAAACAGCAAAGAGAGAAAGCAAATGGCAAACTTAAAGCCCTTGCATATCATAGTTAATTCAAATATAAATGGTCTAAGTAAACTAATTACAAGATAGAGATTGGCAGAGTAAGCTAACAATATTCACATCTCTAGTACTGGGAACGCTTGGTTACTGGAAACCTCTTCAGTAGGCTTCATTCAGTCTCCTGCTCAGTATACAACTCAAGCCTGAGGGAAAAAAACTGAAAGACAAAACTAAGAGACAGAAAGCAGGGAGCCAGGACAACCAATGCCAGTGCAACCAAAAGGCCGCTGGCCAGTCCAAGCCACTGATTTTTATTGCTAATCAACTGAGGTAAAGGCAAGCTCCATGCAAGGGCAATACTTCATGCAAGTATGCACAGTCATGCGGTTTCTATGGAAATTAGCATAAGTAAGGGTTGTAAAAGACAAGACAAAGTATTCTTGAATTAGGAACAGAATAGACAAAATGTATGGTTGTAATTAGAATATTGTCCTTCTAGTTAAGAAAGTTTTAGTTGCAGGAACAGAATTTGAGTTCGAGTTACGCTAACCTCGGCACATAGGCTTCGGCCAGACTCATTTCTCAAAACAAGCCAATTGTGGGGTTAACTCTTCACAGCCTACAATGCTGACAGCCTGCTTTGGGCATAATCAATACTGCAGTTTCCCGCACTCTAGAAACTCATTTCAAATTCCAACATGGGTAAGTTTAAGATAAAAAGATGAAAAAAGGTATGTACCACCAGTTAGGCAGATAGATAGATAGGAGCAGATATATTAACATCAAACAAAGTAGACTTCAGACACAAGAAAAATCACTAGAGTTAAAGAAAAACATTACCCATAAAGGGACTGATCCTCCTGGAAGACCTTAACAATCCTAAATACAAAACACATAAAACAATAACCGAGAGGGCTGAAATCATGGCTCTGGCCATCTTACTTATTCTTTCTGAGATGTACTTTCTTTGCCCATAAAATGAGAATATTAGATGGCTAGGACACTGCTTGGTATACAGCAAATGCTAGGTACATGGAGCACTGGAAACTGCATTTCCAATGGCCACATGACCATGACAAGCCTGACCAAAGGGTCCCACATACCTCACCTACCTGATTTAAGTGAAGCCCCTCCTATTCCCATCATGGCAGCCCATGACTCAGCCTGGGACCTCTCAGATAGCACAAGGCTGCGCTGGGCAGCATCTTCAGGAAATGACTCTATAAACTGAAGAAGAGATACAGGAACCCAGCAGCTATCAGGCTTAGGAGTGTAGCCTCTGCTCACCACAATGAAGACTTCCAAGGGCACTATGTGTGTCAAAGAGAGCCATGGACTAGTCATAAGCCCCCGAGATAGATGAGATCACCCCCACTTAGCGGGACAGCAAACAGGGGCTCAGAGAAACTCAAAGATTTACCCCGGCCACGTGGAGTGATGGAAAACAAGTCTCATCCCAGGCCTGAAACCATGGGAGTTGCCAACAAGAAGGGAGCTGGGCCACAGGTGATGTGTTTAATTCTGTGCACCTAAGAAAGCCTGGAGCTGTTTGTTTATTTGTTCAATAAGATGTTACTGAACGTCTAAAATAACAGCTCTGCAGTTACTTCCAGGGGCCAGAGCAGAAGGCATTTCTCAGCATATCTGGTCCATCATGTTGAGGGAAACCAAGGCATGTCTTGATCGTTTAGTCCTCATTGCCAAGGCTTTTCCACCTCCATTTCATAGACCTCTTGAAAACCTTGCTAATAATCTCTACTTTGAAAAAAATCTAATCAGCACACCCCTATCCTCACCCAGCAAAACCTGACTCTATCACTGAACGAAAATGGTGCTTACTTTTTAAAAGACTTTCCCCTCTTTCTTTCCTGATTTTATACTTTTTTCTCCTGTCTGTATATTTCTCTTCTACCTCCAAACACTAAAGTTCTTGCCAATGACTGGATTTTGGCTTCCTTTTTCTGGGTTGTTTCAGTGGCTTGAACCTGGGGTTTTGTGTATGGAAGGAAAATGCTCTCCATCCCCAGGTCCTCTCTCCCTTCTCTTCTTAGAAAACCTTTTCCATTCCCAGGCTTTAAAGAACACCAAACTGGAACTTTCAAGTATTACACTTTGCATCTTTAGCTTCAGCCTCTCACTTGAGGTAAAAATATTTCATTAACCTCTTAGATGTTTCATGCACTGAATGTTGTGTCCTGTCCAAGTTTGCATGCTGAAACCATACCCATTATCAGGAATCAGGAGGGGGCGTCTTTAGGCTCAGGATGGGGAGCCTCCTTATATAATTATGAGACCTCAGCGGGCTCCATCACGCTTTCCACCGTATTAGAACACAAGGAGAAGATGGTGGGCTATGAACTGGAAGTAGGTCCTCAGCTGATGAGGCACCGACTGTGCCTTGATCTTGGACTTCCCAGCCTTGTTAACCTGTAGATCTGCGAGAAATAAACTTCTGTTATTTACAAACCACTCCAGTTGTGGCGTTCCGTTATGGAAGCCTGAGTAGACGAAGGCAGATGTCAAGGCCTCACACCTAACAAGCACATGGAGAAACTTCTGGTTTTCCCACAGAGCTATTTCACCTGTGCCTTTTCGGACCCAGGAAATAGCCCGACCAGCGACCTGGCTGTTAAGCAAGGCACGTAGGTGTAACTGCATCTTTCTTTTCACCTCCCTCGCTGCAGCTGACCCAGCAACAGCTGATTTCACAACTAAAATACAAGTGAGATTTTATCATTTTTCATTTCTCTCTGCCCTCATCTAAGCCACCACGATGCCTCACGAGGTGGCTTCTACCATAGCCTCCTTGCTGCTCTGGGCACAGCTGTGCACTCTGGCCTCCACGTTCTCCAGCAGAGCTTAAGGGCTCTTTCAGAAATGAGTTTGGATCCTGTCACTGTCCTCTGTAGAGGTGTCTCATGGCTCCCGCAGGTTGCACATCCTTGCTGTGGCCCACAAGAGCTCACATAACTTGGCCCTTTCTTGCCTGGTCACCCCAGCGTGTACCCTGCTCCCCCGCTCACTCTGCTCTGTTCATGCTGCCTTGTGCTCCTCAGAAGGGTTTGCTGGCTTCTCCTGCAAACTTCCCCAGAGCATCACAAGGCCTTCTCTGTCACAACACTCACGCCCCAGGTCCAGGTCACCAGCATTGTGCATCTCCAACCTCCACCCACAGTGTCTCTCTCCAGCTACTACCTGTCCTAAGCCCTTTTCTATTCTCTTACTCTGCTTTACTGTCTTCCTGACACCACTGTCTGCGGCCAATTACTTTATTTTTGTAATTACTTATTGTTGCCTCACTCACATGGAACATAAGCATCCTAAGAAAAGATTTTATCTGTCTTGGTAGGAATCTCTAATGTGTAAGACAGAACTCGGTATAAATATCTGTTGAATGAATGAATGAAATGGCTAGGAAGACTGGACCACTAGACACATAGTCACCTGTCCTGGATGATGTATCCATTCAATTTCAGAAGGCTGAAATGCAAAGGCTGATCTCCAGAAGCTTCTTTCAACTGTGTCTCTTCTATCTGGGACACACAGGTTGGGAGGGAAGGGAGTAGCAGTTCCTCATACACAATTCATGATGCACTTTTTTCCAGCAGAAATGAAAGGGTGGATGGAGCTATGCAGAACACTTTACTTTTGTTTGCTTGATCATACCGAAATGCTGGGCAAATCTTGTCACTGCTGATGAATATTGCCTAGGATACTGCCAAGTCCCAAAGCGAAGTGGGTTTTTAACGGAGACGTTTTATGCAAGGTGGAATATGTCTCCTTGATGCATGAGAGTACCTGTCTCCCTAATGCAGGCTCTGAGACCAGGGGTCCAACAGTAATTTGTTCAAGTGAAATAAAGCCTATTAGTCTTGCCAGTATTCACCTGCTTTGTTGTTTAACACCAGCCAGGTGATATAATCTGTCCCTTTCTTGCGTACAGGGATGTTTCTGAGCAGCCAATCAAACATAGCACGAAGGGCCCTGACTGCTTAAGGAATAATGAGGCTACTGCCTGCGTTTAATTATACCACAAGCAGGAGTTCAGTGCTAGAGGAGAGTAATGATAACAAGAAAAGATGTCCTCTTTTAAAAGATGCTCCAAAGGATGTAGAAACATGTATCTTTAAAGCTGAAGTTACAGGAGTCAGAAGGAGCCACATGAACAGGAGTCTGGAACGCTTGGACTGAGGACACAGCTTCATTTTTCTCCTAGAGAAAACCATTTCCTGGACTAGGCACATAGAGTCCTAGTTACTTGCTCCTTGTTGGATCTCAAAGGCCTCAAGGTGATGCACGTGAAAGGTTGTTACTAGTAATTTCATCTGTCCTGAGAGGAGACAGAGAATGCTGAGCACTCATAGGTATCCAAATTCTGAGTCCTCCTTTCGCACAAAGGAGGGTTATATCTACTTAGCTGTGTTCAAAGCTGTTCTACAAAGGAGAATTCATGTTTCAAATTTATACTCATTCCATACTGTTAGCACTTTAAACATGTTTGGTTTAGGACAAAACACATAATGGTTAGTTATAAGTTACTGCTATTAGACATCTTTGGAAAGGCTTGAATTTCAACCATAAATTATAGAATTTGGATAAAGGGAAAAGGTTTGGGGAAACGAAATGCTTGCAAATTTTTTCCATCAGAGCATAGAAGTGTTAGCTGAATGTTACTCCATTCAGCCTCTTCATTTCTGAATGTGAGAAACGTGAAACCCTTCTCTTTTTTACAGCTAAAGCAACTTAACCAAGGTCACATTGTGTAATCTAGTGCAATGATTTTTTGGATGCAAGTAACAGAAAATCTGATTGATTGCAAATTGTTCTACACAACAATCCCATTTATCTTACTAACAGAAAGGACAGATACACGGTGAGTGTATTAGTTTTCTGGGGCTGCCAGAAGAAAAGACCACAAACTGTGTGTCTTAAACAACAAAAATTTATTTGCTTGAAGTTCTGGAAGCTGGAAGTTCCAGGTCAAGGCCCAGCAGGGACTCTCTCCTTCGGCTCGCGGACTGCTGCCTTCCCCCTTCGTCCTGAGGTGGGTTTTCTCTATGCGCACACATCCCTAGTATCTCTTCCTCTTCCATGGGGACACAGGTCCTACTGGTCTGGGGCCTCACTCCTCACCTCATTCGACTTAATCATCTCTTTAAGGGATCCATACCTGAATTTAATCACATCGGGAGGGTAGTGGTTAGGGTTCTCTAAGGAATGAGTCAGTATTTCACAGTATATATATAAATTATGCAAGGGTACTCACCAGACAGACTTATGGGGTAAGAGACAGGACAGTCTGCAGGACGGAGAGCTGGAGGGTGCAGCAGCTGCTCAATGCAGGACGCTGTGGAACAAGAGGGAGCAAAGGCACAGTGCTGGCACGAACGAGACCGAAGGCTTGAAAGTTCCTTGGTGTCACAGGTGTGAGTCCGCACTGAAAGGCTGAAGAAGCTGGAGCCTGACATCCACACTGATGGCAGCAGGAAAATAAGCACCTGGTTAAGTAGAATGGAGCTGCATAAATGTAGGCCAGCTTCCTCCTTCTTCCCTTTTCCATTCCTCTGGGCAAAAGCAAATTGGCAGGTGCCATCCACAACTGCAGGGAGCCTCTCCCCTCTGTTCACTGGCCTGCATGCTAAGCATCTCAGGAAACACAAGTACACTCAGAAGTGTGCTTTACCAGTCTTCTAGGTGTCTCTTAAAGCAGTCAAGTGGGTATTCGAGTCTGGCACAGGAGTTAGAGTTTCAACACATGAATTGGGGGGAACACAATTCATTCAACAACAGTGAGCTATCACCTTCCCTGCACGAGTGCTCAGGAGCGGCATTAGGGCTCCTCAGTGCTGGATTCAAGATGGCTGTGGTCATTCCAAGCCCCATGCTGAGATACAAATTCTTCAGGGGAAGAACAAAGACCGTTCTCCTTTGCAACGCTCTCCTTGCAGTGAGAAAATTGTCCCCTGACTTTCCCTCATGGGGCTGCTGTTCTCCATTGAACGGTTACCTTTCGGCCACTCAGACTCTGCCCTGAGTCTTGGCATTGGGGGGCAGCTTCTGGCAAGGAGATGGTTGCGAGGGGAGGAGCTGAAACAGGACAAGTGGGGTCCACTAAGGTGAAAACGGGAATAGATGATGGGCAGGCACGTGGCAGTGCCCGCCATTCATAATGAGGCGAACCCAAACGGGATGGAAAGTAGATTTCCTCGGATTCTACCGACATTCAGTGCCTCCCAAATTACCCTTCTTAACAGTGTGAAAATGGTGCCCATCTCTTTTGGCAATCCCCTCACTTCCATCTGATAAAATCAAGACAGTCTGTTGAGTTTCGCTAATTAGGTAATTAAGAAATGCAGCTCTTTTGAGGCATTCTGGTAACAATCACTACATAAAGTTGAAGTGTTACTGAAAACTTCTAAAACTTCCATAAATCATATCTTAGAGGTGTTGGATTTTTTAAAATACTAGTTTTAATTTCCATTTTTATCCTTTATATTTCCCACAAGCTGCTGTGATGTTTTTCATACTGTTTTCCACATTTCCTTATTTCAGTTAATAAAGCCTTGTTTAAAATGATTCACTTTATTAAATACAGCTTTAATAGTTTTTGATTGCATAAGTGCATCATCTTCACTGCTAAGACCTTTAAAAATGTTCTTCATATGTCTGAAACCAGGATGGCATTTTTATTTTGACTTTATTATTTTAAAATGTTAATTGGTATATAAAGGGATGGTGTTTTTAATTGGCAAGGTACATTCAGTGATTCTTTTCTTCTCTGAAAGTTACCTATGCAGTTATGTATCATGCAATCACTAGCATGCAGGAATGAAGAGATGTATGCTCATTAAGGAAAGCATGGTAGAAACTTCATGTTTCCATTTTCCCATATTTGTGTGTATGTTTTGGGTGCATTTTTTTAAAAAATTGGTATAAAATAAGTTTAATTTTTATTTCACAACATAACACAAGCACTACCCATATTATTGAGTGTTCTTCAGAATATTTTAATATTTCTACAGTATTCCATCTATGTTTCTATAACATTCTATCTATTATTCCATCTATTATGAATAATGCAGTTGATTTACTAAGTACTTATTTTTAAATATCTACATTGTTTTCATCATTTGAAATCACAAACAGAAATTATAAGCACCACTGTTTTAGACTAGAATTATAAGCACCTCTGGATAAAATCTTTTTTATGTTTTATCTTGGTTTTTTAGGATAGATTTCAAGAAATCAAATTATTACATCTCATAGGACGGTCACCAGAAAAAAATTCTTTTTTTTTTTTTTTCAGAAAAAAATTCTTAACACAACACCAGCCAATACTCCAAAAGTACAATATCAGGTTTCACTATTCATTCATATATTTGGACTTCTATGACAGTAAAAGTGAAAAAAATTTTAAATTATACTTAGCTGAATAATGACCCTGGAGTAAACTGTACATGTTCCAGTCCCGGGAACTTGTGAGTCTTATTTG
Source organism: Heterocephalus glaber (assembly GCF_053883595.1). Lineage (NCBI taxonomy): Eukaryota > Metazoa > Chordata > Mammalia > Rodentia > Bathyergidae > Heterocephalus > Heterocephalus glaber. The sequence continues at coordinate 4,392,685 of NW_028258187.1, read as the reverse complement.
ATATAACATAAAGGCCTGTAGACATGTCTAAGTCAAAGGGCCTGGGAGGGGGAGATGGTCCAGCATTATCCAGGTGGATCCCGAGTGGAATCACAGCAGTTCCTGCAGGAGGAGGCGGAGGAGAACAGAGGACAGAGGAGGGCAAGACAGGGACGCGGAGAGGGAAGGTCCTAAGCCGAGGGATGCACATGGCAAGGAGATGGATTGTCCCCCACTGAGGCCAGAAAACACAGCCTTGCTCACATCTTGACTTTCCCACTGAAAGCGATTCTGGGCATCTAGCTTCCAGAGGTGTAAAAGAATCAATCTGTGTTGTTTTAAACCACCACATTTGTATTGATTTGTTACTGCAGCAAAAAGAAGTAAATACACAAACAAAAACAAAATTAAAATATTCAGGGACTTGTCAGTGAAACCATGTATTTTCCACATATTTGGTCCATATTTCTATTTCTTGAGGTATTTCCTTAATCACGTGTATAAATTTGTATCAGATATATCAAGGCATAATTGATTTATATAATAAATTGCACATACTTCAGTATGCCATGTTAAGTTTTCACATATGTATGCTCTGTGAAACTAGTACTCTGATCTAGATAATAATTTTGTTCATCACTCAAAAAGTTTCCATGTGCCTTTTGATAACCCTACTCCTTCATGACCTTCTTAAATCCTTTTTCCCCATTAGCAAACACTGATTTTATTTCTGTTGCTATAGATTAGTTTACATTTTCTTAGAGTTTAATATAACCAGATTCATGGAGTATATACCTTTGAAGGGGTCTGACAGATGTATATGGAGATTCATTCCTGTTGTTTTGTAGATCAATAAATAGTTCATGCCTCTTCATTGCTTAGTTCACCATTGTATGGGGGTCCCACAGTTTGCTTATCCATTTGGCTGCTGGTAGATATTTGAGTTGCTTAGTGTTATGGTTTAGATCCAAAATGTTCCTCAAAATTCTCTCCTTTGGAGATGGGGTCTGATTAGAAGGGGTGGTTCACTGGAGGTGTAATACTGAAGGGCATATTCTCATTCCCAGCTCCTTTCTCCTTAATTCAGCTTCCTGGGTGCCATGCTGTGAATAGCTTTCCTCTGCCATGCCATTCTGCCATGCCATTTCTGCTTTGAAGATGCCAAACCATGGACTGAACCCACTGAAACTGTGAGCCAAAAATAATTCTTTTTTTCTTTAAGTTCTGTGAATTGATAGACAAGAAGGTGACTAATATACTTAGCATTATAAACAAAGCTGCTATGAATATTCATTTACTATTTTTAGAAATTGTCAACTTGTTTGCCAAGTGATTGGCCATTTAACATCCTCACTAGCAGTGTATGAGTTCCAGGTTCTTCACAGTACTTGGAATGACTGGTCTTAATTTTAGCCATTCTAAATGGTGTAAAGTCACATCTATTTTTCACTTTACATTTTCCTAGTGACTAATGATATTGAACAATTTTTCAGGTCTTTATTTGTCAGCAGTGCATTTCCTTTGATGAAGTATCTTTTAATATTAAGTTCTGAGTGTTCTTTGTATATCCTAGATGTAATCTTTTATCAGACATATTTGTAACTTTTTCCCACCCTAAGCTTGTCCTTTCATTCTCTAAACACTGTATTTCAAAGAGCAGATCTTAAATTTTGATGAGGTCCAAATTTTAAACTTGTTCTTTCATGAATCATGTGTTTGGTATTGTACCTAAGAAATCTTTGTCTAACCAAGGGCACAATGATTTACTTTAGTGTTTCTTACAGCTTTATAGTTGCATGTTTATGTTTAGGCATATTGCATTTTGAGCCAAGTTTTACACATGTGAGGTATAGATTGAAGCATAGTTTTTAACAATGTAGATATCCAGTTGCTCCAGTAACATTTGTTGTAATTACTATCCTTTCTCCACTGAATTGATGCTGTACCTTTGTCAGTCATCAGTTTTCTATTTGTTTGTCTTTATTTCATGACTTTCTACTCCATTCAGATGTTCTATTTGTCTATCTTGACATGACACTGCATTATTTCGATTACAGTAGGCTTGTAACAAATCTTGAAATCAGGTAGACTTAGTCCTGCAACTTGGTTCTTTTTCGAAGTTCTTTTTCTGTTTGAGATCCATGTGAATTTTAGAATCAACTCACTTTCTACAGAAAAGTGCTGAGGACAACTGCGGAGGGCAAGTGTCCTTTGGAAAGCACTCTGTAGGAAACTGTATGAGAAGGTTGCTGGGGAAGCTGCTGACTGCTACATCTGACCGCTGTGTACTGCAGGAGTCAGATGCTGGAGGAGTCATCTGAGCTATACGGGTCTGGTGCTGGAAAATCCATGTCCACTTCAAGAGTCTCAGGTTGGGAAGCCTCTATTAGAGTCTGGAGAGATGGGCACTGAAACTCAGAGGAAGGTCTTTTCTTCTTACAGTGTCCTCTACTGATAAAAGTTTAACATTTGGCTGATAGGTAAAGAAAAATATTAAAAGAACCCAGCTACATTTTCACAGAGCAGCCAAAAATAGTGAATTTGGAGTGGAGAGGCAATAAGCTGATAACTAGCACAGGCTTTTTAAATAAAACTATCACGTGTGCACATAGGTGACTTCAGTTATTTCCATAACATGGGGGAAATTCTGTTATAATCTTATCAATTATTTTGGATCACTGTAAGGGCAAAGATTTGTTTCCTAATTTACAAATCCCAAAGTTTACGAGAAGTTTCCATTGTCTATTCTTATTATATGCTTTTAAGTACAGTGATACCTAAGTTGTCAAACTCAGTTCATTCCAAATTCATGTTTGAGCACCAAAAAGTTTGAAAATGGAACACATTTTTCCCATAAGAAACAATGATAAAACCAAATAATTGGTTCCGAGGCCCAAAAATTACACTTATAAATTCATTTTTCTGGGACCTTAACAAATTTCACAATGATTTATTTAACTCTATTGTGGTACTCACAGTTTTCCTCTTAACTTTCCTGCTAGGATCACTAAATTTCTTTGGAGCCATGTTTACAATATTTTATGCAAATAAAGCACAAAAATAAAAAACACAAAGATGAACATTTTAACACATTAACACAAGCACTATATGTTGTCTGGGCAACAGTGGTGCTTAAGACTGCAGTGTCACCCCTCTGTGTCCATGGTGGGAAACAATGCATGACTCACTCTCAGCCCCATCCAGGTGTTTTCAAACCGAATTCTTGGTTCAACTATCAAGGAAAGTTACAAACACGGAGCAAATATTTTTTTAGCTTTGTTGTTCAAGTAGTGGAAAGTTTGAGCTTGGAGCCATTCGACAAGGGAGGTATCACTGTACTATAGAATAACAACTTGAGTAGGCCTTATAACTCAGTGGTTGAGCAAACTCTGGAGCAGAGGACTTAAGATTGAGTGTGCTTCTGCCATTTATTGGCTAACGCACTGGCTCACTATGAAAATTAAATAACACAAGTATCTCTCTCCCTTAACAGAAGTAATCCATTTCTGAAAATCAGATGTCTGGGAATAAAATTCTAGGTCTATGTTATATTAATTTGAAGAACAATTTGAATGTGTAACACATTACATCTCTCTCTCTCTTTCTCCTCTCAGTCTCTGTGGCAATTTCTTAAGCTGCAATTGAATACATCACAATTCTTATATATGAACTATTAGGATGTGAAATGACCAAAATATCACTTCCTGATCACCAAACACTATTCACAAATTGACACAGGAACACCATGTTTCATAGGTAGGAACATCTTTTCCATTGTACCACTGAAATGTTTTCTCTCCTTCTTTACTTCCTTCTCTATAATTTTCTTCGATGCTTTGTCAAGTTGGTTTCCTTATGTAACACTAGGCAAACACAAGACAGCAGGAAACAGGTTCAGGACCAGCACACTGAAAGCACCACACTGGGCAGAATGGTGAGAGCCTCTGGATATCTGCCTTCTCCTAGGGCCACCACCAGACGCTCCTCTTTGGTTGACCATTATTGCACTTTTCCATTTGATCTTTCACCAACTGTATCTAGAACGTCATTTTATCTGCATGCTTTTCATTTTAATATGTATTTGTAGGATGTAAATATATACTTATATCTTATACAAACATCAAGCAATATGCAGTCTGTCCAAATTAAGATTCTTTTTTCTCCCCTTTCTTTCTAAGGAATTTTAAGTGTTAAAAACGAAGCATCACTTTATTAAATTCAGGGAAAGCCATTTGAACATGCTTGGCCTACAAGCTTGCCTTTGCTTGTCTGATTCACTAACCACGTCAACAGCTGCACTGTCTTTCACTTACTCATTCCAAAATATTTTTCGAGCTTCTTCTACAGATCAAGTCCCATGGCTACCCTTGGGGTACAATATGAAATGGGATATGGTCCTTTGTCTTCAGGAAGCCAACATATTAGGGGAAACAGAGTCCCTGAAACCCCACGTCTCAGCTAGGCGCCGCCGGAAGCGCCGTTGCCCCGAGAGCATTTGCTGCTCCCCCGCTGTGCTCTGCACCGGCGCCCGTAGGAAACAAACGACGAGAGAGGAAAGCGGCCGGTCTGGGGCGGCCAGACACGGCTAGCCCGAGATGGCTGAGACTGTCCGTTTAAAATGATTTTTACCTTGGAACCGACTTCACGCCACGACCCTTGGGAATTCAGACGTCTCTTCGGCCTTCACATACTGAAAATTGCTCAGCGGAACCTTGTATCTCCGGAACTCGATGCGGAAGCTCCTTTCGTTGCTAGCCGTACAAGTCTTGATGAACACTTCCGGCCAGGCAAGATGGCTGCGGCCATGCAAGACTCACGTGTACGTGCGGGGAAAAACCTGAAGAAGTCCCTGAAAAAGAGGAAGATAGAAATGGTATCCAGGGCTGTGGCCTCGGAGCTGGACGATGAAGTCAGAGAGGCTTCGGACAGCGGAGGTAACGTACCAGGGCTGTGCTCTGGGACGAGCTCGGGAGTGGGGCTGCGCGCGTTTGCTCCCGGGGTCTCGGCGCGGCCGGGAAGGCGTTCAGAGAGAGGCGGCTGTCATCTGAGCCTGAGTTTCCGGGCCTTACTCAGTACCTGTGTAGGGTTGCCGTCATTCGTGAGGGCTTGAGAGACACTGTTACCGAGAAATTCGTAAAGGGTAAAAGGAAGGAGGGTTTTCTCCCCTTTGGGTTTACAGGAGTAGAATAGGTCTCGGGGAGCGAGAAGCAGAAGGCCAAAAGAGGTGAGGGGGAAGGGTGGCACTGTGTACCTTGAAAGCTGGATGAATAAGTGGCATTTGACAACAGTCTTTCCTAGAGACCCTTCATAATAAGTTGTTACATTTGGAGACCTTCAGCCGTGATGTACGTGCTGCTTCTTACCTGCTTTCTTACCATCGGTTTTTTAGGTTACAAGGAATGATAGCCAATCCCTGACTTCCCGCCGACCAGTCGCTTCCCTCTGTGCTAGCCGCTTCTCACAAAACTGACAGAGCTAACCCCTCTTTCTGGCTCTGTCCCAGCCCCGGTACTGGAAATTGAAACTAAGGCCTTCCCAACTGAGCTACATCCCCAGCCCTTTATCCCAGGCGGGAACTACTGTATTGTTACTTTCCAGTCCTTGTTATAAATATTGAGTAAGTTCTAAGGTTCACTTGCCATTATGGATCAATTACATCATGAGTCAAGAAGGCTTCCAGTTTATGGAAACCTGTTTCTCCAGTTCAGTTCAGTGAACATTGGTGTCTTTTTGTTACAGTAACTTCTAAGTATTGTGGACACAAAGGATGAATAAATTCCTCCTTTACAATTACAGTTTCAGGGAGGACAGATTGGACCATACTACAATATCCTGAGTATTGTTAAAAGGTAGTTGTTGTTTGGCATGGTGACACCTGCCTGTAATGCCAGCATTCTGGGAGGCAGAGGTAGGAGAATGACAAGTTCAAGTGTAGCCTGGACAAATTAGTGAGACCCTGTCTTAAAATAAAAAATGAAAAGGGCCAGGGATTTAGCTCAGGGGCACAGCACCCACCTTGCAAGTGTAAGGTCCTGAGTTTGATCCCCAGTACCAAAAATATAAAAAAGAAAAGAAAAACAAGGCTTGCTTTGTAGATCATTGTGAAGACCTTGGATTCAATATCCAGTACTAGAAAACAAAATGAAACAACAAGAAAAGTAGTTGTCAAGATCTTGGTCCAGTTTAGAAATAGTAGGTATAGAGCAGAAATCTGTATTGTATGGAACCCAGCCTGAGCATCACTTTCTTCTCTTATACATGCCACTCATAGTTTAACATGTCTTTCTAAATGTTGTTTCACTGTGTCTTGTTTAATCTTTATTTTCACACCATTTTTCTTGGCACATTTTGGTATTTCGATAAATTTTCTTCTGAATAAATGAGTAATGTAGCATTTCATCCAGGCTTTAAAGGACGAATAGTTTTCTAGACCTGCGGGTGCAGAGGACAATTTTCTCAGACTTAAAGAAAAGCACATACAGTGGACTGCAGTCTCTTAAAGTTCAGTGTCATGTCCTGGACACAGTGAATCATGTGCTGTGGCACTAGCTCTTCAGAGACGTGACTAGAAGTGAATTTGAAGTAGAGATTAAAGCCAGGTTATAAAGGGTCTTGTATGTCATGTGCAGGAGATCAGGTTCTCTATGAGCATCAGGGAGCTATTAACTTGTAAGCAAGAGAGAGAGACATTTGTAAATACTGTTGCTAGCTGTGTAGTCAACACCACAGAGGGCCTGAACAGCTAGGCTGTTGCAAAAGCCCATGTTAGAGACTGTACTAGACAGAATAATGAAGATAGAGAAAAGAGCCCCACTTGGAATATTGTTCAAGAAAGCATTCAATTTTGTGAACCACCAATTTCACACAGCACCGTAAATTTTGATCATACTGTACAGTTAAACAAATTAGATAATATGTTTTTGAGCTTGACTTTGTATTAGGTACTGTTCTAAGTTCTTTATATATTATTTCAATTAACTCTGACAACCCTGTGAGATAGATAACTAATAATTGCATCACCTATAAAATGAGGTTATGATATTGTGTACCTTAGGGTCTTTGTGAAGATTAAACAAGCTCACCTGTGTAAATCATTTACTGTTTGGCACACGGCATTCACTCATGAGTATTAGGATTAATGATGATTTCCATACTGAGCCTACAGAACTTTTCGTGCTGTCTCTCTTCCAGCCGTCGCTAAGTGTGGGCTTTCCTGTAAGTGGGAGCTCTCCAGAAAAGCAGTTTGAATTTCCTCTGGGAAGCCTGTGAGGAAGCCAGTGCATTTCTGTTTCAGAAGAGAGAACACACTTGGGAACATGTTTGCATTATGCTGAGATACCTCAGGTTATACCGAGACACCCCTGCTGATGAGTGCAGATGTTATCTGTTGTTCCTCCCTTCCTCCTCCATGATCCAGCCATCTGATCAGACCTTTGTGCAAAAAGTCAGGATTAGTGAAAATGATTTTGGCATCTACTGACTTTCTTTGCCTAGGTGTTCCATAGACACCTGAAACGCAGCATTTATAAAACTGGATTCATGACTTCCCTTCCCCAAGCTCCTGTCTGAGAATGGTACCCTGCAGCCCTGCCCGGGCTGGAAACACGGGTGTCCTCCCTGGCACTCCCTTTGCTTCCACCTCTGCCGGTTTAATTCACCCATTTCTTCTCTTGCCGCCACCTTAGTTCTTGGCTGCCTCTTTTGCTTTTGTTAATACTAACAGGTCTCGTCTGCTCTCTGCAATGTGTTGCCTGGCCATTGCTTCTTAGACTATCAAGGAAGAAGGCTTTTTACAAAAATTTCTAGTTTGTCATGAACAGATGTTTTTAAAAATCAACAAAAGAAGATGACCAAGGAGCATGACCGCATGCTTGGATACCATAGTCATATCAAATTGCTACAGCAGTTTCCAAATGCCTTCTCAGTCTGTGAATTTATGCAGGTATTCCTTGTTTAAGGAATGTTCGGACTTACGACTGAGGTGCCCTACAACCCGTTTTTTTCTCTTTTTTTTATAGTTCTGTATGTCTTGCTGCTAAGAGCTTCATGGTCTTTTTTTTTGTACAGTACACCTTGTTTATACAGTACTGTAATTTTTACTGATGGTACTGTACAGTACTATAGTTTTATGGTCTGTTATACATTAAAGTACTGCATGAAGAGTTATACAAATAAAAGCAAAGTCATCAAGTTGGAATTTCCTTTCACCATTTCTTTGTTCTGAATATTGTAATGCACACACTATCTACAATTCCTCATTTAGCAACTAACTCAATGAACAACTTAGTTGCAGGAACGAGACTTGGTTGTTAAACAAGGAGTATTAGTAGTTGATTTGCACTATTGTAATGATCTGTAAATCATAGCAAACACTGAATTAGTAAATACTGAACATTGCTTTTAGGAAAATAAGAGGTTAGGGTCAAATGAGTCTGGCAAGAACATTTTTGACAACTCATTACATAATCATATTTGATGTGTATTTCTGTTTAACACCAATATATGTTGTTGATTCATTGACATTGAACTCGAGGCTAACAATATAAGTTGTGTGTGAACAAAGCTTATCCAACACAAGTATTTTCTTTGCAAGTCACCCCTAACCTTTTGCTTAGGGATACTAGACAGCGCTTTAGCAGTACACTGACAGCCATGTAAAATAGCAAAATCGCTACTAAAAGCACATGCATGTGAAAAACGTGGCAACATACAGCCTGGGAAGGACCCCTGTTCACAGTATGCGGGCTGAATCGAGCAATGTTACCCCAGCTGGGTGCATAGACTTCTGGGACTCCGGTGCGTCTGTGAGCGCCTGTGAAGCCCCGTGAGTATCATCAAGTTGGTGAGTTTGTGAATACAGAATCCAGGAGTAATGAAGATGCTGTTTCTCTCTCTGGGAACCAGGGACGGTTTGCACACCCAGCCCATGTGATGAGACCGCTACGGAGTCCTGTCATTCCTTAGGTTACCTGTGGTGCAGCCTTCCGAGCTCCTGGCTCCTCCTCCAGTGTGCTGCCTCCTAACCCTGCTCACACTGCGCTGCTGGCGAGCTCTACTTTCTTCCGTGTGTTCCGTACCCTCTAGGTTCCGATTTAGCTGTCTCCTCCACTTTTCCTTTCAGGATCTAGGGTATCTTTGTGATAGAGATAAAAGGGCCCTTTATATAATCAGTTCAATCATTTAAGTCTGTTGGTTAATGATGTACAGTCTTAGTTTAACTCAGAATTTGTTATGTAGTATAAAAAAATTGCCGTTTTCTGCTTGTGAAATCACGCGTCTCTGGAGAGGTGACCCATGGAAATAGATGTGTCCATGTGGCCTTGGGAAAACTGTTACTGAAAGCTTTTGGATGGTAGTACTGAAAAACTGTAAAGGCTGAGGCCCGGTGAGGAATGGGTGAGCAAATTAGGGCAATTTATTAAGGAGTCCTGGCTCATTTTGTTAGGAAGCTGAACCAGAGACATGTTTGAATTTTTAATGATTATAAAATTGGTTGGGCATGCCTTGCATTGATATTTGAAGCAACTGTAGCAGGATGGTACTTATGTTTCACGGAACGCATAGGTATAGCTCATGTGTTTTGAACTTTATTTTTCATCCCTGGTTTTAATTTCTTGCTGCATTGTATGAGAGAGGTGGAAAATTGTGCTTTTATGAGTGGAGAACGCTTAACATTGTGTGTTGCAGAAGTTTCCTAAGTTCTGCCAGGACAGGGAACTCAGTTTGCTATGCCTCGGCTGCACCCCAGAATCCAACATAGAGCCTAATCGGGCACATGCCTGTGTATATATGCATAATTCAGTAACCATTTCCTTGTTGAGTACATTGGAAACATCTCTCCGTGTATTTTGTATACTCCTTTCTTATAAACTCGATTATCATGTGAGTGTGAGACTGACATGTATAATACAAACTTGGATGTTGGCAAAATCGCTGATTGAAGTTTGATAAATTGTAATATCCATTTGAAATCTGGTTGTAGTAAAATTGCTGGTGATCACAAATCAGGGACACAGGGAGGGTAAAGTGCTACAGCCTGCACCCTAAGTAACTTACCTATGTGAAGCAATATGAAGGGGCACATGCTTCGACCTGAGGAGCCATGAGTGGCTCAGATGTATCGAATGAATACCTTGTTGGAGGTCTAAGACAATGTACACATTGTCCTTAGATTTCTTAAAAAATAAAGGAATAGCATTGCTGGTCAGTGAATCATCTCCGGTGAAAAATACAAACAGTGGCTGATGATATCGAGTATTGTAAAGAGGAAGGAGAAAGAATGCAGTCTCCACCTCAAAGGTAACTTCATCCACTGAGATTTGATGACTTGCATGTGGGAGGGTTAGACACCATACTGCCCGGATTCTCAAGCTTGGTCTTGGGAGGGACAGTGTCTGTGGTCAGTAAATCAGCCCAGGTGAGAAGAGCTGAGGTCACCTTGGGGCACGATCTGAGTGAGCCTCCTCATAGCGTATGCCCAGGTGACTAAAGTAGTGAGGAAACGGGTAATTGCAGGTTTTTTGGACAGTTAAAAAGCCTGAGTTGTTCTGGGCATATGAAAAATGGTCGTCTCCTTCTAACGCAGGGCTTGATAACAATCCAGTTGAGAATGTCCTAGGAAATATCTCTTCATTTTTGATAAATTGCAAAGCTGTATTTAAGATATAATAACCTGGCAGATAGATGTGCTTTTTATCACACTAGCTTATAGCCTCCTTCATCATTTAAGTTCCTTAAAATAGCAAAGGAGCATGCCCAGTAGGTGAAGTACATCACAGCCCTGCTTGGGTGAGTTAGTGATTTATAGGGCAGAGCCAGGAGCAGCGGCTCGGGCTGTGTCTGCTGTGGCTCGCCCGGCTCGCCCTGCAGTCAGCCAGCCACATCTGCACCGGTCCCAAGGTAGCACGTGTTTTAGTTTTGGCTGTTTTTATGAAAACCTGGCATAACTTCACTTTCTTTTCATTTGTAAGTGCGTTTTAAAAAGTTTTAAAGCATCGATTTTTAACATTCTAAATTTAGTAGCAATTGGTAGGAAAGATCATCTGGTCTGGGCAGAAGAGATGGTTTACAACAGAGCTTTAGTTTCACAGAGCTTTTGAGGAGTAGGTCTGTCTATGCTCAGCTAAGATGAGAGCAAAGATGGGGAGTGGACGCTTCTGGTTAACCGAGGCTTAGGTGGAAATTCCTACCGAATTCAGCTGCTTTAAAGTAGTTAATTAATAGCTCCTGTATTATGTTAGTTCAGTACAAATTAGTCTGAGTTGAATCTGATTCAAAGCCTTGCAGCCTCTCAGAAACTAAGGGCCCCATCACTCTGCCCCATTAGCTGCGCGACTCTGGACATACTTTTTAACTGTATAAGTAGCATAATAAAAGCAGCTCTTTGAGGTGTTGTAAAACCATGGTACAAAGAAAGTGCTTTAGGTAGTAGCTAGCTCTAAACTTGTCAGCTAGTTCAAATTATTATTTTATGGTACTTTAAAAAGTTGCGGGACAGACGCTGGCCACCAGTGGAAGCAGAAGGAAGTTTGTACATGGCGGCTCTCTGGCACACACAGACTGGAGCAAGACCTTGGCCGGAATTATGCCATTGCAATTCATTTCCCCTTGGTTTTTGGCATAGTTCTCAGGTTTTGGGACCCCCACCCCATTTTCCAGGGTCTGATACCCTTGTCTGTCTTCTGATCATAGACTTGTATGCTGAGAGTTTGCTAAATAAATGTGCGAGGTCGGTGCTAAGCACTTTTGTGTGTGTGTCATGTAGCATGCTAACAACCCAGTGAGAAAGGTACAGTTCTTATCCCCATTTTAAAGTAATAAGGGAACTGAGACACAGAAGGCTTGGGCTAGTAATTGTCAAAAACTATGGCGGAACAAAATAATGGAGTTGGGACACAATGCCGGGTCCGCCTCAGCCTGCAGTCTGAGTTTAACATTTACATTGCCGTAACTCACCATGTAGAGCTTCTTACGCAGCAACTCACTCACCTGTTGCAGAGATCCCAGATTCCGGGGGATTCCAGTTTTCTCCTCCACTGCGGCCATGTAAACACCGTCAAGTGTGTGTGTCTCTGCCTGCTTGTGTGTAGTGTGTGATCCATACTTAAATGCCACTTGCCCTGGGCTAGGCATTCTTTTAATGCCTTTCTAAGCTCAGTTATCCTGAAAGCCCAGTGAAGTGGGTACTGTTTTAGCTTCGCTTTCACACATGCAGAAGCCAAGGCCGAGAGCTCTCTCATGTATGAGAGGTCGCTGTGCCTCCCACTACCTGGCTTCAATCGTGTTTTTGTGAGTTCTACTTGATGTAGGGTAAATTCCAAAGGTATCACATAGTTAAAGGTTATCCAGGCTTAATGGCCCCAGATGTTTTTAAAATCTGTATTTATTTATTTATCAAAGAGTTAGTTTTTAATAGTGACATATAATGTTGGTGCCAAGAGGTTGAATGTTCTCATTTCTTCACAGTTGTCGAGGACCTATTACAGGGTTTAGGCATTGTGTTTGGGAAAGCTGGTGAGAAACAGGTATTTTAAATCAGAAAAATAATGTTTCATTACTAAAAAAGTTTGAATTTAATTGTATTATCTGATATTATAAATTCTTATGAGTCCTTAACCAACATTTTAATGATATTTTACATGAAGCCATTACTTTACCTAATTTGATCCTTAAACCCATGAAGTTTTTTCAATTCAGTTAGACAGTTGACATCTAAAGAAAAATATTAAAACAATCTGTCTTACTATGTACAAGATCTCAAGGCAAAGAGAGAATTCAGATACAAGGATATTGATTACAAAATGTTTTCTACGGCATAAACTTCTTATTTTTATTTTGCTCTGGATTCCATATTGTAGTTAATGTTTTTTTTTAAATGTACAGTGAAAAAAATTTGGTAAAACATTTGCTTATTTTATTATAATTATTGATTTATAATTTTAAAATAAAATGAAGTATTTAAATGTCTTGGGGAAGACTTTATACTCTTACTAATTGATAGCTCCAAATACGTCCCTTAAACATGTATTGCATTAGATGGGTGGGGCGGCATGTGGCTGCGGTCCCAGCTACTTAGGAGTGTGAAGTAGCCCCACTGCTTGGGCATATCCTATGAGACCAGCCTGTGCAGCATAGAGAGACTGTCAGAATCACTCGGGCCAAGTTGCCTGGAAAAAGAACCCTAGTTATTCGCTATTCAGTTGCCAGCTTCCAAAGGAAGGTCTGAGGAAAAACAACAGAAGGAAACCTCAGCAGTGTGCAGCGTACCTAGTCGTGGCTAGTGCTTGTGCCCTGCAGCCTAGAGGTCGTGGGCCTGGTGGGAGGTGCTGCTCCCGGATTCCTGTCCTCTCCTCTCTTCTCTTCCTTTCATCTTGCCTTCCCTTCCCTCCTCCTCCTCTCCTCTTCTACTCACTTCCCTGCCCACCCTTCTCTCTGCCCCGTTCCTCCCTTCTCTAGGCTTCTGAGCGGAAGCAGACACCTATAGAATACAACTGTTAAGCTGCTTGGCTGTAATGTTAAGGTGAATGCATAGTTCATGTTTTCGATCGTGAATAGATTTTCATGAAATTTCCATCCTGCTTTTTATACTCAGGTCTTACCATCCAGTCCTCAGTGTGCATTTGCTGTCATTTCTGAGTGCAGCATTTCATCTTCTTTAACATTCTCGTGCTTGGCTGTGCCAGCAGTAATGTGATACCAATAATTTGTATTCTCATAGAGAAAACTGAGCCCTAGGATAGTGTTGCTTGGCACCCAGTGACCCTGGCCCTGGATCCATTGGCCTGGATTGGGAATCGCAGTTTTACCTCCTCTCTTCTTTTGTCATTCAAAGTCCTCCTTTGTCTTTGAGAAACAACCTGAAAATCCTCTTTGTGAGACTTTTCCTAGATGACCCCACACCCTACCCCTCACATTGCTTTTCCTTTAGAGCATCTGTAGATTTTACTGCTACTTTTTAAATGCACCCTACCAAACTCAAGTTTCTCAAGGAGAGAAACCTAGATTTAAGTTTCTCATTTTTTACTTCCTTGCTCGTCACTCATGGGTGCTCAGTAAAGGGGGGGGGGCTGTGCATCTTCTTAAAGCTTCACTGCAGTTCTGGAGTCTAAGGGAAATGGCCTACTTTCCTGCCAGCAGTTCTTTCTGGCATCAAGGACAGGTGGCAGGTGTGAAAGGGAGCTGGGGGTTGGGGAAAGCCAGAGCTGAGAAGTGCCGTGGTCTACCTCAGTCTCTCAGAGTCTAGCCCCGCTGCTCTGTCATGTGGTAGCCACTAGCCACCCAGTGACTGCTTAAATTTAGGGTAATTAAAATTAAACAAAGTGAAAATTCAGTTTCTCAGCCATGCTAGACATCTTTGAAGCCCTCAGGAGACTTGTGGCTGGTGGCTCTTGGGTAACTCTGATGTGGAACATTGCCATAACTGGAACTTCCTGCCATTAGTTCCAATAAACATCTTCAGTATCCCTTCCTCACTTGCCAGCCTTTTAAAATGGAATGCAGGAGTAAGGTGTAAGATCACATGCAGGACTTCAAAGACATTTTCCCTTGCCTGGTGGCCTTCATCTAGGCCTGGATATACCACCCAACTTCCATTGAAGATTGGGTAGTGGAAAATTAGAAAAGTCTTGTCTTAGGATACTATACAATTTTAGGGATCAGGTCTACTTTCTAGTATGCATACTGATAATCTTGGGTACCCTAGAAGTGATCTTGGTTTTCAGTATGCTGAGAGACCTCATTACATCGGCCTTTTAATTTTATTTTTTTCATTTCCATCAGCCATAAATGCTTGATTGAAAATCTCTGAGCTAGAGCTTCTTTAAGAACACAATGAAATAAAAACCATGAGTTTCACAAATTCTTCTGGATTTTTTTATTTTTTTGAGGTGACTGGAGCTTGTATAAAATGATGTTAGGAAACTTTTCGTGGATGTATGGTGTCTCCGTTATGCATTTTATAGTCAAGCTGGGTAAGAAGGGCCCTAAAAAAAACCAGACATGGTTTCAGAGTGCACTGGCGTGACGTGCATAATCGTCAGGTGTTTGTGGCCCTTACAGTGCAGTTGAAAAACATGAAGCGTGCTGCAATGTGTGTGTCAGCACACCAGGACTGAACACTAGATGTCAGGGTTGTAGTTTTGACATTTCCCCAGTGGCTGGTAAAGATTTTTCTGCTTTTAATCACCCAGCTAGTTATAAACTTTTAACCATTGTGCTTCTTTACACTTAGATAAATGCTTACTAGAGCAAGCACTTTTTCCAAAGAATTGATATTAGCATCTCTGTAATATCAGGATTAAAACATATTAATATATTTGTTTTTCAACCAGCTGTATCCTCTGAACTGTTTATCCATCTTCTGGTACCAGGACATGCTTCTTGGGGAAAAGTTGTATAGCTCTGAAATTTGGTAGACACTCAAATTTTAATCGGATCAAAGTGCCACTAGTTTTTCTTTGGAAAAATTTAGGTATCTTTTCATAATATTGTGCGTGGTAATATAGTTTTTATGTCATCTGTCTTTGTACATCAAAGCCTGGAGTCACGCAGCTTTAGGCTTCTGAAATTGACCCAGCATGCAGGGTGCATTAAATACATGCTAAATGAATTTCTATTTAAAAAGTATTTTTCTTCATTAGGAAATACGCCACTCCATAAGAGTAATAGAATAAGAGATGTTTTCTTGCGTTTAACATTTCCTTTAATACTTTTCATACTATTGACATCTTTTAAGATCATGCATTTAAGAATATAAATTCTTATTTTTCTTTGTTTAACTCTCATTTTATGTAATGTTCAGTTAATTTTTTGAAGATACTTCATTTTTCCTTGTGTTCTTAAAGTTCAGTTTTGGATATGTTTTTATTTGCTGTTTTCTTTTTTTTTTTTTTTTAATTTGCTGTTTTCTATTGTTATAAATTTTTATTTGAGGGCCGGGGATTTAGCTCAATGGCACCATGCCCTCCTGGCAAGTGCAAGGTCCTGAGTTCAATCCCCACTACCGCAAAAAAACAAATAAAAATAAATTTTTATTTGAATGTATCAGTACTTATTTTATGTCTCTGTTTCACAGATTCTCAGCACTTTAAAAATAGAAGTATGGAAATCCATAGGGCCAGGAAAGTGTTTCAAACTTCAGAGGTTTTTAGATTTTGAATATTTGCATAGTCTTTGCCGGGTGAACATCCCTCATCCAAAAATCAAACTCCAGAATGCTCTGAAATACAAACTTTTTAGAGCTCCATTTGCTCAAAAGGTTTCAGATTGTGGAGCATTTTTAAATTTTAGTTTTCAGATTTGGGATAGTCAACTTGTGTTATGCAAAGGGAATACCTAAACTACGAGCGTTAAAATGTCTAGCTAAAAGTCAGGTGTAACCAGATGTTCCCCCTCCTCCGAGGTTTGAAGTCAGGAGATGAAAGGATCACTCCAAAGTTAATAACCTACCCTACCTTCTCTTCTTTTTATTTTGTTTATAACAGTAAGCTGATATAAAAAGATAAAGAGGCTATTTAAGGTAAAACATACATATTTTGTTGAAGTTATTTGAAGAAGAAACTGAGGCTTGGAGTTGAAGGACAGATAATTTCGAAGTGGTAACAAGTCAGTGGCTTCTGAGGAAGTGGACGCAGAAATCAGTGACGAAGCTTGGCTTGGCCTTGGTCCCGGGGTGTGGACCAGCGCACAGGAAGTGGGAGGCAGCTCTCCTCAGTCCCATGCGTTTCAGTGAAGGCGAGGACATGCGGATTAGACGAAGCCGGGAACAGCAGGAAAGCTGCTTATGTCTGGGCCTTTTCCTTTAGTTTGCCTTAATATTTGGTCTTAATGTGGAAATTGTTTTAATTACCAACAGTGTTTTTTGTGTAGTAAAAATAGTTTGATAGGAATAGTTTCAGGAAGTGACATTTTTCGTACTAATCTTTTGAGATCCATCTGCTCTGCAGTCAGCCAAAGGAATCTGCACATTTGTTACCCAAAGATGTAACTAAGTGGCTGGCAACTGCATCACTGAGTCTTCTTCGTTATCTCCTTCTCAGCTGCCTTTGTTAGCTCTTCTACTTACTAAGAAACATTCCCAGTTCCTGAGCTGAGCTGTTTCTCCTTTGAAGTATTTCCTAATAACCTAACTTCCTAGGAAACAGACTGGATCCTGTAGGGTCTGCTTTTTCTGGCTAAATACAGTTCACTTCAGAGAAGTGAAGCCTAAGGCACCCAGAGCTACTTAGCAAGTTGATTTTCCTACAGAGCCTCCATCTTGCTATTCTTTCTGCAGTCTTGGGACCCTGGCCATTTGAATCTTACGTGATGGACTAGTTTGGTGGTAACCTGTATGTATTGTCTGGAGTAATTCTGCATGGTGAAATTCAGCAGTGCACTTATAATGTGTATGTTCAGCCCAGAACTGGGCATTTTCATTCGGGAACCCAGAAGTGCAACTAAATGTTATCTTATGTGTTTTCTCCACACTAATCCAGAATTGTATGTATCTTGGCCAGTCCACTAGAGAAATTTTTCTAACCCTGTACCATTTCTTAATAGTTAAAGTTTTTTGTCGCTGTTTTGATGTTGTCTTTGTTACATTTTTCAGGTGGTTCAGTGCCACAGTTGAGGTCCATGTGCTGAGTACAGCGTGCCTGGCCTCCTGACGGTGGTGGACAGGGTGGTCCAGGCTGTAGGATTTGTTTCTACTGCCTGGCACCTGGGTCTGGAAGTCACTGTGACCTCCCTGTCACTGTGGCTGGATTAGGTCCTTGGGGCCGGTTGCACTGGGAGAGCTACTGCCTTTGTGCCCCAGCAGTATGCCGCAGCAGGGCTGAGAAGAGTCCCTTTTGCAGGAGTTAGAGATAGGGGAGCTGCTTGAGGGGCCAGGGCCCTGTCAGGGCTCGGCAGCCTCTGCCTGGGCGCTGGGGTATAACCTGTGTTTCACTCTCAGGTTCTGCGGGAAGCTGCGGGCTGTCTGATGATGAAGCAGTGGAAGCGGACAACGAGGAGGATGCTGAGCCCTGTCACAGAGAAAATGAAAATGCTGCAGACCCCAGCCTCGGGACCAATACGGGCTGGGCAGATGCCATGGCTAAAATCCTTAACAAAAAAACTCCTAAAAGTAAACCCACCATTCTCATCAAAAACAAAGAGCTAGAAAAGGAAAAAGAGAAGTTGAAGCAAGAAAGACTAGAGAAAAAAAAACAGGTGCGTCTTACCAGTGGTCTTGTAGAGTAGGTTTAGTTCTCATCTGTACCACATTGTTCCTTGCAGTGTTTGTCCAGTTAACATTCTGGTTTAAGTTGCTTTTTATGTGGGGTGGACAGCCAAGGTTACATTCAGAAACCTGGCCCAAATTTCTCTATTGACCTCCTTGACATTTTAGTCTTCTAAGCAGAGCAGTAAAAATGTAAACTTGGCAGAAGTTTATCTTTTCAATCAAGTAATTATACATGTGGCAGTGACTCCTTTATCTAAATACATTGTTCTTTTTAGCCATCCATGTGCTGTCTTCATTAGGCACTGAACTCACAGAAGCATGTGACAGTTTTGCTAAAAACCTTTAATATAAATCAGTGAAGATGTCACAAGTCAGGTTGGTTCTCATTTTCAAAACCGATTATTTGGGTGTTAAATAAACTCGAATTCATTATGCTTTTGTTAAACCACTGATGATAGAAGTTAAACTAATGAAATCTATTAATTTAAGCCAAAAGTTGGACATAAGTTTGCTGTTGCATATTATTGAAATAAACCATAGATTTTTAATGGCCCTTGTACTTGATGAAGTATCTTTGTGTTTAAATATTTGGTTGCTAAAATAAGTATGATTTCATAATGAAAGAAAAATATCTTCATATAATTGTATTGGCAG
The DNA here is from genome assembly GCF_053883595.1 of Heterocephalus glaber. Lineage (NCBI taxonomy): Eukaryota > Metazoa > Chordata > Mammalia > Rodentia > Bathyergidae > Heterocephalus > Heterocephalus glaber. The sequence continues at coordinate 4,373,850 of NW_028258187.1, read as the reverse complement.
TATAGAAGTACTAACTTCCAAGAAGTGCTTTAGAGTTAAAAATGAAAGGAAAATAGATTTCAGTTGGCATATATTTCCTTTTTTGTTTGCCATCCCTTTATCTTGTTTCCAGAAGAATATTTCCTTTGTTCTTATTGCTGGTTGCTCTGTGTGAAAGCCTACGTAAAGATGGAACTTTTTAAGTATTGTTCTTAGAAACACAACATACAATGTGTACTCTTATTAATTTAATATTCTTGAACTTTAAGATAAGTTTCGTCTCTAAATCTTACAGATGGTTTTCCAACTGAAGATTTGAATCTTTGTTTATTATCTGGCAAAAGCTAGAAGAGGCTTTAAAAATATCAGAATCTTTATTACCTCTAGTCTCAAAGTTCAGCGAGAGCAGGACCAGCATTTTGAAGCCGAGCAGAAGGAATGAGTCCGTAGCCGCACCGTGGGTCGGAGCTTTGCATGTAGGGTGGCACTGTCCACATGAACAAACGCACGCTGCCCATCCCAGAAACACAGCGCGGCAGCCACAGGGGCTCTTGGCGAAGCATTCCTGCAGCCCAGTCTGTGGGAATTACTGGGAGGTTTATTTCTGGCATAGTCTGATAATGAACCCAGGGCTGTTAAAATGAATCATCACCTGATTTGGAGATGAGTCTGTTTGTTTATAGCAGAATCAGGTTAATGGGTATAGTGAGAGCAGGAATTTGGCTTTATTGTTAGGCATTTTCAGTAACACCGAATGAGAGGCAAGTAGAGCAAGAGAGGTACACGGGGACATTTTTCTATTGTTGTTTTTGTTACTCATCGGATGCTTTTGATGTCTAAGGTCGCTTCTAGGTGAATAGTTCGTTCTGTGAGTGTATTTGATATTTATCTGATGCTGGCCTAAGAAAGGGACCTGAACAAACAGTATGACAGATCACGTGCCTGGACCAGAATGCTACCCAGAGATGATTTTGAGCTAGGTTGTGTTTGTTGTCTGGGAGGTTTTCTTATTTTCCAGTTCCTCTTCTATTCTTACACAATAGTAGAGAAACCATTGCTACAGTTCGTGACGATGTGCTGTATATGGCAGGAATTTGGTTCAGACAGACGCAAGAGGAGAAAGGGATTTAAATGATTTCATGCAAAGAAAAATAGCCACTACATGCTATCTGGCTACGTTGCTCTCCTTTTAAAAGCTCATACATGTTCTTAATTTTGACTGTTGAGGGAGCTGCTTTCTGAAAATAAAGAGAAATGGTGCTTGAACGTGTAGTTTACCAACTCAGGTGGCGTGGCATGTTCCCCTGGGTCGGGCATGTGCCTGCCCTTGCACCCTCCCTGCACTGCCTCCTGAAGGTGCCGGCCGCCCTCCAGGGCCCTGCTGGCAGATCCGCTGGCAGAAACGCCCCAGTGCGTCTCACATGTCACGCTGGGTGCCAGCCACAGGCGCTCAGGGCTGAACCCTAAAACTGTGGTTTTTAAAAGTCCCTGTGACAGACTAAGCCAGAATGATTTATTACCTCCGTCCTTTCTCAGAGTATCATATCAAAGTTTGCTGCACTTTCAGAAATGCCTAATACTCTTTTACCTAACAATATTTATAACACAGCTTGATAAGAAGCGAGAATGGGAAATGATGTGTAGAGCAAAGCCAGATGTTGTCCAAGACAAAGACACAGAGAGGACTCTTCAGAGAATTGCAACAAGGTAAGACAGTGGTTTTGGCTTTTCAAAAATAAGGGAACTGAAGCTTTGATAGTGACCTGTTTTTGATCACATTTGATTCTTAGGCCCTGCTTTCTCGAAGCCAAGTGATAGCTCTCTAAGTCGGTTGTTCAACACTGAAACCAACTGAAGATTCTGGAGGCCTGAGGAGCAGGAATGCAGAGCGCTTCCATGTGCAGTTGCTGTGATTTTTCACAGTCACAGGGACAGTGTAGTCAGACTTCCTGCTGCACCCTTCACCCCTCGTGACAGGTGTCTAAATTTACAGCGCTAGGTGATTGTTTTTGTTGCCTTGCACTGTGTTGATGGGGTAATATGTCACACATCATGGCAGCTCTGTGCACTCCCTTCACTCTGCTTTTTAAAAATCACCTACCCCCAAACGTTTATCCAATGCTCTGTGTGCAGAAATACCAGGGCCCCGCGGCTGCGGAGTGCTCCTTGCCCACTCCACTGTAGCACTTACACTCTCTGAGAGTAGAGGTCTCCTGTGTTAGGAACACACAGCAGGAGATGGTCTAGCAGCGTTGGGAGGCCTTCACAGAGGAGCTGACACTTGAACTACTCCTTACTGAAAGGGTAAACCAATCCCAGTTAGTGGAATTAACTGTAGATTCTCAGTCACTGCAGATCTTTCAGTCACTTTCCAACCCAATGAGGTGACTTAGGACGTGGCTGGTGGAGCAGACTTCCAGCTGGGCCTGCTACTTCATTTCTCTCTCAGCTCCTTGGTTCAAAGGATAATCTTATATCTGGCCTTTGTGGTTCATGAATTAATAAAGGACTTAGAGCAGTGTAGGGCCAGCACACAGTAAATCTGTACCCTGGCCGCTTCACTTGCTTCTCCTGGTCCTGGCCCGCCGAAAGGGCTGGAATGCTTCTCTCCTTATAAGTGCACAGCCGCAAACCCGTTAAAGCTGTTTGCCTGCTCGTAGATGACAAGAGCATTCTGGGTCAGAGACAGAGAACTTTATTACTCAGGACTAAACAGTAGCGGAGCTCGTGGCTCTCCCCTAGGGCATGCAGGTGCCCCCGGGCAGACACCGCATGTGCTGCATGGCTTGTGTTTCAGGAGAGGAGTCCTGTGCTGGGGAACCGTTGCATGTGGTTAGTAACAGGCCGTCTTTGCAGGGAGGAGTCCTTATCTTATCTGTCGGGCATTTACCGCTGGCACAGCCCTGAGAAATTACCTGGGAAGCAGCAGTCAGAGCCTTTTGTTTTTTGAAAAGTCCAGTGACAAGGTGCAGGTATATTCGGGCCCATGGCAGATTGCCTCTTCTCAGGGTTACTACAGAAAAGCATTCATAGATTATAGAATTGTAGAACTGTAACAGAAATAAAGTGTGAGTCACATAGGTAATTTAAAATGTCTTCGTAGCCTTCTTGAAGAAAGTAAAATGAAAGATGTGAAATTTATTTCAATAATATATAATCCAGTATATTCAAAATATTTCATCATGTAATTGATATGTTATTAGTGAAATTTTAAAATTCTTTTCATGTAAAATCTTTGAAATCCAGGGTGTTTTACGTTGGTAGCACATGTCAGTCAGAGCAGTCATACACAATCGCGTGCTCAGTGGACACGTGGGTCTTATGGCTCCTGTATCGGACACGGTGGGTGGTGATCATCGGACTTAAAATACATACCCTTAAAAGTCGGGTGTAGAGGGTGGGGTGCTGGGGATCTAACCAGGGTCTACATAATCTAGGCAAGCACTCCTCCACGGAGCTTCACTACTAGCCCTAAAAGTAGGATTTTATAATTGTTCTCATAGCACAAGGGTTCAAGATACCATGGCAAGTTACTCAGATGTTTTTCCATTTACAAATGAAATTAAGATCCAGCAAATCTTTCCTGGAGTCAGATGCTTTGACAAGTAACTGAAGTCTGTGCTTTCATTCCACTGTAATGCCTTCACCGGTTACATATATTTTGAAAAATACTTTTATATTGAAAATAATTCCCAATTCTAATTGCATTAAAGTTAATTTGGAAAGACTAAAACTGTTTAAAAAATCACATGTCAATCTACATATGTCTGTTCTCTAATCAGAACTTTATTTTGTTAGTAAGATATGTGTTAATTTTTCAGATACATTTAACAATTCATTTAGTGCTTTAACTTTAATGACTGTTAAATGCTTGCCTCTTTTCTAGTCAGAGAAAATACCCTGACCCCAGCCTCTTGCAGTCTGTTCTCACATGTAATTGTTCTGGCCACTGGGTCTTCTGCAGGGGTGTGGTGCAGTTATTCAATGCTGTTCAGAAACACCAAAAGAACGTTGATGAAAAGCTTAAAGAGGCAGGAGGCTCTACTGGAAAGCGTGCTAAGTTGGTGTCGACTGTTTCCAAGAGAGACTTCATCAGTGTTCTCAGAGGAGTGGATGGAGCTACCCATGAGAAAGGTTCAACTGGAAAGAACCCAAAGGCCAAACAGGTAGGGTTTATGTGGGGGTCAGTGCACCAGGTGTTTTTACTTTGTGAGATGGAAATAAAAGCTGTAGAATTCCAAGGTTTTGTTTTGTTTTCAGGTTTTTTAATTAAAATTCCTATATATCCACTGTCTAATTTAAAAGTTTGAATTCCTTAGTTTCGTGATGATTTTAAACGGTTATAGATATCGGCTGCTGTCCAACTCAGGAGCCGAACGGACACAAGTGAGCCATTCAGCGACGGAAGTGCCTTCTGTGTGCCCAAGGCCGCCTGGTGGCGGCTTGGAGACTAACCCACAGAGGCACTCGTGGGCCGGGGCCGTGCAACTTCCAGGGCAGGAAGAGTCCGCTCCAGGAAGCAGGGTTGTGTTGTCGGGGCAGCCTTGGTGACACCTGTCTGATCAGGAGAGTGAGGCTGCACATCCTTGCCATGATCTCTGGCATAAGAGCAGCCTTGCCACTCCTGCCCTTTGATGTGGACTGCAGTAGTTTCCGTTTAAATGCTGCAGGTAAAAAGTTCTGAAATGTACTGTAGTCCTTAATTGGTTTTAAAAATCAACATTCAAAGTACTGAATAAGCTGTTTCAAGCGGCCTAATCTGTGGTATTTTGCTATTGCTACACAGGAAACTAACACAACATGTCTATGTGGAAAAATAAATTTTTCTTAGAAATTTGAAGTTAATTGTTCACTTTCATGCATACCCTACCCCCTTGGCCCTTTTTTCTGTCTTTCAAGTCCACCACTGCTCTGGTTTCTAATTCTTTACTCGCTGGAAGCTTTCAGAATCCTCTCCTTATTCCTGTTACTCTAAAGTCTTGCAGGAAATGCCCTGGGGTGCATGTGTCGGTGCTGGGGCTGAGTACTTGCCGGCCTGTGACCTCAGTGCGGTAATGAGTTCAGGTTTCTCACTTCCGGACTGGTGGTTTTGTTTGGCTTAGCGTTTGATGACTTGTCTGCCTTTCTTCTATTTTGTTTCTGGGATTCCCGTTAGGTGGCAGTTGGATCTTTAGGGTTGGTGCTATGGTCTGCAGAACTTCTTTTTCTCCAGTTTTCTATGACTGTCTTTTCCGAAAAGTTCTTTGATTTCTAACCCTTACGTTGAATTAAAAAAGCATTGAGTTCATGTTTTTGAATTTTGATGGCTGTTTTGTACCCTTTAATTGTTTCTTGGGGTCTTTCAACTCATGGATATGGTATGTTTCAAATTTTTCTTCTGCTCTGAATTGTCAGATTTTTTTTTAAGTAGTCCGTGTTACTGATACAGAATAGTGAGGTTTTTAGAGGAAATTGATGCATTGCATTTAACATGTCTTGATCATTTTCAGTCCCAGAGGATTAATCCTAAAGATCATCAGTCCTTTATTTTATTCATTTATTTATCCTTTAGGTTTCTCATATAGGCAAAACCATGCAATATTTAACTTTCTGAGCCTGGCTCATTTCACGTAACGTGACGGTTTCCAGTTCCATTCGTTTTCCTACAGATGATGCAATTTCTTTCTTCTTTGCGGTCAAATAATATTGCATTTTATATGTACCACATTTCCTTTATCCATCATCTGTTGATGGGCATCTAGGCTGTTTCCACATCTTATCTGTTGTGAAGTATACCACTAAATGTAGGTATGTGTGTATCCCTGTAGCATGCTGTATTTCATTCTTTCAGGAATATACTGAGTGGTATAGCTAGATCAAATCATATTTTTAATTTTAGTTCTTTTAGGAATCTCCACGCTGATTTCCATGGTGGTTGTACTAATTTCCATTCCCACCAAAAAGTAAGAGAGCTCTTTTCCTGCATCCTCACCATTATTTATTGTTTTATTGTATCCTTAATGATGGCCATTCTGACTGGGATGAGCTGGAATCTTGAAGTAGTTTTGATTTACATTTCCATGATGGCTGAAGATGTTGAACATTTTTTATATATTTATTAGCCATTTGTACTTTTGAGCAATGTCTATAAAGTTTATTTGCCCATTTTTGACTGAGTTCTTTGAAGGTTAATTTTTTTTGAGTTCTTTATATATTCTAGATATTCATCTTCTTTCAGAAGAATAGCTACTCATGATTTTGTCCTATTCTGTAAGTTGTTGCTTTACTCTGTTGTTTCCTTTGCTGTACAGAAGTTTCTTTAATTTGATTTAATACTGTTTGTTGATTCTTGACATTATTTCCAGTGCAGTTGGAGTCCCGTTCAGGAAGTCTTTTGCCTGTGTCTATGAATTCAATTCATTCCTCAATGTTATTGTCTAGCAGTTTCAGTTTGTGGTTTTATATCTAGGTCTTTGATCCACTTTGACTTGATGAGCGGGGTGAGAGATAGCAATCTGGTTTCCTTTTTGTTCTGTTTTGTTTTGGTTTTTGAGACAGAGTCTCCCTGTGTACTTCAGGCTGGCCTTTAACTCACTGGGTAGCCCAGGATGGCCCCAAACTCGCAGCGATGGGTTCTGGTTTCAGTCTTCTGCATGCAGATACTGTTTTCCTAGCACCATTTGTTAAAGAGGCTGTTTTTTCTCTAGCATATGACTTTTGGGCCCTGTTTGGCCGTTCCTGAGGTCATTTCTGCAATTTGGTATTAATCTCTAGTTGGAGGTCTCCTCAAGTGAGTGGTAATCCTCGTTGTTCATATTTGGTAGTAAGGTACTCATGAGTTGACTGGCAGCCTGAATGCCCAGAGTTTGGGTTTGGTGAGCTTCATTAATGGACAACCCAAGTGAGTTGGCTCTTTGGGCATGCCCGAGGGCCCGGTTTTATAGGTTTCTTCAGGAATCGTCCATTTTTCTGTAGAAGAGCCCTGCCGCCCGTGGCTGTGGGGTAAGACATTTGCTGTCGTCTTCTGGAGCAGAGTGTAGAGACAGTTTGGGCTCTGACACTCCACGTGTGGACTTACTCAGTGACTGTCCTCCGCACTGAGCAGTGTTTCCACCTCCAGGGCCGCTCTGCTGCTGGCTTGCGGGGACGAAGTGCCTGTCCTTGTCTGGCTGCTTCCATGGGCGCTGTCCTCTGTCCTCTCTTTGTCCCTCCAACCCACCTCCTCTCCTCTCCAAATTGCCTTCAGCTCTTGGCAGGGGGCGTGGCCTCTGCACACACCAGCTTTTCGTTCCTTGCCCTTGGTTTCTACTGTTCTACCCGGTTATCATGCACGCCAGCTTTGCCATGATATGTCTTACTGTTTTCTGTATCGTTTGTTTATACCTTTTTGTTCCTTTGTATGAAGTGGAGATGAATGCATCTTGGTAACCGGAAGATCTCCTTTTTAAAAGAAGAAATGTTTATCTTATAGTACCCTCTTATTGCTTCAATGGAATTATTAGCAGTCTTATATTGATCAAAAATATTTTACAAAACATTAAACCTTTAAATATTTGGTAATACCTCTTTCTGTGCTTTGAGGTGAATTACTAAAAAACTTGTTTATGAACATTTCCTACAATGGTAGCCTTATGGAAAGGAGACTGACCATGTAATAAAGAAGATGTAGACTCCCGGTGTTTCTCTGGATTTGGAACTTCTTTGAGAACGAGCTTTGTGATTATATCCATCCCTTTGTGATCTTTCGGTGTTTAGATACGTGTGCGTGTCCCTTTTAGCATTGTTTCCTTGAGAATGAGGAAGACATAGTGTGTGTTTAATTTGTCTAGTATATTGATTTTTGTTTTTTAAACCTGGTGCCCAGAATTACTGAGATTAATTTCTCTAAAGTCACATAACTAAGATGTTTGAGTCTGTTTTCAGGCCCATGCATACTTGTGTACTGTACATCTTTAATTCATTTTATACTTTTGTTTTATGTTGTTGTGAGCTACAGACTCAACAGGAGCTACTGTTAAATGTCTGCTTGTTCTGTTTACAAACTGGGTCATTTTCAAGTTGGTGGAAATCTGCTAATCTGGAACAGGAGTCTCTCCCTTGCACCAGATAAATGAGGTACTGGGCCAGCTGCCTGCCAGGGTGCGGCAGGGCCCAGGGGCTGATTCCTGGGTGCTGGCTCTGAGTAATTTAAAAAAGAGATTACATTGTATTTTGAACACTGTTTAGGGATCAAAAAAAATATATTTTGTTTAATTTTCATAAAAATTTAAGCATTATCTCTTAAAGGAATAGGGTCTTTCCTCATTCAAAGCATGCACCTTTCCAGAGAGACTTGTGTTTTCCGTTGTTAAAATAAGCAAGTTTGGGCTGGGGGTTTAGCTCAGTGGTTTTGCCGCCTGCTGCACAAGCACAAAGACCTGAGTTCAATCCCCAGTACCAATAAATAAATAAATAAATAAATAAATAAATAAATAAATAAAATAAGCAAGTTTTTATTATGCTCTCAGATTTCGTGAAACTTAACTCTCTTTCTGTAAAGGCAGGACCTAAGCAAATGTGACACATTTTAAATCTGAGTCTTAAAGGAGAATGTATTGGCAGCTATTAGCAGGGCATTGGCTGTGTGCTACCTGTGCCCTTGGATTCAGACTTTCTGCAAGGTTTCATTCATCTGAAATTTCCAGTATATCAATTTCAGGTTTTATTTTGTTGAAGTGAAGCCACAGTAAGGATTTTGTAAAAAGGGAAAATGCTAGCTGGTTTCAGTAAGAGTAGTTTCCTCAGTGATTGCAGGGCAGCAAAGGTCAATTGAAGTCTCTAAGAAAAAGCTGCTGGAAGAGGCTTGGTGTTTTCCCAATTTCATGATAGGATCTCTTTAAACTAAATGTCAGCCATCAGAACAAGTTGGGGTGCTGTGTTCTATGCACTTCTCTCAAATAGAAACCTTGTAGTTCATTCTTAGCTGGGTATTCAGTGATAGGAAGGACTGCTTTTGAAATGCCAGGCTTCTTTGGTAGCTGTAACCTTTTTGGTATCTTGTAGTCCAGTCTGAATTAAACTGTATTCCTGTGATTCTTAGACCTGCTGAGTACTTGCTCATAATGAGGGAATCCTGGGAATGGGAGGGTTTCCCAGCCAAGTCTGTAAGTGTCCCAGTGTTAAGGAAAGTATAAAATAATATAAAATGACTGCTTGCTTCGTTCTGCTTCTGTAACTTGCTTTGCTTCTCAAAATAATGGTACCAGAAATTTTGCCATCGCCATAAGCTTACAGGCATGTAGCACTAGCTCAAGATAAGGAAATGCCTGCATGTAGCACTAGTTCAAGATTAGGAAATGCCTGCAACCTTCCTTAACAGCAATCCCCGCTTAAATTAGCCCAGATGTCCGAACTAAGATAACAATTGCCATGCTTCGCGAGCAAAAGTGCAAGTAGACCCTAAGCTTTCTGTACATCACATGACTAGACCTGGTCTAGAGTATAAATGTAAGCCTCCAGTGTAACTCGGGGTCAGCCCTTGAAGGTATGTTCCTATGGGGCTGGCCTTCTAGCAAATAAATTTTGTTGTTTTATCCCTGCTCCTCTGTCTCCTGTGAGTTTTTTCTGTTACTTCCAGCAAATTCCACGACACCAGTACCTGGCCGGCCTTGCTTTTCAAGTGGAGTTGGGAGTGTGGAAGGCAGGCAGGGGTGGGGAAAGAGACTGTCCTTAAGCTGCCCTTGCATTGCAGGCAGCAGTGTTTTATTCTCACATAAAAGCTGCTCTGACTGAAATGTGTGGAATCCTAACTTTGTAAATAATTCAGCTTAATGTTTGTTTACTGAAAATGCCTAAATAGATTAGAGTTTAGACAAAAGCAAGACTCTTAAGTTTAAAATGAGAATGAACAGGATTGTCCGTTATTGTGGATAAGAACAGTTGAAAGCCAGTTTCTCATTGTATTTACTTCCTTTAAAGTATGCTGTTTAGTTTTAATGTGGAGTAGTTTCTGATCTGAACGTGGTTATAATTAAAGTGAACATGTGTTTGGCAGTATGGTACGTGCAGTATTTTGATGTGGGGAACGTGAAGTAGGAACCTTTAGTTACTGTTATATTAAAATAACGGAGCTGTACATCCTTGGGCACTATATGAAGAAATGCTCCTGCTGTTTGAAACTGCTGGGGTGGCTTCATCAGTGAAGTTTTGGCTTTTTAAAAACAAAATTGTCCTGCACAGTCAGTCTCGTACCACGTGTTTGCACCTGTAGCGCAGTTTTATAAATCAAAAGAGTATTCTATTGTTCCTTGCAGGAAGTTGTCATTTTTGAGTGGCGGGCAGCGGAGAGCATTTGTGTGGTGTATTCAGCGACTGAGGCTACAGGTTCCAGAGCCAGCATGCTGGCTGCAGAGTGCCTGTGTCCAGAGGTGCAGTAAGGCTCTCCTCCTCGCCGGGAGTGTGTGAGGCTGGGAACGAACTCATCCACACACTGCCTGGGGAAGTGCCCGGTGCGCCGTCCCACCCCGTGTAGGTGTCATTTCATTAGAATGAGTTTCTTGTTCTTAGTGCTTTTTCCTCCCTAACAACTCAAGTCGAACATGGATTCTAAAGCTGGAATCGATTTTAAAGGAAACCAATTCCTCTTTTCTGAATTACTAGATAGTCCAAAAGATATGTAAAATAATTTAATTAAAATTATGTTTAGATTGGAAAATTCTTAGTCATTTTAGACATATTGGGTCTAGTAATGCGTAGTTCTTTAAAAAGTCATGAAACTAGATTTTGAGGAACTGGAATTTGTGCACTTTCTCTTGCCCCCCACTTTAGGCTGTGGTTGACCTGTTGTTATTTACAAGATTATGCTTCTCTAGAAAGTGCAGTTTGTAAGTGGACGGTCGCGCACTGGCCAGAGGTCTCACCTTTGTGAACGGTGTGCAGAGCCTCACTAGGAGGTCACAGCCGGCCTCAGTCGATGCCTTAGGGTCTGAGGAAGCAGGGACTGGACTGCGGGCAGACAGCTGGGAGGCGTCATTGGTGTCTGCTTCGTGCTAGTACCACCTGCGGTTCTCACATGGCTCTCAGTGCTAGAAGTAGTAGAGCCCCATGGGGCAGTTGAGAAACCCAGAGGCAGAATGGTTTAGTCACACTGACCGTATTTGACAGGGTCTGGATTCCAGCGCCACCTGTGACTCCCAAGTTCTTGTTGTGGCCATTAGCTCCTGCTGCTTGAAAAGGTCTAAAGTGCTTAAAGTAATGAGAATCAGAGCAGAAAACTCCCCAGCTCCACTCAGATGAGCTAGAAGAACTGAAGCTGCCTAATGAGCCACAGTGTCACCCGCCAAGACTAGAAAGCAGAAAGAGGCAGCTGACGTCTGACCTTCCTGAGTGGATGTACATACTGAGACTGATGCGTTTTAAAATCTTAATTTCTTAAAACTATTAAGATAAAATAGTCACCATAAGGCATTTTAGAATTATGAGATTCATGAACCTGACTTAGAACAGTCTTTATAAATTCACCATTAGAATTGGCTTTCTAGTCATTTATCAAGGAATTAAAATTTACTGGAAATCAAATGCATCTTACACTTAGAATCTTCTTCTTTTAGCTCTTTTAGGAAAACTTTTAAACAGATACACACCTAAGGTTTTCTTTTTGAAAACAGGTTTATTGAGATATAACCATACAATTCAGAAGATTCTTTTACAAAGTGAAAAACAGAATTCAGTCAAGGTTTACACATTCTGTTTGCTTGTATCTTTTTCTCTTTCGTCCTAGACGAGTCCTTTTAAAAAAAAAAAAATGACTTTTTTGGGGGGGCCCGGTTACCAGGCACTGAATTCAGGACCTTGTGCATGTGAGGCAGGCGCCGGAACCACTGAGCTAAATCCCCGGCCCCAAAACTGACTTCTTAAAGGAGATAAGCCACTTGTCTTGAAGAATAAATCTGGGGTTGAATTTTGTCTCATTATTTCATCATGGTGCCTTTTAACTTGTTATTTCTGTAATCTAAAAATTAGGAATAAAGACTTGATGAAATTTAGGCTAAAAGCCTAAGCTTAAGCTAAAGCCCAAGCTAAAATTTAAACTTACTTGGTCAGTTATTCCATAGGTATGTTAGTTTTCCTTTGCTGTGGTAAAATGACTAACAAAATAAACTTAAAAGGAGGAAATACTTATTTTTACTCATGATTTCGGAGGGTTCAGTCCGTGGTAACTGGGCTCCATTGCTCTGGGCCTGTGGGGAGGCAGAACATTCACAGTGGGAGCACACAGTGGAGCAGAGTTGGTGACCTCACGGTGGCCAGGAAGGTGGGGGAGAGATCGCTTTTATAACAGAGTCCCTCCCCAAACTCCTTAAGCTGCGAATCCATAAGTGAATTGATCTGTTTCCAAGGACAGAGCTCTCATGATCCAGCCACCTCTATACCCCTCCCCCCAACACCGCTGCACTGGAGACTGGAGCTTTTGGGCAACGTTTAAGGCCCAGTCCCTAGCAGTAGGTGTGCTACTTGGTGCTGTGCTTACTGTCGTGAAGCATCAGGAGACATTCTCAGAATGCTTCAGTTAAAGTGATGACAAGCATTTTCTCATTGAAGGGGCATTCCCCATACCCAGGAGTTAGAAAGTAATTCTGGACAGGGCAAATGCCCCTTCCACTGTCCATCTTGTCACTGGACAGTTCAGAACGGTAATGCTTTCACTTTCTGTCTAATTTATTAGCTGACATGTTCCAGGGTTGAATTGAAGTTCCCAAAGGTATGAGTTGATGTTTCTTTCCCTTTAAATTGCTGTTTTCCTGTGGAAGGAGTTGGTTTTATTGCAACTCCAGTGCTGGCCAGTGAATTTCTTTGCTTTCCCCCTTTTGTCCACTTTTTAAAATTGTATGCGCCTAAGGATTTGTATTCATTGACTACTTTAGAAGATTGAATCACTGCAGTCATTACACCTTTTGATCTTCCATTGGCAAGCATGCTGCAGGAGCGTGTGTGAGCTGCCCAAGTGCCCTCTTCCATGCCACTGATCTTATTTGAGGGCTTCCTTGTGTTGTGGGACAAGATGGCTCATCCTGTTTGTGCTTTCTGCATCCTAGACCTAAAATCACTTTTTTTGTGTGTGGGAGAAATCCACTTATTTTTAAATATTTTGTTGAGTTCAGATAGATTGAGAGTATATATACATGTTCTTTATTCAGCTTGATTTTATTTATATAACATTTCATGTTTTTAAATGCACTTTTACATATGTTTTCTCCTTTAAGCTTTCTAACAAATCTGTGATATTAAGAAAACATTGGTATCTATTTTCCAGATGAATTCATAACTCTGTTAATTTGTTTATAAGTCTGGATTTTCATTTACATACTATATAATAAAAATAGCAAGGGTGTGCTTTAAGAGATTAACCAGCAGAACGTATTCTAAATATTTCAAACTCCTAATTTAATATGAAAATGTATAGAGCACTTGCGTTAAAAATCTTGATATGTTACATTGGCTTTTCAGGCAGTTTAGTTCACCTTAGTTTATTAACAGTTATTAAGAGAATGTAAACAATGAACGAAGTCAGTGTTGGATTAATATTTCCCAGGGTCCAGTTCTCTGATGATTAGATGGATGAATAGCAAGTTGGAATAGAAGCCACCAATCAGAGCAACTTTGAGTGAGGATATCTGTGTTGAGTGTAAAAACAAGGGCAGAAAGTATAATTGAAACAAAAGTAAGTACTGGATAAAAGAGAGGAAGCAAAAACCATGTTTTTCAGGAGTATTAGACTTGACTTCTTGGAAAGAATTTGGTTTTCTTAGAAAACTATATTTAACATGTGTTTGAACTGTAATTAAAATTGGCATACTTTCTGCATCTTACCCCCCCCCACCATGATATTCTACTAAATGCTTTTTTAGTTTGCTTAGATTTTATAAAATACCTACATTTCTGAATCTGGATAATACATAAATAGTTAACAGAAACAAGGACCAAGTGAACTTTTTAGAAATGAATTAAAACAAGTTTGTGAAGGGATGGAAAAGGCAAAAATTGATCAAGACAGTTCAGAGTTGCTTATTAAGAACTCTTTGAGGACCAGAGAAAAATTGAATTTGTGTTGAAATGGGATCTCTCCTTTATTTATAGGTTCTTCATTGGAACCCTTGCACATTCCAGAGTGAAACATTACAATCCCTTATGACCAGTGAGATGTGAGAATATCTCATGGTTAAAAAGTCATAGATGTTTTTATTCAGCTTCTAAATATTAAGGGCTGTATTTCACTTCTGTTGATTTCAACCAGACCACATTGTGAATAGCTTACTAAAAAATTTTAACAACAATATTCAGATGAATTTAGCCAGCACTAAGTCCCTTTTTTAATTTAGTCCAAATTAAATTAAAATGTAAACTGAACACTCTTCTTAGGGAAAGCTATGAAATCAACAACTGCTGATTGCTAAATATAGATATGACTATACTGTTTATTTGTTTAGGGTTTGCCTTTAATTTCCCCCCTTCAGAATGAAATGAGGTTAAGCTCTTAATTATTTTGTGTTAGACTAATGAATAATTCCAAACCTCCTTTTGCAGTATTTTTGTCAGTAGCTGCCAGTGTGTGTTTGAACTTTGTAACAGAAGCTGATTAATGTTTTTAAGGGTTGTCTTCATCTTCTAAACTGACAAAGACTGCTTCTGTATGATCCTGATTAAATACTATGTAAAACCAGGCTGGGGCAGGGATGGTATTTTGTTTCCTTGCATCATGTGGTTTTCATTATGTTCTTGGCTCTTTGCTTTTTAATCAATGTAAGCATGAAGGGTTATCTTATAGGTCCCCTCAGGTCACGGAGTCGGTGCCTCTCAGCAACACTGGCAGCTCTGTAAGTGCACCACCGTTGTGTTATTGTAGTCCATGTGCAGATGTTAACCCAGCCTCTGTCTAACAGTAGTAAAAATCTGTGCCTAATGTATAGTTTTGTTAACTTTGTCTTACACTGGATTTATGGTCAGGTTAAGAAAGTTTTTATTTCTTCAAGTCCTGAACCTCCAGAATTTCTGATTTGAAGCATTGGTTGTTAATGGGTTTAAATCCAGAACTCTCTTGGTTGTAATTCCTCTTATAAAAATAATACATCAAAATTGCTGTAACTTCTTTGTTATAAACAAAACAAAACTCCTTCATTTTCATTATGTTTTAACATTCAATGAAATCTATTTGAAGGTCACCCTGGGCAAGCTTTTCTGATGAGTGGCATGATTGGAATTTGTTCAGACACTCTTCTGACCTCCGACCCACCTTTGCTTTGCGGGTGCTCAAGGTGTATGCTCAGTGTGGGTCGTGTTTGTGGAAAGAGGGCAGTAAATCAAAATTCATGAATCCAGTGTATCTTGATTTACCCAAATTAGGACTTCTCTCAAACATCGTAAGATGTTTTCTGTACGTGTAGTACTCGTCTTACTCTGTGTGGTCTCATCCTGAGCTTTAGAGTGCATAGTGTTTTGAAAAGAAGTCAGAGGGACCCGGGTGTGAGTGCTGGCTCCGCTCACAGGAGCCTGATGATGAGCGTGGACTCCTTGGGACATAGAATAAGTTACAGTGTTTCCTGGAGTCTCTGCATCCTTGCTGCAGGTGAGAATGATAACTGTGATCTGGCCAGGACTCTTTTTTTCTTCCAAACTAATATATATGTGGCCATAATTTAGGAGTCAGCAATTCCACTTATTTCTCGGCTTTTTGTTATGGTAGACAAAGATTTGATTCTTATACAGTCTGTTTCTTCTTCCTTGCCCTCTCAATATAGTTAGTTTACAGTTATTTGTTAAATCGATATTCACATGTATACTTACCCAAGTCTTATTTACAGCTGAGTGTTGTAACATTCTACACATGTGTTTCTATTTTATTTTTTCTGAAAGGTAATGGTTGCTTGATTTGCACATTTAATTTTTCCATAGTATATTTAGTTTTTCAAAAATCAAATTGATATATTAGAATTGTTTTCTCTGGGACATTATTTCCGCAGAGCTCTTTTCTCCTGTCTGGGTTGATTGCTTTCTTAGGTTATACCATAGATTGACCTGGGGATTTCCATCCCTAAGCTCTTTGCCCTCTCTCCTGACTGATCACCCTGTTTCCTGATTCTTGTGTCTTCCTCTTTTCTCCACACTCCCGCTTTTGGGCCCTGCGTGTCCCTGGGCTTTGCCCAGTTGGACCGGGTGTGATGGCAGACACAGCTTCGGGCTGTCCCTCCGCTCGCCCTGGTCCTCGAGTTCTCTTCTCTTTTCTGTGTTGCATCTCCTACTTTTCAGCCCTGTGTCGTTCTCTTTGGGCTTGCTCGGTCTCTTCGTGGAGGACACCCTCAGCAGCTTTCCTGAGAAGGGCTGCACGGGGCCTAAACTTCTGGGGAGCTCCTGTGTCTGAAGATAGCCTGGTTCTGTCCTTTACACTTGATTAATAATGTCACGAGTTCTTGAGTTTTACATAGGAAATTACCTTTTTTGAAAGTATTTGCTTCTTGGTTTCTTCTGTTAGGGCTACTATTGGAAAATCGGACTGATTCTTGATCCTTTGTGTATATATGACTTGTTTGTTTTCTTCGTGGGAGGTTATTGCTCATTCTTTTAGTTTTCATTGTCTAGAAATTTTACAGTGAAGTCCTTGGCCTGCTTTTGTTTTGTGTTTGGGCACTCATTTGGGTCCTTTGTAACCTGGAAATGTGTTGTCCTTCATTTGGGGAAATTTTCTTCATTCATTCCTTCATAAACTTCCTCCCATCCATCTTGGCTCTGCTGTAGAATTCCTGTTATTTATATATTCAACCTTCTCAACTGGTTCTCCAGTTATCTCCCTCGTCTGTGTTTCATCTCTGCATTAGTCACTTTCCTGTGACAGCATCTGATACCCACAGCTTAAGAGAAGTGAAGATTCAGTCGGTGGTCTGCAGGTTCCCAGGTTGGAAGGTCATGGTGGAGGAAAACTCAACCTCACACGCAGGAAGTGGAACCTCACACGCAGGAAGTGGACAGAGCAGGAGAGACCTGCGCTCTGCAGGGTGGTCAGGACCCACCGGGGCCGTGTCAGCTACAGACTCACTGGGTGGCCAGTGTGCTCCAGAAGCCCTGCCCTGAACACACAAGATCTGGGGGCACGTTTGAGATCCAAACCGGAACAACCTCTTTTCCTTTCTTACACAGGTCTGATTGAATCACCTTTGTGTCAGGTTTTTAATTTCTACTATGGTGTTTGTAATTTCTGGTTTTGTGTTATTCTCTTAGTGCTTCTTTTAAAATAGGAACTGACCTTTTGTGAATGCAATGTACTGTACCAAATCTTTGAGAATAGTAATGAGTTTCCCCTCTATTGTTTTCTCTTTGAATCATTTCTTTTTCCTACAAGTACATTTTCTGGTTTTGTGGGGTTTATTGTTACTAGCTTCTTTCTGCCAATCCTTGTTTGCTTGTGATTAGAACCAATAGCCCTAAAAATAAAGTTAGCAGATTTGAACGTGTGGCTGTTGCCCCTGAACTTCCCTACGGGGTTCTATGGCTGGGAGTTGTATTAGCGATTGGTCAGGTTTTCTCTAGCGTTGCTAACCTGGAAGCGAGCGCTCTCCCTGCCAGCCTGTGAGGAGCCCAGGGTCCTCTGGGCGCGGCCTTGGTCCTGACTGCACCCCTGTGCCCGCCCTGGCTGTGCAGGGTCCCGCCCAGGGGTCTCCCGATGGATGGCCTGCCTTCTCGGATCGCGGCGCTTCGATGGTGGTGCCCCGCACTCAGCCTGCGCTCCAGGGCGCCCATTTCTTCTGCAGAAGGTGGGGTGCATAGGTCGGCTGCCTGCTGAGGTCTCCCCTTACCTGCATTTGTCGGGCCCGTCTGCTTCAGCTGCATCACCCCCGGCACTGTGAGGACGCGGCCGCCCCCTGTGCTGTGGCTTCTCCGGGCCCTCCCTTCCCTTCCAGATGCTGTTGTTTCCTCTCCTCTAGGCCTTGCGTGTGAGACCTTTAAAAGGAGCACTTCCTTGTGTTTCTAGCGAGAACTGCAGCTGAGGGACACTAGTTGTTTTTGTTCAAACTCCCACATCCACAAAGCTGACTCCCCACCACCCCTTTGGTACCGGAACCGAACTCGGGACCTTATGCTTGCCAGGCAGTCGGTGGCACCTCTGAGCTAAATCCCTGGCCCTGTCTGCCCCTTTCTTGCTACATATTTCTTCAGCAGTTGTGGAAATTAAAAATTAAAGGGCTGTTCTTTTGCCTTTAAAACCAAGTTTCTTTCTTGAACTGTCCTGTTGACAGATGTTATAGTGTCTGTTTTTAATGTCAACCCATACTTGTTTGTACTACATTTTCTGTTGTCCGCTTTTTCTCCACACTGGTGCTTCCCAGCATGAAAAGCCCGCTGTCTGATGATAGCCTGAGCATGAGCACTCCGAAGGCATACAGCCCAGCACTGGGTTTCCATACTGCCGGGGTTTTCCAAAACCCTTCCTCCGTTGCCCTGCAGTGCCTTGGTCTCACGGCAGTGAACAGGTGCTGTCACTGGGACACGTGTCCTTTTATAGGCGGTGCAGCGGGGCTGGGGAGTGTCGGACACGGTAGGGCTGGAATGGATTTCAGATTTCTAATTTCTAACACGTTTCCAAGTGGTACTGTTAGACTAGGGGCCACATTTTAAGGGTCACTGGTCATAGATAGTATTGATGACCTTAAAAACAAGATCGCCTAGATCCCACTGTAAAGCCCTGCTGAGCTTCTGCCTTTCAAATTGGATAATTGAGAGGAGCTTTGAACTTTGGCAGTTACTGATCTCAGTGGCTACCTACGTGGCTACATAATTGCCTTGGACACAAGGGGCTCAGGCTCACCATTGTAATGAGCCCCCCCTTCGGTCTGCACTTCTTTATTTCCCAACTATAAGTTTGAAGTGTTGTCTGTGTTCTTTTCTTTCCCTGTTCTGCTGTTGCCCAGAGGTTTTTCTAGCTCCAGGCTGGAGACCTGCGTGTACCGCAGTGAGCAGGTGGGGCTGCGCTGCCCGACCATGGTAGTCAGTAGTACCCAGGCTGTGGCCACACACGTCCCAGAATCTAAAGCTTTCAAGTGTCCGTCCGCCGAGGAAGAGTTGTGATTCTTGCTCATGTCTAAGTGGCTCTGTTTATTGGAGACACCCATTTCTTTTATTCAAGGCGAGGAGACTGACAAAACATGAGTTAGCAAGGGGTCTCCTTCCCCGCCGGACAGCTCAGTCCCATAGTGGGGATGGACAGGAGGGTTCTGAACGACTTTCCTCCTGTATTGTCTCCTGTCGCTTGGCTTGCGAAGCATTAGAATTGTTTGTTGATTTTCAAATAGTGCGCCTGCCTTTTATTTCTTTATGTTGGTTAAATCAGAGGACAAAGTGTATTGGTATTCGACATACCAATTCTGAAATCTTTTCTTAAATTTGTGTGCTCTCCAGTCTCTAGGTCATATTTAGGCAGAGGACTCTGCTTGGATCTTTGACCTGAAGCACACAGGAGTCAGGCAATAGATATTTTTTTTCCTGGTTGTAATAGTGTCCTTTTAAAAAACATTTTTAATATGATGTGTTTTAGGGCTGTACCATTTTAAATAAAAGATAGCTTCAGCAGTTAGATTTAGGTTAGCAATCTCTTGCAGCCTAGCAAATATCTCTAATACATTTTTCTTTAAATTATTTTCTACATGGCTAATAGCCATGTTAATAAAGATAACTTTTCAAGCCGAATGTTAAGGGTACTTACATTCTTTCACACCTAGAACTTTCCAGAATTGTGTATTTTTATAAATGGAATCAGTAGATACGCACACACTGTTAGGTCTGTGGAGGCAGGATCTTTGTTCTGCTTGCCACTGTGTTTCTGACACTAAGAGCAGTGTTTGGGCTCCTGTTCTCAGTAAGTATTTGTGGGCCGAATGGGAAGTCTTACAATTTAATTCTGCATAGATTGCATTTCTTAATACCACAGGGTGGCACTGTTGTACCATGAAATGGAACCCTGTGTGTCCTGGGCTGTTTTAGGTGAAGGAAGTAACTTGACTGCCTATTGTGTTATTGTCTGCTTCAGCCATTTATGATCTTAGCATGTCATTAGTCTTTCATCACGTGATTGGGGGTGACATAATAAGCTCTGAAGAAGGTTTGGCTCAGATCTTTGATAAAATGTTAATTAAATTAGTTAGCATCTGTAAAAGCCCAGCACAGTACCAGGGTGGATTTCCTTTTCTCTCCTTCACTTTGGGTTAAAAGTGTTTGTTAAATTTCTGTCTATATCGAAATAGGTTATCAAGAACTTCCTACTAAATTATCATTGGAGGTTAAATAGTACTGTAAGTTTGTTTTGGTTGCCAAAAGACTTACAGACCTAGATTTTACTATACTTCTTTAATTGTTTGGAGTTCATGAGGTTTATGAGGTTGATAAAATACTTTATTAATGTATAATCCTTTATTATACATTTGAACATATCTACTCATAGAGTAAAAATGAAGTCAGTTTAGAAGTGGTGTTGGTTTTACCTATCTCTTAAAAATGAAGTGCTGAAATGCTTGTTTTGTAGCTTGGACTTTATTTCCTTATGATTAAGTTGATCTCTGAATGCATTTGTTGATTCTGTCATTTCCTCAGATTGAAGTGAAATCAGAAGCGGGCCCAGGGTGGAGCGTTCTGCGCGATGATTTCATGATGGGGGCATCCATGAAGGACTGGGACAAGGAGAGCGACGGTCCCGATGACAGCTGCGCAGGGCCTGCCAGTGTCTCTGACACTTGAAGCGGTGCGTGGCCACGCGTGCTTCGTCCCCTGAGGCGGGGGAATTGCAGGGAGCAGCGCTGACATTCCCTCTTTCTCAAAGTAGTGTGTTTTCAACCCTTGTACAGTTGTGTTTTTACTCCAGACGTTTGTAAAAAGAAATATTTCTGCCGGACAAGAAGTTTTGCTAGGGTCATGGCATGTTTACACATACTGATTGATCATCAGTGTGGAATTAGTATCACTGATGTTCCAAGACATGCAGTACCCGTCATGATTAAAATGAACTCTTTGAAGTTAATATTTTTCTGCCTCCCAACTCATAGATTGATGTGTCTGTAATTTGTTGAAATGGTATCATTTTGTTTGGTTGGTTGGTTTAGTAAACTGGAGAAAAACCTATGTAGTCAAATTTTAATTTATAGTATTTCTGACTTTGGGTGTTGATTTTAATTTTTGATTAACTGGTAAACCTGATTTAGGATATTACCTCCTTTTTATACTGCACAAGTAATATAATGACTAATGGTTTATTTTAAGTGTTAGGTTATTGTTATATTGAGAAACAGAATTTTAGACTCTTTTTTGCCCTGAAATAATTGACTTTGCTTAAATTCTCTTTTTGGGTGGTCCAACCAGGGAAACAAGTAATCTGTATCAGATAGTGCACGCAATTTGAGGCTTGCTTTCATACTGCTGCTTTAAAAGTTATTAAACTGGATGTCCTTCAGTATTTAGTGGTTAAAAGGAGAAGAGAACTGAGACTACTTGGTATTAAATATCATCCCAAAATACCTGGGAAACTGCCCGAACTGGTACAGGAATGAATCAATCCGTAAATGGAATCCGTTCCTGCCTGAAAAAGCTCCATCCCTTTCCTCGTCCCTCCCTCCCACCACCCAGTTGGAGTTCTTACATCTGTTACATGCTGAAAAAGAATCCTTCCCCCAGAACGATGCTCTGGAGCAGACATGTTTACATTGTCCAGCCCATTTGAGTGTCATAATTAGTATATGACTAAAGTGAAATTAGTCCATAGCCTGGTATTTGTTATTAGAAAGGACAGTGTATACTCAAGATATCAAGTGGTTAAAACAGCAAAGTTTGAAATGCATTTTTCTATTTATCCTAACTCTTGAACATTAGTGTCTTATTAAATTACAGAACCACCATTTTGGCATTTTAATATAAATAAATGAGAACAAATATTCCTCAGTAGTGCGGGACTGCATTACCATGTTAAATATCCTGATACAACTTCATATAGGTAAACATTTCAATATAAGTTAACACAGATACTGTCCTTGAATCATATTATAGTTTTGCAGAATTTTAGACCTTCATTGTTAAAAATGAGTACATAACTTCTTGTTTACTAAAAAGTAGTTTTGAAAAACATATTTGTATTTTATAGTCCTTCATTTGAATTAGGAAAACTGAAAAAGATTTTCAAATTGAAAGTAAGGAAGAGAATATTTGCAGATATTCTTCTTTCGGAAATGATTTTATTCCAAGATAAAATTGGATTGCCAATTGGATCTCTCATAGAAAGGGTGACAGTTACCATTGGTGTTAGAAGGCTATGAATTTTTGCCAGATAGTTGAGATGCCATCTATCTATTAATAGTTGTCCATCTTGACTACAGAAATATTTAAGCAAAAAAGTATGTGACTCTAAAGATGAACATATTGGTTCAGAAACTAAGTATGTATCTTTGGATGAATGTTTCAAATTGTTTACTTCTATTACCTCTATCCTAAATACATAAAACATTTATATTCTTCTGACATCAGTCTCATAAAGAACTCCTGTGTCTGTTTTTTTTCTGCATTGACTTTCAGTTCTATAAGGAGAAAAAAGAGAAATTGTATCCCATTTCTCTTCCCATTCATTTATCTAAAAATAACATTAGTGTACTATTTATGGCAACTATTTAGATTAATGTAATAGTAAAGAAGCTACATCATTTTGAAAAGTATTGAAAAAAACAGTCAACAACATAAATGTATTATTTCCTTATCCTGTTGTCTAGAAATTTGGGTGGCTGGGATGAATGTTCTCAATATCCAGCTTAATTTAGCATCACTTATTGGTTTTAAGCATTGGAATTTGCAAGTCAAGGGTAATACTTATTTAAGACTGAAAATAACTTAGAATCATCATTGTAGTTTAATACTTCATCCTGGAATTGGAGTAGTGACTTTATTTTCAGAGTACCTAGAGTTCTTCCTTGCTGAAAAATTACTGATTCTAGAATCCACCTTTAAAACTGTTTGGATGGAATTGTTCAGAGGCTCACCTTCAGGACTGGAAGCCGACAGTTTCTCATTAAGAAGCTCTAGAAGACTTACCTGAGGGCAAGTCCGAGTTCTTCAGAATATTTTGGATCTTTTACAACAGATGTGTGAAGAAAGAGATGTTTAAGTTCTGGGAAACCTCGTATCACCTTCTAACCAGTGTGTTTCAAACGTGTGGATATCTTTCATAGTTTACAGAGCCATCAGATCGCAGTTTATATATGCCAGCAGATGCCCCAGTGAGGCATAATAGCAGAGAAGGTGCGAGGCTGAAGTGTGAACAGAAAACAGAGATACAGAAAATAAAAACCTGGTTCCCAGACAGCTAAGGGAATTAATTATAAGGTTTGAGAAAACTCCCGAATCGTAATCTTCAGGGAGTGTAGAGTTCCTGTGAAAAGGATGGTGGGTCAGGTGAGCTAGTACTTTGCATCCTTTGGCTGGCTTTTCCTCCTCCCATGTATGTGCTTATATCTCTGTTACAGATTGTTATTGATATATGTGCTTATTTGTATAGGTTAATATGTTAATGTGTATAACTTTATATAAATCTATAATACAGATTTTTATTGCTAAATACATTTCCTAAGTGAAACAAAAAGGAATTTTTATTTTTTCAGACTCTTTTAATGGCTGCAGAGCACCACTGTCTTAATAGAATCCAAGCTTAGACATTTAGGTAGGCCGGATTGAGAGTGCATTCTGGGAGCTCTCTTGAGTTATTTGTTTTATTTATATCAAAGAGGGAATTATTTTACTTCTACAAAGAGGAAAAAGTTGAAACTCCTTCTTATTAAATTCCTGTAGTAAGTATTCACTGTACGATTTAAATTATGTTGAGTTTAGTTAAATAATTGTAATGGAATAAATCAGCTATCTACTAGGACTTTAAAATTTCCTCACTGAAAGATAACCTACAAAGCTCCTCTAATGGAGGGCAGGTGGAATATTTATAAGGGCCTGGGGTAAGCACACTTGTCTAGAGCTATCCGTGGATATTAGAATTGATCGGGCTGTGTGTTAGCGGCTCCTATTCCCAGTTACAGATGCAGAACTCACCCAGCTCTGCGCTCTCAGACTCATCTGCTCGCATCCGTACGTACCACTGCCTCTCCGCGACGCCTGTCGGTGAGGGGCGTGGGAGGCTTCAAGCCCCGCAGGTGTGATGAGTATGAAGACTATTTGAGGTGAATTGGCAGTGGAAAGAAATTTTGGAAGCTGGAGCGAGAACTCCTCGGTGCCCACAGAAAGCTCTCTCATTCCTCCTCCACGAAAACAGGAGTCTGCGTTTGGCCGGCAGGGTGGGTGAGCCCTGCGGAGGGCCGCAGCAGCAGAGGGGCCGGAGCAGGGTCTCACCAGGTGGGCCTCTCCGCGCTTGATTAACGCGATCAAGAAGGAGGATGCTGTTGGAAGTGGGTGAGAAATGTGTCCGGTGTTTTCGCAAAATGCTGAGTTGTAATGAATCTAATCAGAATTGTAGACGGAGGACATCCTCTACCTGAACTTAGATCTAGATTCTTTATAGACTGTTTCCTAGCTTAGAGAACCACGTTAATAGTTTTAATCTAGTCTACTAAACGTAATTTAGGGAGTTGAATTTAGGGTTCTTGATCTAGTGGTGACCCTTTTTAAATTTTATTTTACTTTGTGGGGAGTGTCATGTCTGACGTCCCTCTCCGTCCTCTCCCTCCGCAGCCAGAGCACATCCTTAGCTTTCCGTTGAATGCTCTTTGGTTTTTACCTGAGTGAGGTAAGCAGGGAGGTATACTAGTGGTGTGGGCGTAATTCCTTACAATCCTAGTCAGTGCCGTCCCATACGACTTACTGCTAAAAATCCTGTGTATCACCACTGACCAGTAGGTGCCTGTTAGCATTTCACATGCAGGGATGTGGAGGAACCAAATCTTTAATGTTGCTTAACTTCATTATTTAAAATTTTACTGGATTGACTTTTTTTTTTTTTAAGCTGCCTGTGGTTGGTAGGTCTATCCCAACTATGAAGAGAGTAAAGTTACTGAGCATATGATTAGTCTGATAAAATAACTGAGTTTAGGAGTCATAAATATTTCCTGAGCTTTTCCCATAAACTTTATGGATGCAATTTATTAGGCATATACATATACCGGTATAATTTTACTGATTGAATCGTTCCTCTATTTCTTGACTCTATATTTTGAAAAAGAAATTTCTTTGTAATCAGACTGTGCATCCTGAGTAACAGTTGTCCTCAAATGTTAGGCTACGCTTAATAGCGAATAACATTTGACTTTCAGCATTACCATTTGATGTCCTTAGAAATAACACACCAAAGTTTAGATCCTATCTCTGCTCCGAAACACAGGTTTATGAAGCACCCAAAGAACGTATTGAGCACTGCCTCGGCCCCAGTGCCAGACCCCATCCAAGCAGCGAGTTCCTGTGTTTTGGAGTTGGCTCCCTGTTTGTGTAGGAGGTTTCAGGAGGAAGTGCCTTTAGATGCAGGACCCTGTAGTTGTGTAAGAGTTTGATTCTAGTCCAGTAGACACGACACAATGCCAGAGCAAATGCAGGTTGGAGGTTTGGAGGGAAACAATAGAAAACAAAGAGCACAATGAGTGTTATTAGCAGTGTTTAAAATGATGAGGTGCTAACCACATTTGTATAAATAACAGTTTCTCTAACCCCTGAGTCATTATCCTGTATTTTTAATGCAGGCTGTTCATAAACATCAAAGCTAGAACACCAGATTTGTATGGGGTCAAGACCACTGTGGCTCTGAGCGGAGAGACAGCTGAGAGCCGTGTCCGAGCGTGGGTGGCCTTGCAGCTGCTGACCCGCCCCGGGCTACTAGACAGTTGCCTCTTGGGCTGCGGAACCAGACTTCAGTCTTAGCTGAAGATGCACCCCTCCCACAGAAAGGACATAAAAGTGGGTGACAGCAGCTCTGGAAATAGCAGAGGCAGCCAGACAGCAGTTAACCGTAAGTGCTGCGCTGCGTGGTACCAAGCACAGCATCAGCGTGGTTTCCACCCGGCAGTACTTGTCTCTGTACGGGAACATTGGGTCCTCTCAGCTGTGGTAAGATCAAAGCTCGTAGTCCTAACTGTTCAGTGTGAGTCCACCCATCTCCACAAAGGGAAGCAATGCTAGGAATATCTGGATTGCCTGAGACACAGCTGCCCTGTCGTGGTTCTTACTGGGATTCTAAATACACTCCTGAACCATAAGAGAAGTTGTATGTACGTTGGGCATTTTAAGAAATATCAGCATTCATTGTTATGTGAAATACAGCGTAATTCTGGAATCAACTGAGTTCAGAGGTCAGTTTTATTAGCTATGAGTCCTGCCACAAATCTCGAGACGTTTTTGAAGCCAGCATGTGACGTAGGTGTGACAGCATGGTTTCTTCCGGAAGGCTTGAGGTATGGCTGAGGGGTGGAGGGGTCTCCAGATGTGCATACCCATTCTGGGACGAGGGGCCAGGCCCGCAGATGTGCCGTTCCTTTCTTGTCTGTGGAACTGCAAATACGTCTTTTCTAGATAAAGTGTATGCTCCACAAGAGGTTAAAGTCCACGAATAGCAGATACTTACAGAGACCCAGTAATTACACCCTCTTCGGGAAAAGGTCCCAGTTACAGAAGATGCTGTGTCACAGTATCATGGCACTGTTTTTAATAGTCCCAAGTTTTAAACACCCTACGTATTCACCGATATGCAGACATTTACAAGAACCTGAGAACTGTGCAGTGTCTACTCCTTCCTTTTAAAATGATCACCATGAAGACTGGTGGCAACGCACGTGTCAGTGGTGTTACCTGAAAGTATAAACATGACCACAGGTTCAAAGTTTATATCCCAGAATGGGTTTGATTATTTAAGAATGTGATGTCATGCTTTTAAAGACTAATAGTTTGAAAAGACAGATTTCGTGATGAATAAAATAATCTAGACATGTTTTTCTGCCTCTCTCTGTTCTGGAACCCTAGCAATAAATGTTTAATAGAGCACTATTAGGATTTCGGAGAGAGATGCCTTAGATGACTGTATTGAAAGACTTGATTGCTAAAATCCTATCCTGTTTAAATTTTACTAACTACCCTGCAGTGAGCATTGAGTGAACATTGAATGTAAAAAAGTGACTCACCTTGTGACCCCCTGTTTCTCTGTGCCTCTTAATTAATAAAAAATTATTTTAAAACAGGAACCTCTGTTTTCTTGATTTAATGTAGTCTATTGTGAGCTGTGGTCTCACCTGCAATTTCAGTTACCTATGTCAGCCATGGCACGAAAATGTGAAACGGAAAGTTTTAGAAACAGTCATCCATTTCACTTGCAAGTCATTCTGCACGCACGCCCTGTCCTGCTTAGGACACGGGTCGTGCCTCTGCTGCTGTCTGCCCTGTGTGGGCCACCTCCCCATGGGCATCCACTGGGTCATCGATCAGCACATTCTCAGCTCTGCATGAAAAGCCAAAGTCTACGTAGGGTTTGGCACAATCCACAGTATCAGGCATCCACAGGGTGTCTTGAAACATGTCCCCTACAGATAAGGGAGGACTGCTGTATTTTTCAAATGTCATTTTGTTTCCAACCATAATATTTTGCATGATCCATCAGTCATTCAAGTAAAAGAACAAGTCCTAATAACAGCAGACATCTATATAGCATTTGTTGTATAACAGATGACTGAGGGTTTTGTAGTGTCTGAAGTCATGCAGTCTTCCTCATAACTGGATGAGCAGTCGATACTGCCATGATTATACAGAGGAGAAAACAGACAATGTGGTAAATAACTTGTTCAAGGTCACAGAGAGTGCAGTCAAATCTAGACTAGAGTCAGACCTGCTGTCACAACAGTGACTCCCCACATTTTACATGGGATTCTAGAAAATGAGTTCTCCAGAAAAATAAGCTCATTCACAGTTTTGGTCTCATTTAAGTATGAAACAACCCTATGCCCAGTGGAAAGTAGAAGTAGATAACATATAACAAAAGGCGACATTTTTCAGGCACTGACAGTTTAGAGTTAGCATGTCACCCTGGGGCTCATTTTGATTGTTGCTGTCAGACTATGATGCAATATGCAGTTGGAGAATTCATGAGAGGTCTTGTCTGAGCGTTAAATCTTTACACATTAATTATCCAGATGCTACAGAAATGTAACCACTAGTCCTGCTGGAGTGATGGCCAGTAGTTTTGTCTATGGGATATTGTATATCGCTGCTACTCTTTTTACTACTATGTTATAATATATTGCCCAAGTAATCAGTTTATTAGTTATATCAGGTGCCTCATAAAAGTGTTAAGTGGCATTTAGATTTTCAAATTATGCTTTATAAATGACTAGACTGTAGCTACAGCATTGTCATCTAGGAGCTAACAGGTAACTACAACTAGGATGTTCTGTTGCTATTGATCTCGGATATTCTCTTAAAATGCACTTTACAGTATTTATGTGAAATTGTAATTTATATTTTATATGTACAAACAGCAGATCAATGGAAATACTCGATGTGTAAGTGTTAAGTATTTAACAGTTTTTTCAAAAAGATTTTAGGACAGTCAGGTGATCCTAAGTGATTATTTGATAAGATGGAAATATATATCAGTGAGTGGAGCCTGTTGGTTCTCGAGACTGAAGCCATAAGCCTCCTCTAGGTGGCATGTGTGTGTTTCCATCACAGATGAGAATGAGTGGCTAGTTTCTAACAGTCACTGTAACTGAGAATTAAATTTGTTACAACTGGTTTCTTAACCAAATTGACCTTGTAACAGTCTCGTCTTCAATGACCTTAATTAACTAAAAATATCAGGAGACCTGTTAAAGAAAGAGATACTCACAACTTGTTCTAATATTCCAACAATCAAAATCATTTTTATGTATTGCTGAAATCTCAAGTCACAGTGGCACATTCACTTTTAGATTTATTCCTTTAGTTCATAGTAAATAGCTTGCCATTTACTAGTAACTGTAGAGATGTTACGTACTCGGACAGAAATAGAGATGATTAAGATAATTAAAGCAAAACCACGAACTGTAGAAATCTTCATTGCAAAAAGATTATCAGGTGAAGAAGAAATACCATGTTCCTTAATGCTACTGAGTTAACTGTCAAGGTGTCCCCTGTTTTGTGAGGCCTGTTACCATTAGTTACAGGTAAGCTCAACATGTAAAAAGTTCGTATTGTGTGACCCATCAAAGGAGACAAATATTTTTATCTTTGAGATTCTTTGTTCATCTTCCAAAATTAAAAAACTTTCTTCAGCTGTTCTCTGGATTCACAAAATGTTAATCTCTTTTTATATTTATCCTCTTTTTTTATGCATGGGAATTGGCTTTGTGGGGCTCAGAAGAATCTTAATCACACACCTCTTAGAGACCCCGTGTTTGTAGTGGTGTAGGTTTATATCCGTGGCAAAATTGTACAGGTAAGCATTTTCGGAGGGTAGCTGTGATGTAATTTTTAGAATCTGCTGCATAGGTAAAGGAAAAAGGCTTGGAAATTTACAAATTACAGGATCACCATTGTAACCAGTAAAAGGTGAAAATCTGATACTTTCTTACAGATTGAGATATTAAAGTGAATTCATGTTGAGTGGCTATCAGGGGATTTTATTTTATCCCTGTTTTAATGTATTTATGAATGATGTCCTCATCATTCACAAAAGTGCTTGGATTTATGTGGTATACCACGTGGTCACACTAATTATAAGAACTTTCCTTAAGTTTTTGAACTTTTGGAAACAATCATCAGTTTGTGGGCAAGAGTTTTACAAGTCAAAATGATAGGTGTAAAAATGCGTATTAGCAGGGCATGGGGGTGCATGCCTGTAATCCCAGCACTTGGGAAGCTGAGGGAGGCGGACTGCTGGAAGTCGGAGGCCAGTCTGGGCTACATAGTTCAGTGTCAGCCTGAGCTATATAGAAAGACAGACCCTGTCTCCAAGAGAGAAAAATCATATTAACATACACTTCTGTTTGTAGCAATACTAGTTTACCCTATCATAAAAGTTAAGGTTTTCTTTTCTGTGTAATAACATTGTCCCTTGTTTGGATTTTTAAATTGCGGGCTCGCTGAGACAATAGAAGGCAAAGTCCTTTGGATTGTGAGTTGGTTGGGAACTTGACTAGTGGCATCCAAGCATTTGGAGTTGGGCCCAGTCTGAAGCCCGCTGAGACAAGGACACACATTGGTCTGAGGATCACGATCATACATCATGCAGAATCACCTGGTGCTTTTGTGCCAAGTCATCATGAAGTCAGAGGACACAGTCGTAGCTTATTCCTGACATGTGCCTTCTCTTTCCCGGCTGGCCACTGACCACCACCGCCTCATCAGCATTGCCCTCAGTGGGGTGTGCAGGAGCTAGGCGGCCAGCGGGACCAGAGGCTGTTGCAGGTGTCCGGCTCTGCCCTGAGCAGGGAAAGCCTGCTGCCGGCTGCCTTTGATCAGGAGTGAGCATCTGTCCAGCCTGCATCCATACCGTCAGGCCCCATGACGGCCAGCCCCTTAGGTTGGTTTGTTTTCACCAGTCGCCAAGTGCTGCTTCCAGTGGGTGCGTTTCGGGGGTGTCTGAGTAGATGCTGGAGATGGCAGCCCAGGCCACAGAGTCTGGCTCCCATAGGCAGGCTTTCTTCTGGATGGAACTCGCAGAGCTGAAAATGGGGAGAGGGAGTGCCTGGAAATCGGCCAGCACTCATCAACCAGCTGATCACTTCCCCGAGAGTATTTCCTGGGGTAACTGAGGTGTGAGGAGCTCATCCCCAAAGTCCCGTAACCTGTGCACAGCCTCCGACTGATTGTCCTCGTCCTGTCTCCTGAACTCCTCCCTTTACCATCTGCCACCTTGACCTTTCAGTTCTTCTCTTCTGTTTCCCCTGCCCATTGCTCATTCACCCCTGTTCCCTTGTCGTTTCTTACGTAGGTAACCTACAGATCCAAAGTGGGAATACTTACTAGATCACTTTTCACAAGGAAGTCACTAACCTTTGCAGCTCACTAAGAGAAATATTCTAGGTTCTATAAGTTATTATTCTGTGGATAAACTTGTTTATGGAAATGTTCACAAGACACGAGAAAAAATTGATAAAGACCAAACTTTCTTTTTGGATTGTGGAATCATAAAATGACAAGAATGCAAAAGGCTTTTGGTGTGCTTTTCCTATTAAAGCATTACTTTGCATTTATCAAATGTGACTATTTGATGAAAAGTGTGATCCATTACATTGGCCTCATGTATTTCTCTTCCCACCTCTTGGTTTTAATGCTGGAAACCATTAAGGAAAGCTTTCTGAATGGTTTCAAGTGAGTTATTCTTTGGTGAGAGGAAGAAGCTGGCAGATCATATGCTCTTGCTGTGACCCACCGGAGTCAAACTCCAGGACAGGGCTGTTTTTGTTTTTCCAGCTTCGCGAGGGAATTCCCCATTATTGAAGCCAAAGCGAGCAGACCCGTGAAGGAGGGGAGAAGGGCTGTGGGGTGGAACAGCCGCACTTCTCCCTCTCTGATCTGGAAACGATTCCATTTTAGGGTTTTAAATAATATGAGACCTGAATGTCACATGTTTTAACTGAACTTTGATAGTCATTTAGCCTTCTGCTTACCAAAATGTGTTTTCTTGTCCCTCCTATACTGCTTAATTGGGGGAAAATAGCAAACGTTTAAAATAATGAACACGAGCACAGAAACTGCTAGGAGGCATGGCCATGAAGCAAATTCTCACTGGCTTCTCCCCTGGCATTTTCATTTTGTTCATATTTGGTAAAGAAAAAGTGGGGGCCAGGTGTGTTTTATTGTAAATTCTCAGACAGAAGTGAAGGGCTGGGATAAGAATGGTAGGTAACAGGCAATAAGCCGGGTTTTGGTATAGGCATTTTCTATACTTTGTGTAATTTAATCCTTGCAGTACTCTTGTGCTGTCTCAGCATCTCCTTTGCATACATGAGACTGAGTGTGTCCAAGAAACTGGGTCATAATTTACAAAGCCAGAAAGTGGCAGGAATTTGAGCAGAAGACATCTCGCCCTCAGAGCCTCCCATTGGACCACAGCCCTCCTGCCTCCTCCAGGTAGCCAGGGTGCTGAATGTAGTTTACCTTCACCACCAAGTTCGGATGGAGTCCCCGGCACGTTTAGTGACTGTCTCACTTCTGTAGCAGAGATGAGAAGTCCTTACAAGTGTTATTTACTAGAAGAAAGGGTTCACTTGGGAGGGAGGGAGGCTGCGTTTGCCCTGAAAGAACCCCTCAAGGGTGGGGACACCCGCAGTACCCAGAACACTACCGGTTGCCCTAAGCCCCGCCCCTGTCCTGCCCTCCTGGGCTTTGAGGAAATTAAAGTGGCCTCTTGGGAGTAGGGCAGAGGTCTCTGGTCTAAGGGGGTTAACAAGCACTGAGTATCCAGCAGATCACCTATTAGGAGCACAGGTGTGGCTGCTAATGTGGGAATGGCTTGGCACAGGGTCTGAGGCTGGTTTTGCTGAAGTAACGTAGCTGGACTTGTGCTGCTCGATCTGCACTCGTGACCCAGGGTGCATCTGTGTCCCTGCCACACCCACACGTGTGTCTCCTGACACCGCAGGAGAGCTCAGCACACCCTCTGCACAGAGGCTGGTGGCTCCAGGTGGCATCGCCCTGTGTTCTACAATTGCCCCAGGAACAAGACGCTTCCCTTTGTGTCCTTGCCATAGATCACTGCAGTTCTCAAAGGGGTGCCACAAAACAGCACCTCTTGATGCTGGGTTGTGCTGGTATTGGGGATGGTGGCTGCTGGTCTGGCTCCGAGTGAAGTGCTCCGGTTTGAAGCCGACCTTGAGGAGAGGAACCTGCTGCTGCTGACACAGACATCATCTTCAAAGTTATGCAGAAGCTGGATGGAGCATTTTCCAGAGTTTTCCAATGTAATTTAATTGGGAAAAAAGTTCTATGTTCAAGGAGGTTCGGGAAATGGGAGATTAAAAGGTTTAAACAAATTCTGTAGAATTCTCAGAGCCCTTAACCCAATAAACAGAATCATGATTCCATAGAGGCAACAGGGTAAGTCTGCTGTATCTCCCAATCCCATCTGACAAAATGTCATGCTCGTCACAACATATTCTGGGACCGGTGTTTCTTAGAGATACAGAGTTGTTGAGAACGGAGTAGATCCTGACTGCAAACCCCAGCTCTCCCACGGACTGTGGTTTCACCACACTGAGCCTCATTGTGTCCCAGTTTCCTCATCTGCAGAGAACAGTAATAAAACACCTCAGCGCTGTGCAGAGTACATTACCGTCATTGCTACTAACAGTAGAGGTCCACGGTGCCTCAAGTACGAATCCCAAACTTGAACCGGGGTGTGGAGGAACCGGGGACCAGATAAAGGCCTGGGGTCTAGGGGGAAACTCAGCAGAGTTTCCAGTGTAAATCATCTGTCTAGTCAGTATGGCCACAGAGACACGCTAAAATTACAATGCTGACTTTGAGTAGCTAGAGGTAAAATGAAATCAAAATGGGAACAGTGAACAGTGGCGAGAATGATTGTTATGTACATCAAATGTGGACTAGGTCGAAACAGAGAATGTCAAGTTACGAGGAGTGTGTAACAGTAGACTCGGAATGCTTAAAACCTCGGTTTCCAGGACGTGCGCTTTGGAAAGCGAGAGGTTGGAGCGCGGCGTCTCCTCTAGGGAGAAGGCCTAGGGAGGTGACCATTCATCCCTACACAGTCAAACGCGCTGAAGGAGTGTTTTGTCTCCCACCAGTTCACACACAGGGCTGCACTGGAAACAACAGTGTGATAAACAGGGGCCAGGACAGTAACTGGCTGGGAACCCTAGCAAATGACGGAAGGTAGGTCCGGGTCCCAGCTGGGGCGCGTCCTGGGCTGGCCTGGGCCTGAGCGGACCGGTGCTGCTGCTCGGCGCGCGAGCAGGTGTGCGTGTGTGTGTGTGTGCGTGTGTGTGTGTGTGTGTGTGTGTGCGCGCGCGCGCGCGCGTGCACGCGCAGGGAAGGCTTCCTTTCCGGAGCCCAGACTTTGATCGGCCCACACCAAGCGCAACCGGGATCCTGGTGCTGGACGGACGCCTCGGAGCGCGGACCGCGAAGCCCGCGGCGCTGCTCCCTGGGCGGCGGCGGAGGAGCCACTGCCTGCAGCCCTAGCACGTCACTTTGTTGAAGGCAAACACGTGGTTCGCAGAGAGCTTATAAATCTCTCCTCCCGGCGAGATCGTGATGTTATCTGCTGGCAGCAGAAGGCTCGCTCTGAGCGGAGCTCCAGGAGCTCCCGGCGAGAGAGGGCAGCGCAGCGGAGCGGAGCGCGGGGCCGGGATGCGGGCCTCGGGGTAGCGGGGTCGGAGCCGCTCGGAGCCAGCGCCGCCCGCTGCCCGGCGCAGGAGGACGCGGGCGCCGGCGGTGCGCGGTGCCACCAGGCGGCCGGCAGGCGAGGCGGCAGGCGGGCCGCCGGGGCGGGAGCGGCAGGGGAGGCCGGGCCCGGGACCAGGACCAGGACCAGGACCAGGACCAGGACCAGGCCCGCGGTGCGCAGCGCCCCGGACGGACCGAGCGCGTGTGCCCCCCGCGGCGCGCACCACCCGCGCACACGCGCACACGTGTGCGCTGCCGCTCGCTCGCCCGCCTCCGGGCGCTCCTCGGCGAACACGCGAGCCCGGCCCGGCGCAGCCTGGCCTTTCATCCCCGCCGGCCGCGGAGCCGAGTTCAGATCCACCCGCGCCGGGACCGCGCCTGAGCTCCGCCGCCTCCTCCCAGGTCCCCGCCTCCTCGCTCCAGCTCCAGGAAAACTTTCTTTACTCCCCAAAGTC
Source organism: Heterocephalus glaber (assembly GCF_053883595.1). NCBI lineage: Eukaryota > Metazoa > Chordata > Mammalia > Rodentia > Bathyergidae > Heterocephalus > Heterocephalus glaber. Next base: position 4,339,084 of record NW_028258187.1, on the reverse strand, counting down.
AGGGTCCCCCCGCCCGTCGCACATTAATATTTCCACTTTCGGAACGACCTGCGTTTTTTTTAACGGAAATCAAGCAAGATACGTTTTTCTATTGGGCATTGACTCTCGATTGCTCGCCAAAGTTTCCTATTAAAAAACCCCCAAAACCAACAACTCTACCCGATCTGTACTTTTGAGAATTACTGGTTTCTGTTTTTGTTTTTTCTCTTACTTTACAAAAAAACCTTTTTTCTCCACTTAAAAAAAATGCACTCCCGCGTGCTGAGCGCGCTGCTGACCCTGCATCTGGTGCCTGCGGCGCTCGCCCTGTCTACCTGCAGCTCGCTCGACATGGACCAGTTCATGCGCAAGAGGATCGAGGCGATCCGCGGGCAGATCCTCAGCAAGCTGAAGCTCACCAGCCCCCCGGACGACTTCCCCGAGCCCGACGAGGTGCCCCCGGAGGTCATCTCCATCTACAACAGCACGCGGGACCTGCTGCAGGAGAAGGCGAGCCGCCGGGCCGCCGCCTGCGAGCGCGAGCGCAGCGACGAGGAGTACTACGCCAAGGAGGTCTACAAGATCGACATGCGCTTCTTCTCCGAAAGTGAGTGCCGCCTCCCCTCGCCCTCCCCGGGCCCTCTCCCTTCCCCTCGGCGCCGGCCCGGCGTCCCCTATAGGCCACCGGCGGAGATCCCTGCTCCTGGGCCAGAGGGGCGCTCCCTGGGCGCAGGGAAGCGGGGCCAGGGGACCTCGGCCGGCTTCGCCTCCGAGCCGAGCTGCTGGCTCCGAGCTAGCCCTCCGGAAGGAAGGCGCCCGAGCACGGGCGCCGGTCAGCTGGGCCCCGGCCTCAGCCGTTGTCTCTCACTCCCCTAGAAATGTCAGAATCGCCAAGACCGAACCTGCTTTGGGGACCCCTGGGAAAACTCGTCCCTCCCCCAAGGGTCTGTCACCGGTGCCAACTGTTTATCTGCCCCCCTCCCCAGGCAAAAATCTTTTAGCCGAGTCCCCCTCCGGCTTCACCTGGAGCAGGGACAGAAGACAGCCTCGTTTCGGACAGGGCTGAAGGAGGTTTTGCTTCACGCAGTTTTCAGAGATCCACCCAAACCCGCCTTCTTAAAATCACGGCGCAACAGAAAGGTTTCCTAGCGTTTTGTGGTTGATCTTTCCCCAGCCTTGAGATCCCTGTTTCTGCCCTCTCATAGGCTTTCTGTCGTTACTTAGGTGCATCCCCAAGTCTAAGACGGCAAACACAGCTGAGTTGTCGTGGTTATAATTATTGTTATTATTGTTGTTGCTGTTGTTTCACTGGCTTCGCTGAGAGCCGGGTCCTCAAAACCAGTTGGCTACAGTAGCCATGGGCGTAGAACGATTTATTCTGGGGTTCTTTTGGAGGTAGGGAGATGGTGAGGAATTATTTCAGAGTTGTTTTGCACCTGAGGGGGTTAAATACCAGGAAGAGTCAGCAGAAAGAAAAAGTAAAAATGCTTCCACAGTTGTGCGCTCCAAATCCCAAGCCATAAACTTTCCATTGGCTGCCTGCTTCTCTCCGCCCCTTTCCGTGCCCTATATACTGGCAGGCTGGCTGGAGGAGCCCTTGGGTCTCGCCTAAATAGATAGCACGGCCATCTTGGCAACTTTATCGTGGAAGTCCCCGTGGCAGGGTAGTGCTCTTCTTTTTTAATATTTATTTTTAGTTTGACAAGCCGTGGCTGGGTGACTTGCCATGCGCTGGTCGTGATGTCTGCCTGTCTGTCTATCCCTGATCTTTCTGGCCACCTCTCCCGTGCTGCAGGGTCTCTATGGCTTGTGCAGTGGCAGAGCAGATGCAGGGAATCCTGGCAAGCAGGATGATTGTATTTTTGTAATTACGGAGCTATCCACAACAGTGGGAATAAATATACCCCTCCCTGGTTACCCTCCCTGCCCCATAAAGTTTTCTATCTGGGGTGGAGCCGAGGAGATTTTAGGAAAGAAAGTGCACTCACTGTAATTGCTCCAAAACCACCACGGAGGCAGCGGGGAGCTGAGTCAGTTGCTTTCTCTAGCATGTGCTGCGTTGATTCTCCTGGTATCCAGGTGGCCTAGCAAGCCTGTTATGCAGAACCTTTCATGTTTACATGCGACGAATAAGCTCAAATAAGCTGCCAGGACTTCTACAACACAGAGGAAGCCCGATCTGGTCTGGTCAGTGCATGCTCGTGGAGAGGGCAGGTTGCCCATGGGAGCTCTGATTCTCTGCTCTCCTCAGCATGTTAGTGTGAGAGTGGAAGGTGGGCTGGCTGAAATGGCCCCATCCAGGATTATGTTCCTTAACAAATTGCAAATCTGCCCAGATCATGGGGAGGATTGCAGTGTGGCATCTGAGATCAGTGTGTGGTTTCTCCTTTCTATTCTATCCCCTGCATCCTAACTAAACCAGAAAAAATATATATACTTTCAGCCTACGTTCTATATACAAGAACCAGGGATAATCATATACAAAGAACGTTAACTGAAGTTTCCAGCACTCTCTAGTCATACAGAATATAGTGAACTCTTCCAAAAAGAAAAAAAAAAATCACCCTACCATATTTTGAAAAAGCAAATTCCAAGTACAGCATTGGCTTATACATCAGCTTTACCTCCTCAGGGCTTTCCTGCCTAGCTTTTAACTCAGTGGTCAGTGAAGTAGGTGGCTGTGGGCAGGACTTGTGCCTGCCATTTCATGCAGGGAACCCAGTGAGGGTCCTAAGCCCTAGGGACGAAGGCCTGGGAAAGATCACTGGCTCATTTCTTTCTTTTTTTTTTTTTACCACTAACTTATTAGTGTTCAGGGAGTGACTTCAGCTCAAGTATTACAAATATGCTCTAATTATACTCAGTGAGCTATATATCATCACAGATTGCTGATATTCCTTTGTGGGACCTTTTATAAAGTTCAGACTAAATACTTTTAGCAATGTGGAGCTTTAAAAGTAAAAATATAGGAGATATTGTATATGCCCTTAGGCATATTTTGTCTTAAATATTATCCTTGGCCAAGTGTACTATATAAATACAGTAAATATGAATAGTACTGGCCAGGTGCCAAGCTCCTAGTATGAATTTTAGTCAAGAATGTATTTATGGGATATAAATAATACTGTGTCAACATTTAAAGAGGAGGTCTGATTAGTTTTGAACTTATTCATATTGATCTTTTCACATGCAGTTAGTTTAAGGCTCAAAGTGGAGTTATGTTAAGGTTTACTGATAGTTTGCCCAGTGGGAATTAGTGGGCTTTGAATAGTTTGACAGTCCATTTGAAGTTCAAGGCACATCTACTCAAAAGACAACACAAGGTCTTAGAAATTTAGAAGGAAGACTCCATTAAATGTAAGAAGAATCCAAACAACACTAAAATCAGTGGAGGCTTGGACAATCAACAAAAGAAGAGACAAAAAGTTTTATTTCCTTTCTTTCCTGTCCCCTTTTCATTGCTAATAAATTGGGAACACGTTGTGGTTCTAGTTGTGCCACCCCTCCTCCCCTAGCTTCCTCCATTTGGACAGTTGACACTGTCTAGTGACATTTTTGGTTGTTGTGATTGAGGCTGGAATGGTACCACTGCCCTCGATTGGTAGAAGCCAGAGATGTTCTAGTCACCTCATAATGCACAGCACTGCTGCCTTCCCCATATATCAAAGAATTATCCAGCCCAAAATGCCAGCAATGCCCATGATTAGAAGCCCTGGTACTCTGATATTTATCTTGGGCTTCTGAATTCTGTTAGTAGTACCATTTTGAGAGTAATACCAAAAATAAAGTATCTTTATGACCAAAGGATATTAAACGGAATAGGAGGATAATCAGATAGTTGTTTTAATTAAATGGAATGTGGGTTAGACCATTTTGTATGGTCTATACTTTATTATTGTGACCTTAAAGCACCTAATTTGGAGACGTGGAGGCTTCCCATTCATTAGGTGTGATATGTCCTCCATTAGTAGTGTCAGTCAGAATACAGAAAAGGGAAGTGAAGAATTGTCATGGATTTTCCTTTCAAGTAAAATAAGCAGGTTATGTTAATGAAGAGTGGAATCTCCAACCTAGGCGACCGAAGAGAGTGAATAATCATGTTGGTTTATTCTGTCATGTAGAATTAGATAAAATATACAGTCTGAAAAATCGCAATGAGATTTCCTTTGTAATTGTATCACATGTATGCTAGACATTTAATACTAAGCGATTTCTTTTTCTATTCCCCCTGTAATTTTCCAAGTGAAGTTGTGGAGAGTAGAAGGAATATTAGTGACACCATGGATTTGGGGAATCTGACTTGTTATGCTATTCATGAGAACGTTATGTTGTTCTATATACAAATTGCTGGTCTATTGGCCAACTGCCCCATAAAGGAAAATATTAGCAGAATAGAGTAGTATTTTTGCTTTATTGTAGTTGTGTGTGTGTGTGTGTGTGTGTGTGTGTGTGTGTGTGTGTATGTGGGTGGGAGACAGAAACAGGGAAAGGGAGGGGGAAAGAATGGGGCACTTCGGCCCCATTGTCCTCCTTCAGGATTTCTTCTTGTCGGACAAGAGAAAAACCTCAAAGAAAAACGTTTCTAACAGGCAGTCAGTCCTCCGCACCCCCACCCCTCCCAGAGTCCCGGCGGCTCCGACCCTGGGGGGCAGCAGACTCCTAAGCAGCCCGGGGAACCTGGAGCCTCGGTGTCTCTACAGCGACGCCTGCAGTCCGTGCGCGGAGCTGCAGTCTTTAAATTCCGACTCCTCTGGGGGAAAGATGCTGATGTAACCCAGTCACAGCATCTTCCATATAAAGATATGAAAGAATGCCAGATCATTTTTCCTAGAGGAAACGGAGATGTGAGAAAAGAGCTGGTGACTCACTGTTGAACTCACGTCAAATCTGGTTAGAACTGAGGAGGTGCCTGACTCCTAGGCCTTGGCCCAGAGATGACGACACTGCAGGCTGCATTTTAGGAGACTAGGGAAGCTGGAGTGCTGGAGGCTGACCTGGGGTGAGGTGTCCCCGCCATCCCTGGGCTGGGACCCTGGCCACTCCTTACCCCTCTGTAGGTCAGGTGTGAGGTGAACACCCAGCAGGAGCTGGGAGGAGCTGGAAGAGAGCCCTCCAGCTGTCTTGGGGCAGCATTTCCGGCCCAAGGATGCTGCCCAGGCTGCCCAGGGGATGTGAGCTAGCTGCCAGATGTAGGCTCAGCCCAGGCAGCCCTTCTGTTTCAGGGTGGATTCCGCTCACAGATCTGACCAGCTTGATGAAATGGCTCTGGCTGAGATAAACAAATGTTTCCACTGTCATTTTGAAAGCATATGGTGTTCTTCTGTTGTTGTTGTTTTTAATATTTTTTAAACAAAGATGGTTTCTAACCCAGGAATTCAGTGTTCTCCAGGTATTTCATTTTAAATGTAATAACATGTTAGGGATTTCTTGATGGGTTTTGTTCAGACTAGAGGGTTTACTTCTATCATTTGTTTAGAAGAAATCTGCATCATGCTAAAACCGCAAGCTGATTTGGGTGGGTGCTTGTGGGTGCTTAGCTGCGCTGCAACTCTTTCACCACCTTGCCACCTGGCTCGGCCTGGTGGCCATGACTCTGCTTAACACTTCCCCTTGGCTTCGTCTTCACAACCTGTGAGGTGCCCTCCTGCCCTTCACACCGGTGGTGTATCTGCATGCGTGGTGGCTGAGTGCTTACACGAGGCCCTATCTGGTAATCGGCTAAGCTTGAGGAAGACGGGAGACCTTTCTCTTAAGTAGGCCTCAGTTTCTTCACTGGGCCTCCCGCTTCCTGGGTTGTGAAGGACTGACAGGGGTAGGGAAGCGGCACTGGCACAGCGGCTTCTGGCACTTAGTAGGCTTTTGCATGACAGCTTTTAGTCAGTGAGTCATAAACACCATTGATTTTAAGATGCATTATTATTTTGTGTGCCACTAAGAAATATCACTCCAAGGATTTCTCGCATGCCACTGCTTGTGAGAATATGAAATTGAGGTATATTAAAATGTGATTTTAAAAAGGGTGCCCCAGGACCTACTTGGACTTAGTTTGGGATGTATTGGGATCTCCATCTCATCCCTTACTTTGTAAGTTTCATTCAACAGGCCAATTTTCTTGAGCCCTCAGACTGTTCCTTAGGGTGCAGAGAAGGCCAGGGCTGGGAATCTGCCACGTAAGCAGCTCTGGAAAGTTTAGGTGTCTTAGGCCCTGCTTTCTTCCCCACTCCCCAATACTGGGGATTGAACCCTGGGTCTTTGCACTGGGTTATATCCCCAGCCTTTCTTTCTGTATTTACATTGAAACAAGATCTCACTAAGTTACTGAGTTGCTCAGACTCATGGGCTCAAACTTGTGATGCTCCTGCCTTAGACTCCCAGAGTACTGAAAACAGGAGTGCGCCACCGTACCCGGAGGCTGTTTTCCGGGACAGCATGATGATCTGACTCTTCCCCTTGGTCATCCTCTGTTCTCACTAAAGCCCTGCAAGGAAATCACAGTCAGGTCACATCAGCCTCTTTGTCTTTGCCGAAATAGGCCACTGGTGTTCATACTTTGGGGCCTTCATTTATGCTGTTTCTCCCACTGGGTGATTTATCTTCTAATGCCTTTAAATCTTTTCTAGGCTTAGTAAGATCCTGCCTATTTAAGAGAATTTGATTTTCTACTTGGTTCTTCCACTGCCCTCTCACTTAGTATTTCTCTCTCTCCCTCTTTTCTTTGGCTACTGGTGACATTTAGTCGTGTTTTGGGCTATCTTCTTAATTTGTTTGTAAATGTTCTCAGATCAAGAAGTGAGTCTAACTTCTCTGTATTCTTAAAAAAACCTAGCATGTTGTTTTTGCCCAATAAATGCTTACCACATGGACGACCATTCCCTTTAGAGTAAGATTGAACCACCAGATAGATCTATGAGTTTCAAGGGTCCAACTAGAAGACAGAGATAAAATCTGTTCACCTTCAATATCAGGGGAAATGTGCCTGCTATCACCAGGCTAAATATAGCATAGGACCTTGTCACCCAGCAGGACCACAGTGAGCCCCACGTTGTCAGGGAAAAGCCTTTAGCCACGGAATGATGCGTGGGAGGAGCAGTCAAGGAGGAAACCACAGGAGAGAAAAAGTAGCAACACAGAGGTGACTTCTGGGAGGAGAGGCGCCCTCGTGGCTGACAGAACTGTGCTGTCAAGGAACGGAATCCAGGGGACTTGGTGACATTTAGAAGGAGAGGACTCCTCATAGCCATAAGAAAGCCATCCTTGTGGACCGGGGCCATCCCACAGCCATGGTTCCATTGAGTTCTTCCTGGTACGTCAGAAACATTTGGTTTAAATGTTCCGTTAACCACACTGACCCGAGAAGCTGAAGGCAAATGGAAAATGCTTTCTGCATGTTGGAAAGCCCAAACTTTAAGAAAATGGCTTGAATACATTCCCCACCCTCTACAGGCAGCTGTCTCCTCTCACATAAGCAAGTTTCACATATCTCAGTTCCAGGGACACTGTCCTCACACAGCGGGCCTTCCTGGCTTCCTGCGTATTGGCTGTTAGGAAGCAGGTTTCCCTAAAGAAGAGACACTGTGTTTCTGAAGTAAAAGTCATTGAACAGCTATGTGAGAACAGCAGTGCTCTTTTGGAGATGTCTTAGGAAATGCTGCAGCATCTTTCCTGTCTTAAGAAAGAAAAAGAAAAATGCTGGGTCTTAAACCTTGGCTCTGTTTCTTGGCTTTCTCTAGCTAACCTACTCCACACTGACAAATACCACATCTCTCTTGACAAGCTAGTTCACAGATAACCATTCATTCATAACTTCAGACTGTGGTAACAATCCTTATTTGTTACTCCATCTTGTGAACAAGAATTCGGTTTAGGCTAAGAAAGACACTGACAGGACAAGTCCACTCACTGCCCTTTGCAGATCTCTGTCTGAGAAAAGACTGTAAATTTTTCAATGGACTTTAAAAGCACTGAAATATTTACTGTTGCCAAAATGCAAATGGGGAATATTCTGGGAAATACAATTTAATTTTGAAGTTTTGGATGCATTTCAGTATTGATCATTTCAATGCTTCTTAGACCAGTTTATCTGTGATTATTCTCATTTCTTCTGTTTGGAGGATACTTTTTTATATGGCCATTCATTTCCTAGCCTATTGGCTCAAACTCATTTTCTTGGCAGTGCTACTAGAGACATTTCTATTTGTTTTATAATGAACTTTTTTTTTTTACCCGTGCTGAAGATTGAACCTTGCAAGTTCTTTACCTCTGAGTTACTTCTCCTGTCTCCCTCCCTCCTCCTCCTTTTTCCTGCTTGCTTTCTCTCTCTCTTTCTTCCTTCCTTCCTTTCTCCCTTCCTTCCTTTCTCTCTCTCTCTCTCTCTCTCTCTCTCTCTCTCTCTCTCTCTCTCTCTTTCTTTCTTTCTCTTATTTCTTTCGAGACAGGGCCTCAGTAAGTTGCCCAGGTTGTCCTCAAACTTGCAGTCCTTCTGATTTGGCCTCCCTAATAGCTGGATTGCCGGTGTGTGGCACCACATCTGGCTCTATAATGAACTTTTGTAGTTAAGCTTCTGGCTCAGAAAGTCTAATAGAAAGAAAGGTGGTTGACTTATTTTGATTCTACTTTATAAGGAAAGAACACAAAATAAAATAAATCACAGATGGAAGACATTTCTTTGCAAAGGATGGATGATTTGGTGCATAAACCATACCCTTGGAGGTCTCTTGAGATTTTTCTCTTGGCAAATCTTCCCACACCCGAGTGTAACCCTTGGCACTTTGGAAAGCAGAAGGAATGCTCCCAAACCCCAGACTTAACATGGAAGTGGCCAGGTAGGACCAAAGTTGAGTTACAGCCATTGCCTTATGTGCTGAAGCAGCGGGTCCTACCTGGAGAGATGTTTGTTAAACTTCACAGTCCTAGGTTGTTGGCATTTGTCCCCACCCTGTTTTATATCTAAGACATTTTTAGTCAGTTTTTAATAGTCATGTCAACTTGAGTAGTAATTGAATCACTTGTTGGTAGCTCTGCATAACATTCAGCCTTAGGTAGTTAAAAATATTAACTAAAGTTCCTGGTCAGATCAGTGAACTGCCATGGTCTCACCTAGTAAACTTGTGAGGTCATCTACTAAAATTACCTCCATGGACTGAGGTGATGAGCTCATTTGTCTAGGGAGAGGGATATATTTCATAAGAATTCCACTGTCAGAAAATATCACCATCAGTCATGAAACTGCAGGTAGTCATGTCTAATTTCCTTAATTCTTTGCCACAAGGACTCAGATTCTAAAAAGTGGGTCTTGAGCCATATTGACCCCAAATCATTATGTATTTGAACCAGTTTTCCTTTTCTTAGTTGCCGAGAATTTTCTAAAGAATAGAACCTCATTGTAGTTCAGTATTGGGGTGAAATGATGGTATCCATTTGATCCATTTGTAGAATTTTTATTATTACAAGAGATAGATGCATCAGTGTTTGTACAGACAGGAGCTAATTTGACATAAAATGTATTGAACGTTTTATTGTGGCATTTAAATCTGCTTAAGATACTGCATCAAGGATGACTTTTTCTCTAGCTATGGCACTTTGACGTTATACAAAATCATTGCCTACTCAGAACAAACAGCCCCTTTGACAGGCTAAGTTTACCTTGATCCACCTGATGGGGACTTTTGGAGATTAAGGTAAAGGGCCTTTCTAGCCTGTAAGTCACGAAGGCCTGTAGTTCTTACATTTTGCCACGGAAAACAGTCACCTGTTGTGCTTATTATAAACGCCGATTCTCAGGCACTTGTCTCCTGCCCCGATTTAGGTTATTATTTGGTGGTTGTAGGGTGGACTTCAGGAACTTGCATTCTGAATGAAGACCAGGTCATTCAGGCAGGTAGTTCAGACACTCTGGAAACATTGTAGTTCTGTTTTGTTGCTTTATTCCTTCGCTGTGTCCTCACAGGGCAAAATGATCCCTAACACTTTTTGTTCATGTCACAGTCATCTAGTTATATGGCAAATCATCCAGGCAAAATTGTAGTTCTAGACTCCTATTTAATGACTGATATGACCCATAGTCCCCATTATTAATAGTGACTAAGTTCTTCTAAAAGGTATTGTTTCTAAGACTGTGTCTCAGATTTTCACAGTGTTTCATATCTCACAAAGCATTTCACATATATTCAGAATTTCATTGGTCTACAAAAGTTGTATCCGTACTATAGCGCTATTCAATGAAGTGCATGATTGCCGATTGATTAAAGACTAAGGACTTCTTTTCATGGCTTGAGTAGTCACCATTAGCATCTTTCTGTCTCCATTGCATTCAGGATCTTAACTCCTAAGGCATTGGATCAGCACCAAAGCTGCCTTCCCTTCAGCCTTGCTTAAAAATAGAAAGAGAGAGAGAGAGAAAGGACGGGTTTTAATGTCACATCTTTCTAGCAGAGTGAAAGTAAACCACAAGTACCCGCTTGCGAACAGGATGCAGGCGATTGCACATGACAGTAGTTACCTTGTCTCGTTCCCTCAAAGACCCCTCTGCCTTGGGTGACCTTAGGCGGTGTAAGAGATCTGAATTCTATGGACAGAACAGCCCCTCTCCCGTAACACGGCATATACTGGCCTGAAGAAGGTGCTGTTTCCCAGGGAAAGCACTGAAATCCCCCCCAAGAAATGCATAGGGCCATAGTTCGGAGAAAAAGTATTCCAAACAAGCAGCGCACTCTACTGTCTGCCTTTCTTCGGTTCTATTCTTCGGGACTTTTATTTATGGTAGCTTTCAGCATCTCTTTTTAAAGGTCAGACATGAATGAGAAAACTTTGTTTGACTGGCTAATCTTGTGACAAACAATTTATACCAAATGTAGCTTCCTGTCTTTGCTGACTGGTTGCTTGAGGGAATATTCTCTTATCGGACTAGAAAAAGCTCTAAAAATAAACAGCATGATGCTTATTGGTGGAAACGTATGGAAGCAGATGTCAGCTTGAAGCAGCATATGGTGACAACATGACAGCAGCATGTGCTCACAAAGACTGGGTGTCTGCCTTTGTCTTCCATGCCACAGTGGTTGTGCAGAGCCCTTTATATGGATTAGAGGATGTTCTAGCCAGAAAACACTATCCACATGTGTATGGATATCTGTTATTAAGGTCTTGTTAGTGAACTGTATGTTAGAAGTGTTAAGTTACAGGGTATGAGAAAGGCTGTCATCCATTTTAAAATTGAGTGACCAGCAGCACAAATACAGTAAAAAAAAATTGAGAGAAGAGTCTGGGAGGCCTTTGACTTTTGTCAAAAGAAGGTTTCCATTCATGTCTGAGCAATGGCAGTGTTACCTCTAGAAGATAAGCCCTACGTAACTAGCAGGTGCATAGATTCCGAATCCATGCAAGGAGCAAGGATGGAAGTCTGGTCATGACAGGCCTTGGAGGCAGACAGCAGTGGGGCTTCTTCACATCAGTTAGACAGCTCGGATGATTACGTGTCTCCATCCCTTTTGCTTTGTCAGCCTCTTAACTATAGCGTCTCATTTTAACTTTAACTCTCAGAGGTGGCAGGCACCATCTCAGAGACACAGGCCTGGGTAAACTCAGGGGTTGTGTAAAGATTTCTGAGAAACCAGTGACAGAACAGGGGTTTCCATCCACATCTGCTCTTTCAAAAATACCTTTGAACACTCAGCAGTGTTTCCCTTGACTGTGAGATACTCTTGGTACATTTTCTTCTCTAAGAATAAGGTGGGTAATATCCAAATCTGGTTGCTGTTACTTTAAAGAAAATGAAGCTGAGAGTTTCCGGATGGCGTGACTCCCTGAGAAGATATGTTTAATCCATTTCAAAGAGCTCTAGCTTTTGAAACTATAGTTAAGTAGCTCCAAACCAATACCCACTTACATCTTTGACTCATTCAAGAAAGAGTTTTCATATGTGGGTGAAAAATAATGACAGGTGGTTTTAAGAACACTGGAATTTAGGCCAGCCAAATGAAGATCCAAATTTTAATCTTAACAGGTGGGCTGTTTTCATCAAAGTGGGTCAAGGCCTTTTTTCATCTTTAGTATAATTCAAGGTATTTATTTTCACCATTTCAGTAAATTGTACATTGGTATTTTTAATGCTGAAGTGTATAAAAGGGAAAGTGAATTCAGGCATGTGATAGCTGGGATGAGAGGAGATCCAGAATCGACAAAGATCTTAGGGTCTAGTCCCTGGGAACGATGATAAGAGCATTCAATGAGACACTCTTCTACTTTGAATCTCTGTAGAGTGCTGTGCTGGGCATCTCTTCAGTAAAGTAGCTAATGACTGTGCTTTTTAAAACTCCCAGCTGTCTGCCCAGTTGTTACAACGCGCTCTGGCTCAGTGGGCTGCTTGTGTGCCAGACAGTCCCAGGTGGTCTGTGGGTGCCTTGGTGAGTGCACTTGTCTGCTTTATTCCTCGCTCCACATGGTGATATCAAGTCCATCTTTAGTGGGGAACCTGTCAGAAGCAAAATAGGATTCTGAAATGCAGCCTCTTAGCTAAACAGTCACAGATGTACCTGAAATTTTCTAGGCATCGTTTCATGATTTTCTCACGAAACTTCCAATCTGATGGACTCACAGCTTAGAAGTAATACTGTGGCTTCACAGCAGTCTGTGACAGAGTGACTGAAGTTGTGAGATATGTGTTCCAGGGGTCACAGAAAGATTTGAAATAGTGAGCTGGTTCCTATGGAGGCTACTTTCTGGAGGGCTGAACAGGGGAGCCCGCACGTCAGTGGAATGTCTGTGTTCCTATTGCAGGTATATGGTAGTTGCTCAATTATTGTGCAAGAAGACTTTCTCTCCCTTACTTGTGACCTTCTTATCGACACGTCCAGATGGCACAGATTGTCATGGGTCAGGACCTCAGCACGCTGGACCTGGGAGCTTTTCACTGTCTCAAACCCTGTACCCCTGACCTTCCTACCACGTGGGAGCTCCACAGGGCCAGGGTCGCATGTGAGGCTGGGGGCACCAAAGCCAGAGAGCCCTCCCTCTTTCTGATTTGGAACATGAGTCATACTAGCATTTTTTAAATACCTGCTGTGTGCTGAACAGTGAGTCCAGAGCAAAGCAAAGAACTCGAGTGGTCCTGCCACTCAAGGAATTCAGTGGCTGAGTTGTTTCTGAACCGTGCTCAGGAAAGAATGAAAACAGACTCGCTGTCATGTCGCTGTCCCATCACTTCCACCGCAGCCCTGAGCAGTTAGGTTCTGTTGGTTCTAGAGGTGGAGTGGAGCTACTGGATAAGGACAAGGTTTTATTGCCCCATGGAAGCCTGGTTCCCTGGGTACCCTGTTCTGCAGTTTACTGAGCCTGACCTTGCTTCTTAGGAATCAGTATGGTTTATTCACAGTGGCCTAAGCTGGGGTTTCCTTAAAACAAAAACAGATCAAAACCCGATTCTGTCGAGACTGTACATTTACTTTAGTACAGAAAGCCTCAAAGTGACCTGAAGCTGCTATGTGAATGAAACGAGAGAAAGATTTAATCCATGCCTTTAGAGCTCCCTTGTGTGAGTCAGATAGATTATATTTTGCTTTCAAGCTCTGAATTTTTTTTGATTTCAGTGTTTAAACCAAGGATTTAAATGTCTACTTTCCCCTACTCCCCGCTTGGCTTTTTTGAAAGGAAAAGGAAAGGGAAAGAGAGAAGAAAGCATTGGTTGAACACCCCTGGACCCCTGCTACTTAAGGCTCATCCTCTGATCCTCCCCACATTGCCTGCTCGGGGAAGGCCGGGATGACCATCCCCGGTTTTCAAAAAGTTGTGCTTTGGAGAGGTAAACACCCTGTCCTTGCTCACGGTTTAGCTGGTCGCGGAGCCGGCCTCTAAATTCAGGTCTGGCCTGGATGCTCTGCCTCCCATCACAGAGACCCCAGACTTGTTTACCCTTTGTTTCTTTCCCATGCAAATCCAGTCCCATTCCTGTTCTTTCCTCCTACTTTGGACCAATTTCCTTTTCATCCCTTCCTCTCACAGAAAGCAAGCTGGCCCAGGCCCTTGCTGATTCCTCCCGTGGTTTTTCTTCTCAGACACTCCTCCCTGGGGCTATTTTTGATCACTTGATCACTGCAAGGTTCTCTCTTCTTTTGGTGAGCAGAACATTACCCCCATCCATCCTCAGCAAATCTGAGCGAGTCCGGTGTCTCTGCACAGTGTGAAAGGGGAGACGCCCAGGCCCCATGTGGCTTCCCATTCAGTGGGGTGCTCTCTGCTCCGAAGCAGCCAGCCCTGTGGGAAAGCCCCAGCATGCTCACACTTCCACGCATGGCTCCAGAGCAGTGGGGCTCTGCATTTTCTTTCTTTCTTTCTTTTTTTGGGTCTCTGTTCTTAGAAATAGTAATTGAGTAAAAATGTAAGTGAGCAGATGCCAGGGGCAAGCATCCAGGGTCAGGGTGAATTTCTCCACGCTGAGTGATTCTGATCACTTGTTAAGTGGAGCCTGTGCCAAGCAGCTCAAGGGCCACCCCCGTCACCTTATGTAAACCACCTCTCCATTCCAAGGAAATGCTGGGAGCGGTCGAGGCTTGCTTTCCGCACCTCCAACCTGAGTGCTGCAGATAACTGTGCGTCGTCACACTGAACGTGGGCTGGCAGCTCTCCTGCCCCATCAGCTTAAATAAAACACCCTGAAGGTGAACCACTCCTGCCCCTTGTAGACCATGGGGCTGCAGAATCGTTTTCTCTTTTTAAGTCATTATCCCCCAAAATTTCAGTTGAGAGTAGGTGAGCCTGCCTAAAGTTTTCCTTGGGAGATAGAAGAATCCACAGCGTGAGCAATAGACAGTGTCTGCGTGAGTGGTTACCAGTCATGAAGATGAATTCAGATCTTTAAAGTATTGAGTGAGTAAGAAGCTTTTAAGTAGCTAGTTTGAGATTTCAAGGTGGTGTTCAAAGTGTGGCCTGAACACGCATCTCCTGAAGTGCCCTCAAATGCAGATTCCCTGGCTCCGCCTCAGACAGCAGGGTCAGGAGCCCTGGGAGGGGAGCTGAGGTGTTTGCAGTCTGCACTGGCACCGCGGGTGCATGACCTCCTTGGCCTCTGCACCTGTTGGCTGCTCTGTTACGTGGTCTGCTCACTCACAGGAGTCCTGTATACTCACCCAGTCCTGCCATGTGCTCTCCATTCCCCGAGTGCATACAGACATGGAGGTGGACCTGTTGTTAATGGCATCATGCCAGGCCCCACCTCGCTGTCCCCTGAGGAGAGGACAGTGAGTGTGCAAGGAGGCCTGTGAGTCATGTGGGTGGGTGGCAGGTGTCCAGCCTGGAAGTTATGCATGGCAGCGGATTCCTCCGCTCAGGCATCCTCAGTGGAGTGATGGTGGAGGAGAAGGGGGATTTTTGAAACCACTGTGTGCTGCACACACGACACATATCACAGAGGGTGTGCGTTGAGGTAGAAGTCCCTGGGTGGTGTTTGGTCAGAGCACGGCCATCCTCTTGTGGCCTGAATCCAGTTCTGTCACATTCCGTGAGGTTAGGATCTAACCAGCAATGGAATGTAAACTCTACTATCCGGGCCAAACTCAGCTTTGGGTAACTACAGTTTTCTCCCTCCAAATGGTGTTTTTCTGAAGCTGAGGTATTAGAGCAGGTGGGAATCTGACCAAACTATTGAAAAGTGAAGTTAATGATAAATTAGGTATTGTTTGATTTGCGCAGCCCAATGCCTCCTCATACTCTGATGTGATTTTTGAACCACACAGTGTTTTGACTCGAACCACAGTGTGAATATTCTAAAACTACTGTCGCTTTTTTGGTCATCATACTATTTAGAGAACTATTTCTCTTATATGATCTGCATCACTAATTAGTCTATGTGGCTCTTGAGGTATAGAAGGAATGCTTTCCTGTATAGAGTTAACTTTATTTCCCAACGAGATTTTAATTAAAATATTTCTACATTGACCACAGGTATAAATGGAGTTCTAAAATCAGTGTTCAATGTATGCAGCAATCTTGGCAAGGCAAAGGTAAAGAATGGACATCCTTATGATATACTAGTTTAGTCAGCCTTATTTATTGTCTGTTTGTATCACTATTGGCCACAGGTGATATGATCAGTGAACAAAAGGCAAAAATCTTTGTGTTTGGGGAGCTTACATTCTGGTGGAGGAAAGTGAACAGCTCATATAAGGATTAATTAAGAATTTGATAAATGTTAGGGGGGATCAAGTAGAATAAATTTAGCGGGATGGGGAGGTGGGTTGCCAGGGTGAGCAGGGTTCTTTAGGATGGTGGAGTTTAAGCAGACCCTTGGAAGAGACCCAGGAGTAGAGCGTTTCTGGCAGAGGAAGCAGGTAGGCTGTGCCTAGCATGTTCTACTTATCAAAAATGTTGTGGGAGATGAGATTAGAAGGATAATAAGGGACAGTTCATGCAGGACCTAGAAGGCATCCTAAGGTCTGTGGCTTTGTCTGAATAAAATAAGGAGAAGGATGGATTGAGCCATGAGTTCCTTTGGCTGTAAACTGAGAATGAACATAGGATGGCCAGGATAGGAGCTGTGGAACTTGGGACCTGCATTTCTAGGTGGTTTATAGCAAGAATCTAAAACACCCATCCTCCTGCCAAGTTCTTTATTTAGCAGCACTTGATAGGTTCTTTATATAAAATGTTTTTTATTGGTTTGATTGCTTTTCGTTAATACTCCTACGCTATTCATCTCTTTCCTTTTGGAAAGAAGCTAGCTCCGCACCCTTCTGTGTATGAATGATCCCTAGGGTCCCCTTCTTGGGCTGCCTCATGTGGACCGGCAGCTGTTGGCCTTGTGCTTGCTGTGCTGCCTACTAATAGCCTGCTCCACCTCGGTGGCCAGGGACACATGGGGCTAAACCCACACGTGGCCACGGCTTAGCCTATAGGAATGACAGATGACCTTTCCTTCTGGGAAGTAGAAAGTCAGAGTTGGAAGATCTTTGGTTCTGTCGGGCTGTGCCTAGCATGAGAAACGGAAGGGCCTTTATCTGCAAACCAGGGAATTTGTAAAATTGATGTCTCTTATCAGTCAAAAAGCATTTCTGTTGGGCCAGATTTTGCTAATTGAGTTTTGAACAGCAAGATTTGCATCAGGATGTTGATTTTATTCCCTTACCCATCTATACAAGGAATATGTATTGAGTCTACTGCGTGCCAGGTGATAGACAGAGGGACATAGCACAGAACCCATCCTTATGGAGCCTGCAACACAGTGAGGAAGTCAGGCTGACCAAACCAAACCAACAGAAACAAAAGGCCAGGTCTGTGTGACTGATCACAACCGAGGCACCCAGGAGACGAACACCCCACCCCGCACATGGCCCGGGAGGAGAAAGGAGCCTTCCCTGAGGAGATGCTGTTTGCAGCCAGAAAGACGACCTCAGAAATTAAAGCCTGGCCATCGAGGGACAGTAAGAGGCTGCTTGATGTTTTCTAGGAGGCAAAGATTTGTCCTTGTCTTAGTTACTTCCTCATTGCTGGAACATACCTGACACCCACAGCTTTAAGGTTGGCTCCCAGTTTGTAGAGGTTTCAGTTCATCATTTGCTGGCTCAAAGCAGGGTGGCGTGGCAGAGGGCTATGGCAGAAGAGAACCAGTGCACAGCATGGTGGCAGGAAGCAGAGAGAGAGCAAAGGAGGAAAAGAGATAGAAACTCCCAGGCCACGCCCCCAGTGACCCACTTCTTCTGACGAGGCTCCACCCCGCAGCATCACATTTAGCTATAAACTCATCAGTGAACTAATCCACTGATGAATAGCATGTCCCCATGATCCAGTCACCTCCCCAACCCCCCCTTGAGCACATGAGGCTTTGGGGGGACACCTAGATATAAATCATAACACTCCTCTCATGTTGTTTCCTCCTCTGTGAACTTACCTACCATCTTGAGTCATGAAACAGCAAGAACAGCTGGCTTAGTATGATCTTTGAAAAACTTGATGCAGTTCTGCAAGAGAATCCCTTTGAGGTACTAGGGCTAGAGAATAGGACCATCTGGTTATAGTGAGTGTTTGTTATTCAAAGTAGATACATTTCAGCAGGCACACTTGACCTGTTGTACATAAACATCGATGTAATGATGTGCTGTGGTGTAACAAGACTCTGTGGAATACACTATTATTTTATAAGCTCAAGATCACTAGAACTTTTCTCTCAGTCTCAACTGCCTACAGCAGAGATTTACCTCTTATCCGTATTAGCTGGCTTTGTACATTGGCTGTGTTCTGTTCTTTGAGGTCTGCATTTTGGGATCCAGGCCAAGGAAACAGCCCCTAACCTGACTGACCCTATGGGAGAACCATGAGATGTCGCCATTAGTTCTGCCCCCGTTCATTGGCTAAAGCAAGTCCCGAACTAAAGCGTTTGAGTTCAGTAGGACCAGAGGAGGGCACAAGGGACTGACCGGGGGGAGAGGGACAGCCGGCATTCTGAATAAATGATACATCTACTCCAGAGCAGATGGAGGAGTAGGAACAGGGAAGGATTTTACTCCCAGGTTAGCAGCATTTCATAATGTGGTTGTGACATCCTGTGATCCACACTGCTCTTCCGTCTGTGGCATTATGGGGAGCTTTGTAGTGGATATTTACTGACTGCTCAGTAGGCTGATTTTATAACATAGTCAAAAATGTAATTTGCCTCAATTTTTATAAATGACTGGCTCTTTCAATTGAGACAAGACTGTCTGGTGTACACGGCAGTTGGAAACACCAAGTTTCTGAAGCAAGTGCTGATGTGTTCTGTGAAGTTTATGTACGTCAGGAAGAGCATGAAGCTCTGACCTCCAAAGCACGTAATGATGTTCCTTTCCCCAAGGGTCCTAGGCTGCCACCCTGGTCCTGACATGCCCAGCAGTTCCTGGTAGATGTTGGCCACGTGAGGTTCAGGCTAAGTCTCCACGAGAGTAGAAGTCTGGAGATGCTTAACTGTGTGCTAGGGGGAACAAGGCTCTCATGTGAGTTCCGCACCCATTCAAACATCGTTTGCCCTGTGTTCCTAAGAATCTTGTGTAACCTGAACCTGCTCCCCTGACAGCCATGCATCAGGCAGATTGGAGTCACACTGCTACCTGTTGGGTCTGGTGAGCACACTGGGCAGTGACCCTGCCTGGCAGGAGCCATCTGCTGTGTGACCCCACCACAGCACCAGCGCTCTGTCCCGATGGCCCTGAGTGTGCAAGCAGCTTGGGACTTGCATGCTCCTAAGTAATCATCTCCACAGCCTATTCTTAGTAGCAGCAGATGCTGAGCTTTTCCAGCCTGCTTTCAGGGTCAATAGTGGGAAGGAGAAGCAAAAATGAAAGCATTGTTTTACACATGGCTGGACATCTGTATTTCTGAATTGCTCTGTTGTGAGTATGATGAAACTGCTGGAGCTGTTTTGCTGAATGTGAACTTTGTCCACCAACTGGAGTCTAAATTGGTTTTGGATCCTTCTGAAATCTAAATGGTCAGACCATATTTTTCTAATATTCAGTTGGATTGCATCTTTGCTTCCAAGCGGAGCTGACTTCACATGTGTTTACATCCTCAGTAGGGGGTGCTTTTCTATTTTCCTGCTCCGTGTAGCTTGTTTTCCCAAGACTGCTACTTACTTTATCCATTGTTCTATTTGGGAGACCAGGAAAGTAGCTCCCTGTGGAACCTCGGCCACTGCGACTTCAAGGATCATTAACTCCAGCATTATTGCTAGGAAGGAAGCAGATTGCTTTTCAAAAACTAAACAGGAGAATCATCAAGAACAGCTGACCCACCCGGTGTGCTGGTGCCACAGCCAACTGAGGCTTGGGCCTCACATATGGAAGGGCTCAGGCCAGGGTTGGAGCTTTGAGTGTCAAACCTGTGGTTTCCGTTTGGTAGCCCAGTGCAGAGCTTTTCGACTTCGGTATGCATCCGGATCCCCAGGGCAGCCTTGAGCATATTACTTACGTGGCTGTGGTGGAGTCACTTCCGGGACTTCTGACTGTTGGTCTGAGGTAGTCCTGGCATCTTCAGTTTTAGGAAGCTCCCCAAGTTATTCCAGTTTGTAACCAGAGCAGGGTCTTCTGTTCTGAGAGTGCACATAGCTTTTGATAAAACTGTGGCTCTGTCAAGGTATCCACGCTTTGTTTTAAATGAATTTCTGCACGAGGAAAACCTATCTGAATGGCTAGGAGTGTTGATAGTAGGAACAGTAGATTCTGTCTTTAATGAAAATATGAATGATAGCAATGCTGACCATCACTTACTGAATAACTGCATAGGACACGGGGCTAATCTCCACATTAATACTATGTATAAACACTACGATGATTCTCAGTTTTCTAGATAAGGAAGCCAAGGCTTATAGACAGCATGTGTAATTTTCCCCTTGTCATACAGCTGCTAAGTGGCAGAGTCAAAACTTGAACTTGGTCTGCCTGACTCCAAAGCTTATCCTGTTCATCACTCCCCTAAGATGATACCTTTAAATAAAAGTTTATTCGAAGGAATGAGATGTCAGCAAAAGAAGAGTACACTGAGTGAGAACCATGCGTATCCTCACATATTAGGGAATCATTCTTTTCTGAGAAAGGAAAAAAGATGTGTTTCTGTTTTTCTTTTAAGTATAATATTTCTCCCCTCAAAACCTATGAAAGCTAAAGGCAGGCTGTTGAGTGCCGGTATTGGAATTAAGCAGTGGCCTCTGAGAGACTCTGCTCACATGCGGTTTCTGTATTCCCCACCTGAAGAATGGAAATTGTTTCTTCTTACATAGGTTTGTGCAGAAGATGAGTGAGACCTCCCAGTTATCCTCTTGCCTAGGTTGTGCAGCGTCATGCCCTGCTGTTTTTGGTTTTGTTCCCTGGGTGGGAACACGGTTCTTTGTTTTTGTCTTTGTTTGTTTGTTTTGTTTTCAGGCTGATAAATCTGAGGACTTCCTTCTTATTGAAGTGACTGCATTAATTCTGTAATGCCTGTTAAAAGATTAGAATAGTGCCAGCTCTGATCGATAGACAGGACTCTACACATTTGTAGCCAGTTCTTGGCAGGCCTGTCAATCCCCACACATATGAAGGAATGCTTCACATTGAAGTATCTGTTGCATATTTGTGCAATGAGAGATTGAATGAATTTTGCAAATATGAGCTATGCTAGAAATAGCCTCTGCAGATCGCTAAGGATTTCTTGGAAACAAGAGTGGTCTTGGTCCACTGTGCTCCCCGTGTGAGGGAGCCCTTTGGTCAGCTAGCGAACTCCTCATCACCTACCTGGAGGATGTTGTGTTCACTAAGCACAGCAATATTAATAGGCTTTTAAACAATCTTATCATCACCAGCCTCTGTTTATATCTCTCCGCCTGTATGAAAGGACATTGACTGTTTTCTTCCCTCGGAGAAGCATTTGTCATATTCTAAGTTAGCAGTGCTCGTGGTCCCCAGGGCACATAAAGAGCAGGAGGGAAGAGACTTGTCAGCTCCCATGGAAGAGGAGAAGTCCAACTTCAAGCTTTCTTGTCCCCTGCCACCGAGACACCTGGATAAGCCCCCGCTCCCTCTGTGAGTTCAAACTGCTGTCACTGCGGCCGTCCAGGGACCATCAGGCCGGTGCTCGTGGGTCTGTAGCCAAACAGCACAAGTATTTTTAGTGCTCTTCTTGTCACAATCTGATTTCTGCTTCAAACTTTAACACATGCAGGCTGCTTGGAAATGACTTTTAAACTGCTCTCTGGGTAGTGTAGGAGGGGTTGGTTTAGAACTGCAGCCTTTAAACAGTTTTTTTTTTTTTCTTTCTTTCTTTTTATTGCTAAATATCCAGCAGGCTGAATGGAGGAAATTCAAGTCTCACCCTGGAGGGACCCCGTTTAGTCATATGTCTAGACAGACGAGTTCACATAATGGGCCTCTCTGTTTCTTTTGCTTTGTGTAACTGATGGTGGTCCCTTCCTTTCGGCTTTGTGAAGAAGTCAACTTCCGGTTTGTTGATCCCAACCTGCTGTTGATAAGCCAAGAAAGCGAGTCATCTGTGAGCCAGCAGTGGCTCCTGAGTGTGACAATCAGGCTGAGATCTCTTGGAGGGAGCATGTGGGCCTTGATAGAGGTGGCCTGGACCATATCCTGCCTGGACAATACCAGGCAAAGCAGTTACTCTCTTGGAGAACCACTTTTTCTCCTAAAATGAGAATTAATTTTTTAAAAACACTACTTCTTAGCAATTCTTTAAAGAAAGAAATAATCTGACATATAAAAATGTCTTTACATGGTCGGAGCCGAATAAATATTCACTCATTCATTCACTTCATTCACCTTTAGTGCTCATGCTTTCTTATTCTGAGGACTGACTGAAAATCTAGGCATTCCACCCTATGTTTTTAACCTCAAGTTGGCATATATTGAGAGCAGCCAATGATATTTTTCAAAGTTTAGAAAAAAATGAAAAGTGGTACCAGTTTCTGTGAGAGGAAAATAATATTGGAGATATTATTTTAAAATTTGAGATATCTAAAAATACATTCAAATAGAATCAAAGAGAGGATGGTAGTTGCCAGGGCCGGGGTTAGGATGGGGATTTACTACGAATTAGTGGGCAGGAAGGTCCAGTTCTGCAAGGTGCCTGAGCTGTAGATGGCCACTGGGCAGTGCTGAGCCTGCAGTCAGTGACAGTATGTCATCCGCTTACACATTTAAGAGTGGTTATAGTGTTAAGTGTCCTTATCCCTGAACCCAAAAACGTTGATCAAAGGAGTGGATAAGATATTCTTTGTCTTAGGACAACCAGAAACGCTTAGGATTTTCCCTAAAGGAACCTATGGTGCTAGTAATACTTTTGGCAATTGAATGGCCAGCTATCTCTCTTCCTTGCTATTTCACTTGTCTGCCTGCAAACGGTGATGGGGAAGATTTTGTTTTGTTTCATTTAACTCGGTTAATACTCACTGAGCAGATACTGCATCACTGGCTTGGTGCCTGAGTTACACAGGGAGGCTGAAGCAGGAGAGTTGTGAGTTCAAGTGATTTAGCAAGACCCGGTGTCAACATTTTAAGGAAGGAAGGAAGGATGGACGGACGGACGGACGGACAGAGAAGAGAAAGAGAAAGGAAGGAAGGCTGAAATGCAGCTCAGTGCAAGGGGCCTGGGTCCAGTTGCTAGTACCTTCAGAAAAAGAAAAGAGAGAGGTTAAGGAAGGTGGATTCCTCGTGGAAGGGGAGCACAGAGCTCCCTGTGTGAAGGTGTTGGGGCCAAGCCACATAGGGTTAGTGGAGGTGTTACAATTTCTAGGGACGTAGTGTTGTGCGCCTTAAGCCCCAGTTTCTTGTCCCGTCTTACTTTTTCATTGCTGGGACACAAGAGTCAACATCCACAGCTTAAAGGACGGGAGGTTTATTTTGGCCCAAGTCTTCAGTCCATCCTCGGCTGACTCCAGGGCAGGATGGCATGGCAAAGGAGCGTGGCAGAGGAGAGCTGCTCCCTTCGTGGTGGTCAGGAAGCAGAGAGCAGGCGGGGCAGCAGAGAGGGAGATGCACCCTACCGGTCACAGACAGCCCTTGTGAACTCTTCGACCAGGCCTCTCCTCCTGGCACTGAACAGTGTGGCATCGACTGGTCAGTGGACTAATCTACCTGTGGGTGTGGCACCCCATGAGCCAATCACCTTCCAAAAGCCCTGCTTGAGAGTGCATGGGGATTTAGGGGGGCATCTGGATATAAACCGTAACTCCCCTATCTGAATGGGTAGTCTAAGCCAGTGCTTAGTAGCTGGTATGTTCCCAATAACTGGTGAGGTTGCTTTTGTTACTATCGTTGTTCTTACTCTGTTATCCCTGCCTTCAAGTGGATCATAGCCAGCTGGTGAGACAAACTTGTAAATGGAGCGTCCTGCACGAAGCAGAAACATTAACGCTGCTGAGACCGCAGGGTGGCTGGCTGTTCAGTGAGACTAGGCTGTCGGCGAAGCCATCTGTAGCGTGCACAGGACCAGTGCCTGCCGAGCAGCGAATAGCCACAGCCTCTCGGCAAAAAGGGAAATGCGAAAATCAGCTTATTCCTCAGCCGTGAGAGGAGAGAAGCTGACCGGTATCTTCGCTGATCACAGGGCTTTTCACGTCTCTTTGTGGTTCACATTCCCGTATGCTGAGATTCCGTTAGAAGCCGGTACTTTACGTGGCTTTGGATATGGCATGTCTGAATCATGTCTCTTTTGGTGTAACTGCAATCAAAAATCCCCAGTAAAATGTGGTTAACCACAAGGACATCCCTCCCCACGAACGCCACCCCCAAGTCAGCTCCGCGATTCCTCGGCCGAGTGCTTCCTCCCCTCTTCCGCAGCGCACTGGGCGATGCCAGATGCGTGCGCTTCGCTTCTCTTCTCCGGGGCAGGGGATGGCGTCGTCCCCGCCGCCTGGCCCTGACCCTCGGCCCACAGCGTCCTGCTCCGCAGCCCCGGGGAAGCCCATCCTGCCCCGCTCTCTCCGGGCGCTTGTGTCTGGGGAGCCTCTGCCTGGTTCCCTGGGAAGGCAGGACAAATGCTGGCGAAGGCGAGGCCTCGCACGAGCAGTCACCGGCTTAGCGTGCGTTCCTTATGTGTACGGCAGGCTCTTGTTTCTTTGCTTACATGGAGGGAATGAGAGGCTACAGGGTGGGTTGTGTGTCCAGAGAGTGCTGGAGCGGGCAGGGGAGGAGAGACAGGAGGGGAATGGAGGCCGGGGAGGCGGCTGCACCTGCTTCCTCTTAGGTCTGCGGCTGGCTAAGCCATGCAGGGCGCCTGCCAGCAGAGTCACCTTTTCAGTGCAGCGCCCCCAGAAGCGTGTCCTCGCCCACCTCAGGGACAGCCGCCTTCGTGGTGGAAGCAGACTGAAGGACTGTCGTGTCTTCTTCAACCTCAAAAAGTGTTGCTCCTGTCTTTGTTCCTCCTTCATGTTCACATCCAGGATTCCCATGTTTCCCTGAAGTTTGCCACTAGGGAGGAGGTTTTATTTAAAGGGCTAGGGTTAAATATCTGGAAGGGAAAATGAAGCCAATTGAAAACTGTCTGCTTTCTCCATTTGTATGTCTGGGAGGAGCTTCATCCATCCTGGCTGGCGTCTGAGCCAGGGAGGACTACAGCTGAAGTCCACTGACTGGGACATAATCTCATTTCACTGTGCTCCATTGTGTCTTTCGAGTTGTTGGAGAGAGCACATTTGTAGTTTCCCTTTGATCAGTACCTGTGTCCTGCCCCTTTCCCCACCCTTGATACTTGGGCAGTAACAATAACAATAACAGCAGCAATGCTTATGTAGTGCTTCTTGGACTCAGAGTTTTCTTCAAAGAACTTGACCAGACTAATCAGTGGCAGGGCTGCAACACTTGCCTCCCAGAGCTGCCCTCTTATCAGCGCTCACTCCCATTAACCAGAAGTTCATTTCCAGTCCTGTGAGTTCAAAGCAGAGTGTGGTGTAATAGTTAAGGGCACAGACTCTGGGATGGGGCTGGGTCTGACTGTTTGAGGAAAGACATTCCACTCTAGAAGCAGATCCACCAGGTCTAGAGTATGGAAGTCTCCGTGCTGCCATGCTGAGCGGCCATGCTGTACAGGGTGCACACAAAGGCTCCTTTGCTCCCTAGGGTCTGAAAACACAAAGAGAAATCAGCATGCTGGGTTCTTTTTAGGCGACTTTTTAAAAAGAAAGCTAACCCCTTTGATAAGCCAGCGGTACCAATGTTTATGGAGTTGGAAGATTTTTAGTATCTTTATTCAAATTGCACAAAGCAGGCAAATGTCGTTTGGCCCTCGGCTGCAGAGTGTGAGTCTGGGTGCCAAGAAACAACCTCACTCCCCTGAGATGCCGAGCATTCCAGACCTGCTACCTTGTAAGTGTAATATTCACCAGACTTCTGCTTCAGCTGGAGATGAGGAGCAGAGCCCAACCGAGACGGGGCGGGCGGGCGGGCTGCTGGGACGGGAGGGAGCTCCGTGTTAGGAATCTTTGAATGAGTCGGTAGCTGGAAAGGTGAAGGGAGGTTGGCCAGGCAAAGGATGGAGGCCACTGTGTTGGGGCACTCGCCATGGGGAAGCCATGGTGCTAAATGTTTGTTTCCCATCCTGTCTTATCCTCCCAATTCTGTGAGGCAGATGCTGTTATTATCCCCGTTATTGACAAGGAAAGTGCAGCTGACAGGCTGGGTGGACGACCCAGGGCCCATCCAGTGCTGTTCTATGGACTCTACTTTTATTGTCATGGAGCAAGGAAGGGGAGTGTGCCAGGCAGAGCCCAACGGGCCAGGGTTATGTCTCCTGCTTTTCCTCCTTCTCTAACCCTCCCAGCTTCCCTGTAAGTTAGGCATCATTAACATCCTACAGACGAGGAAACCGGGCCTAAAAGGTGAAGACGTTTGCCAAGGGCCACACTTTCATGCAGCAAAGCCAGGAGTAGAATCCAGGCCTGCTAAATCCCAAACCTTAAATGGCTTTGTGTTAACGGATACCCTCTCCATCAGGTGCCCACCAGAGACTGCAAGCAAAACAAAACCCTAAAACTCTGGATGAGCTCAGCACTCTATGATGCTCCTAAGAGAGAAGGGGCCTGAGGCAGAGTTCAGCTGTTGCGCATCTGTTCTCAACCCTGTGGGTCAGTGGACAGAATGAGCAAGTGAGCTTGGGCGGTTGGGGTTTGTGTGTGTGTGTGTGTGCGTGCGCACGCTTGTGTGTACTGCGTATGCATGCCTAGGTGGTACTTAGGGGTAGAGCAGGGCAAAAGCGTCTTCAGATTAAGAGGTGAGCAGCTGCCAGAGAGGCACAGGTGTGTTGTCTCCTCTTCTGCTTTGGCCTCTCCATCCTCACCAGATGCTCAGTGAGAAAGAGTTGGAGAAATCTCCTCAGGTCAGCAGAAAAGAGAGGACACCTCTGGCTGTACTTCCTCCTGCCTTTTGTAAAGGAAAAATTCATCCTGGAGGTGTTGGCGTGGAAACTGAGCCATGGTGCTGGATGCAGTGCTCCACACCTTTGACCAGGCTCCCCCATGGCCAGGTGCCCCTGCGGTGTCCAGGGCTACCTTCCAAGGAGGCTGGAAAGACAAACAGAAGAGCTTTCCTGCCCCAGGCCCCACGACAGCCCTCCTTCAGCTACTGGTCCTTTGCTTTTGCGGATTATGCTTTGGTTGAGTCTCACCCAAAAAGCCATTTTTAGCTGAAAGTGGAAAATTCTACAAGTAAAGGTGCGAGGTGAAGCTCTTTCAGGGGAGTTGCTGGGGAGGGGCAGTCACTTTCGCACAGAGCGGATGTGCTCCGAGACTCGAGCAGGGCCACCGGTCCAAGTGCCAGCGGGTGGGAAGCTGACGTTGTCATACGTTCTGAGCAAAGGGTTGGACTTCCAAATCAACATAGGGAACCAGGTGCTTCCTCCATCTCCATGCAAAACCAGGCTTTTCTCTCCTGGTGTCACAGCACCATCCTGCCCCGTTGGACCTTGAAACATTGGAAACAAAACCCAAAGATGATTTTCCCTCATTTGAAATCCTGAAGCAGAAAACAGATGGAGAAACGTGATTGCAACCCCAGCCAGTCTTTGGGTAGAGGAGTCAGGTTCAGGAAAATGAGCACTCAAGTCGTCAGCACTGTGCTAAGATTGTCTTCCAACGCCACGCTGCTTTCCACATTTTCTGTGCCCCGTTCCTTTCCGAACACTGGTGGTCCATGGAGGTTGGAGATGCTGCTTCTTGTGGGGCTGCTTATCTCAGTGTTTGAAAAGTGTTTACAGGAGTGAAGAGGTGGTCATGTGACTGCGGCTTCTGTGAGCTATTCGTGGAGTCTTCTTGAGCATAGTCAGGTTTTTACATTAAATACCAGATGATAAGGAAAGTGGGAATAAAGGGTGAAAAGAAAAGCGTCTCTCCCGGGAGGAAAGAAAACTGCACCAGAGCCTTCAGCTCCTAGATTCCCCCTCGGACACTGTGAGAAAGCCCTGGGCTGTGACTCATAACGCAGTCGGGGGCTAAACTGGAAGACTGTGAGTGTGGATGGACCCACATTTGGACAGGAACTAAATCGCAGTGTTGTTAATGTATTATCCTTCAGGGGTTTGCAGGAGCCCTTTGGGATGGTCCACAGTACAAGATAGGAATGGATGTGTCTGTTGTCAAATGCGGTGTCTGTTGCAAATATATTAAATCTGCATTTGGACAAACACAAGGACATTTTGAAATGCAAAAACAAGGTTGCTGATTAGCCTTTCAGAAGTCCCTTTTCGTTTTCTTTTTTCGATGGGAAAGCAGGTGTCTGAGAAGGCTGTGCATGGTGGTAGAGTCGCAGGCACTGTCACTCTGGCCCCTGCTGGCACTGCAGGCAAATAGAAATTCTTACCAAGAGCTGGAATTCCTTGCATCAGCCCTTCTTCCCTCCCACCATGACAGTGGGGAGTTTTATTGGAGAATTTAAGCATAGCCACATGTCAGAAAACTCAAGATTTGGCAACTTGTCCCATGAGTCAGGGGTTAAAGGGTTAGAAGTTACAACCAAGTTGACCAGGGGCTTTTGAAGAACTTCGCATGAACGCTGTGGTCAGGTCAGACTCACTGCTTGCTTTTGCATTTCCCTGTGCAGAAAGGTATGGAGCCAACAGGGACAGACACAACACCACTCATTCTGGGTCCTGGAGTCATTGCTCTGCGACACCGGGCTTTCCTGCAGCGCTTCCCTTGCTCACTAATCACTCACTTAGTCATCCAAGAGGACTGTGTGGTGGTTGTAATAGTTCCATAAAAATGAGACATAGAGAAAGTTTATTTAAGGTTTATTTAAAGTACACAAAGTAATTCACAAAATTCCTTCCTTCTTCCAGAATACCTAAATTCATTAAAAAGAAAAAAAAAGCAATTAAGTGGCCATAAATATTTAATAAGTGTCTTGTCATTCATTATTTTATGGGATTGGAAGTTGTAATCTTATTTAAATAATTAAAGTATCTATGTGTCTTGGAATAGATTGAAAATAACAGGAGAATATAATGGTGGGAAAGCATTAGCAGGTACCCAAGATTAGCAGATTCATCCGGTGTTCTCTCTACTGTTGTGCATCAGAAACGTGATTTTGTGTAGTAAGAGTCTGTCTTCCTTTTGGAGTGAAGTAAAGTACTGAAAGTGGAGCCCCATAAGTCACTTTGGCTCTGGCTACACAACGTGTTGGCTGTGCCCTTGGATAAATCATTTAATCCAGGCGCGATGTGTCACGTAGTGAGGCCAGGTCAATCAGGAAAGGAAGGGTTGTGAGCACCGGGAGTCGTGCTCCAGGAACCTCAGAGGTGGGAAGGGGAGAAGACTCGTCAGGGCCAGGAAGTCCTGCTCTGGGCCTGCAGCCAACCTGTGTGTTCAGCATCTTGGCTCCCTCGGTGCAAGTTACCGGGACCATTACGTTCTCCATCTCCTTATCTGCAAAATGGCAACGAAAGCAGAATCTACCTGGTGGTATCCAGGGTGCATAAATGAGATGATCCCAGTGAGACTCAGGTGCCCTGTGTCACCAGCCCTGTGCCTTTTGAGAAGCTGGCTTGCCAGGTAGCAGACTTAACCTTCATTTGCTTCACCTCGTTCTTCCTTCAGTTCGGGGACAGTCCACCCACCAGCATTTGGCCTAAAAGAATAGCAGGCAAAGCGCTCACCTGGTGAGCAGGGGCCTGGCCTATAGCCTGTGGGGAGGGTGCAGGAGCCAGTGGTTCTCTGACAGCTGAGGTCACATCGGCTGCTGCCCTGAGGCTGCCCCAGAGCACACTGTTCCCTGGGCAGCCAGCTTACAGGGTTGAGGACAGCGACCCGGATGGAGCCCTCCAGCTGGAGCGGATGTGCTGAGCCCGCCGAGCACTGAGGACCTGGTTTGGGCTCTTTCCCCTGTCTCTTGCTGGCTATCAGCTCTGAACCTCAGTTTCTTCATCTGTAAAGTAGGAGACCTGTCTCAGAAGCTGTTTGGGAGGCTGCGGAGCTGGATCAGATCGCGGAAGCAAATGCATGTTATCTTGCAGTGACTTCTGTGGCTGTGTGTTGAAGTGCAGAAAGGGCGCGTTGCCCGTATTGATCAGGCTGCACTTGATGAGAGCTGTCGATGCGCCATCGTATTTGGGCCTGACTAGAGTCCCGAAAGATCTTCAGTTCACAAGGCGCGAGGGGGCTGTGGGCCGTGACTTCAGAGACAATGGGGATTCTTACTGAGAAGTGGCAGTCCTTGGTAGAAACCCTTTGACCATGAGATTTGGAAGGTTTTTTTCCCTGAGGGTTCAATGTGACTAAAGGTCACAACTAGAACTGAAGTCTCCATCCTCATACGGCAGCAACAGACAGCCCTGGGCCAGGAGCTAGAAAGTCACAGGCCAAGAGTGGCCCTGGCTGATGCGGGGCTGGGGGCAAAGCAGTTGGGTGGCCCTTGGAGTGCCTCCTTTGTATCAGCTCAGTTTCTGAACTCTCAGCCCTGCTGGGCTCTTTCCCCATCTTTTCTCTCTCCTGAAAACCGGAAGTTCGGGCTGTTAGAATTAGACGTGACTCCTCACCCCCAGCACAGCATCAGAGGCCATCTATTTCTGTCACCTCCCGTTGGATCTTGTCGTAAGACCCCGTCCTCTCCCAGTGATGTTGCTGGCTCCTTCTTGGGTGGCTCCGTTAGAAAGCTCTGCATCGTCCTGATCTTGGGCTGTTCTGAGACTCTCCAGCCCTGGCTTTCAAGTACTACAGAGCAGATCTGTCCCAGGCGGGGAGACTGGATAGACCACGCTGACCGACTCTAGGTACTGGCCCATTAAGTGCTTTTAAGATCCCTGAACCCTGTTTTGAGGCATTAGAAGTGCTGAATGGGCCACAGATTTCCTGTAGCTGTCTGTCTCCCTTTCCCCTCCGGAGCCCACTCCTGCCTTCTCCTTTGTGTAAACCGGTGCCACGTGGAAGGTCCACATTGAGCAAGGTCACACGCTGGTGTCCTCTGCCAGAACAGAAGTCCCATTTAGAGGACGCATGCACCCAGGAGAAAAGGACGTGGACTTGGACACAGGGTGTAGTTACAGCAGAGCCCCCAGCTTCCTCCCTACCCTAAGACAGAGTAATGTATAATTGCTTGGTTTCCAAAAGAAAGGGCCAACTGAAGTTTGTAAAAGTCTTTGTGTATTTGGGTGGCACCGATGGCCTGGCCAACGTGGACTGACCTCTGTAGGGCCGTCTTCGGGGGAGAGCCTGGTACACTGCCTGCATCCCTCTCTGACAGACCCTTCTCAGTCAGCCTCAGAGTACCAGTTACAGCAAAGGTCCCCGAATGTCCTGAAGCTGCTGTGCAGCTGAACCCTGAGGTGCCTCCCTGGACATAAATCCCCCTCTGCGTCTCGGTCCCTTCTGGGCACTGGGGCACTGTCACCCTCCGACTGGCTGCCGTGCACCTTGCATTGTAAGGGAGGTGCTTCAGAGCCATTTATAATAACAAAGAAGAGAACACAGGCTCTCCTGGGAGGATCAGAGGCAGCTAAAAGGCAGCTTGTGTGTTTGAATGTTGTGTATCTCTTCAAGCTGGAAGCCTGTGAAAGCCCCAAGCTGGGCCTGCTCCACCCCCTCCATGCAGTGCAACCTCAGGGATGGTGTTGTCCCAAGGGCTGCTTTGTGTCTCACGGGGAATGCTGTTCTGAACCTGGTGCCCAGCCAGGTCAACTTCGGATTGGCACCAAGGAGCCCAGGGGGATCATTTCAGTCACACCATTTGGCCTCTGAACTGTGGTTTCCCCAACAGGAAAATAGGGATGATGCTTCCCAGTTTGCAGAATGATCAGGCTCAGGTGAAATAGGACAGAAAATGCTTTGTGCAACATAAAGTCCTCGGAGGAACTAAGCTGTTGTGATCAGATTCATTGTCACCATCATCATCATCATTGTGTGACTGAGCTGTTTGGAAAAGATTAATTTCCTTCAGCTTGGTAGTAGTTATTGAGTACCTGTTCTATACTAAGATGCCATTTTCGGGGCCTGGAGCAGAAACATAGGGTTGGGAAAAATTGGTAGATTCAGCCTCTGTGCTCATGGAACATACAAAAGCTTCTGGCCTCCCGAGGCACAGAGGCTGCACCCCAGGACCGGCCCATCCTGGTTGGAAGATTTGAAAGGGCATCAGAGGTGTGGGGGCATAGATGGGTGCAGGCTTCTCCTTGTCTTCAGTTCTCTCATGTGCGGTTATAGCCAAGTGTCACACAGTTCGCTCCGTGTTGGAGCTCTTGGGCTCTTGAGAGCCCGACAGAGAAGGAGAGGGTGTATTGAGCCTCCATGAACATGTAAACACACTCAAGACTGTAGCACCCACTGTACACGAGTGCACATCAGCTGTCCGAGCGTGACATGTTCTTTATTGGCAACCTTTCTTGCATTTGTGCACCCAGATGCTACACTAATTGATTCAGATGAGATGACAGACCTGGCTGTTTCCTTACTTTTCCGATGCAAGGAAATGTTTCATTCATGTTGTCTGCCCTTTAAAATAGTCTAAGGAAACTAGTACAATATGGCAAGAAATGGTCATCTTCAGTGACGTGACTCACACCTGACATGGCAGAAGTGGCGGCTGGCTGTGCTAGAACACGAGGATGGGCCCAAGGCTGCCTTTGTGTGACATTCCCATCTCTGCACCTTTGCTTGCTATTTATTTTGTTCTGGTTATATCTGTATATGTATGTGTACTCTACTGTGGCATTCTGGGAATTCTATTTGCTTTCACCCTAACACATTTATAAAGCTCTGGCCTTAAAGAACTCGTCCTTAAAAAGGACTTAGTAAATGTTTTTAAGATGCATAGAAGAACCATTGACTTTGGGCTTTAAAAAAGGCATTTTTTCCTGTTCTGTCTACACCGCTACCTATGAGACAGAAGAAAAAGCTTTGGAAACCAACTGAGTTTTGACCCTGTCACCAAGCTTTCTACAATTCTTCTAAAGAAAACAGGGGGCCGTGTGATAGGTCTTTAGGTTCCCCAGAGAGAAAACGGTCCTTTTTTCTTTACAGCTCTCCATCCACTCTCAAATTACAGTACCTTCCAGCTGTGCCGAGGTGTAAAGTAAGTTGGGGCTGGTTGGATGGACTCTCTGGATGCTGTGGTGGCTCAGTCAGTCAGTTTCCTCTTCCAGTGTCCTTCAGAGCAGATTAAAATGTGGGCTTTTCACAGCCTTTACAAACAAAAGTCATGAGACACAACTATGGGTCTCACTCTCAGCTCATTCAATTAAAGGAGAGGGATGCATGCTTTAACATTTTAAGGACTCAGCCATGGTCTGCTTTTGTAATGGAGGCCCCTTCCTTCCTTCCTTCCTTCCTTCCTTCCTTCCTTCCTTCTTTCCTTCCTTCCTTGTTCCCCAGCCCCTGCCCTTTGAAACAAGGGCTCCCCAAGTCACTAAATTGCCCACACTGGACTCAAACTTGGAATTCTTCTTCCTCAGTCTCCCAAAGGGCTGGCATTCACCACCATGCCTGGCTCACAATGGAGAGTCTTAATTTAAAGACTGTTTTTCTTTCTCTCACAAATGGTGGCTCAACCTTGAAGAACAGAAACTCCTTAGCATCTAAATGAACATGATTTCTTAAAACAAGCATAAGCCCCTGGCTCCATTCCAGAGCTCATACATGCGCCAGTTCATCTGGATCGCTGTAATCCCATGGTTTCCTGTGTCTTAATTACCTTAGCCATGTTCCAGTATAAATAGGGCAAGGAAAGAGAGCCGGCCAGCATGAACACATTCACCCACCCAACGAGGCTCTATCATCGGCATTCATGTTCACCCAGACACCTACATGACTGCTGAAATGATAGCATGGATATCCAGTAACTACAAAGTTCTTCCAGCCAGTTCTGCCTGCCGCATCTTGGTATTCCAGGTGGAGAGCTACTCTTTAGCATAGGGAACAGCTCAGACCTTCCGTATAATGGTTGAAGGAAGCATGTTTGGAAACAGTTCTCTTGGGTGCTGATTAACAGACAATGGGCAGCCCAGGGTGAGGTGGCTTCCAGAACTTTCCTCAGTCCTGATCTCATAGGCCATTTTGTTTTGTTTTGTTTTTTGGTACCAGAAATTGAGCTCAGGACCTTGCACTTTCGAGGCAGGCCGTGGAACCACTGAGCTAAATCCCCAGCCCTTTGCTTTTAATAGGACCCAGCTGGCCACTGTGAAGATGTCCACTGGGCCAGCCAGAAACTCCTCATGATGACCTCATGCCCTTCTTGTAGACCCAGCTGTTCCTCCAGAGTGGCACAGTGGGGGGTGTCCAGAAAGAGGAAGCTGCAGAGTGGATACGAGTCCAGATCCACCTAAACCCACTTAGAAATTCTGTTCCTTACCTATGGATTCACGGATGAATGACATAGACAATAAGGTCCCTCTGATTTTACAACTCTGTCCCCTGAAAAATCACTTAAGAAGTGAATGCATAGACCTGCTCTTAAGGCTTCAAATTCTTCTCCCCCTATTTGGAATGGGGGGGTCAAATCAAGTAAATACACACTGTGTAGCAGTAGATTGTGAATCTCACACAGAAACAGAGCTTCAGGGGAAAAGTGTAAGATGGTAGCATCTGTGTAACTGTACGAAAAAAATCCCCCTTGTATTTCATTATGTGTTTGAAATGCACAGGAAGTGTGGCATGCGTGCAAAGGTAAAAGCAAAACAGAACAATAACGGGGTGGGGGGATTGACTCATTGTTGGGATGCATTTATAAATAAATAAGTGAGATTAAATTAATTAAAGTACAAGTTCCACAACACAGAGAGTAATAGTTCTAGTTCAGAATTGTGTTGAGTTGTAAAGGCTGATTAACAGACAATGGGCTGGAGCAAAGAACCGAATAACCAGAAAGGGTGGATGAATGGCTCTCAGAACACAATGAAAGGTGGTAAGGGTTGTGGCTTAGCAAAGAAAAGTGATGGGCAACCCACTTGGGACCACCCCTGTCTCCCAGGAGCTGTTCTTATTCCCAATTCTTATTCTCCACCCATTCTTATTCCCCAATACATTTTCCTACTCTTAACCTCTGGGGGGAAAAAAAGTAATGAGGAAGAGAGGACATGAAAAACAGGTTCCAAAATCTAGGAGGAGTGTGAGGGAACAGATTGACTTCTGCTGCACAAGTCAGCAACCCCATGGCACACCCCTTACAGACAGTGCTCGGCCTGAGAGGCAAGATCTGTGCAGGTGGAGCTGTCGGGGCTGGCACGGGCCATCTGTCCCTGGGGACTATGAGTCTTTGGTCACTGAAGGATTTCTGGAAGAGACAGTCCCGTCTTGCCTTATGGAGAAAATCACAGTAAGAGGAGTCAGACACCAACAATACTGAGAGTTCACTCATAGGAGCCAGCCAATCCCTCCGAGGGCTCTCATTTCTACTCCAGTGAAGGTTGCAGAGAGACTGAACATTGGTGTATTGGGTTTACTTCTCTCAAGCGGGATAATCTAGACCGTCTGTTTCTCTTCACATTTGCTCACTTTTAATCCATGAATGGAATTGTTAGTAGTAGCAGCCCGTGCCACTTGGCTAAGTTGGTAAACATCTTGGAGTCCCAGCAGGGTGTTCCCTACTGCTTATTCACTTAAGCTTTAGAGAGCAACAAATCAGCACTGTACCTCAAAATAATTGGGCAACTGCCCTACGAAAACTTAGGCCACAAGCAAGAAGCTTACGGAAGACACAAAGCAAACCTCACAGTGCAAGATGCACGTGCACTGGCCAATATACATCACTGCTACAGTTCTGTAAAGATCACAGAAAGATTTTCAGGTGGATAAGGAGCCGCTACACCCACTAAACACGTCAAAGTCCACACCATTCAGGGCAGAACTACAAGAAATGTGCATTCGCTTCTGGAAAGGGGAATTCAGAATTGCTTGTTTGGGATAAGAATATTATGTTTGAAGGGGGATGAGGCAGATTGTCCCGTGTTGAGCAAGAGTGTTAAGGGCTGTGCACTTTATCGCCAGTGTTTGGCGTCATCCTGGAAACATCGCACTCCTCAGTCTCTCAGTCCGGGAAAAGGAAGAAAAATCAAGTGTGGTTCTTATTAAGGGGTTGAGGGTGATATCCTAAAATTTTCAAGTTTAATTCATTAAAGGAATGCACATATGTTGGCTTCCTTTTATTGACCTTATTTGGAACCGTTGCTGGGCTCGGGAATAGTCATATGAGTAACTGTGTTGTGCAGTCCTGGGCCTTTCAACACCATTGGTGAACCCAAAGTATGAATTTTTTGTCCCCAGATATCAGAGAACAAAAGCGCAGACGGGAGGGAAGAAAGAAAAGGAGGAGCAGAAGGAAATGGAGCAAAGAAAAGAGAGGGTAAGGGAGAGAGGACAAGGGAAAATAAAAGGAAGAGAGTTTTATGTGCTTCAGAGAAAGAGAGCATGGCCATGAGCTGCTTCCACACCCCATGTCAGCTGTCAGGACAAGCTGCCATTGTGAGGCCACTGGGAGCAACACGTCACACTCAGAGTCCACCTGCCCGTGGCAGTGGGTCTAGCCAGATTCCAGACATGCACATTGTCCTGTGTCTCCTCAGAGCTGGCCATGGCCCTCCCTACACCCACAGTAGCCTGCTCATTCAGCACCCAGTTTCAGTGCTAAACCCAGGACACCCTATGGGAGCTGCCTCCACAGGCCTGAGCCGGGGTGGAAAGTGCGAGAGGGCTGCATGCAAAAGATGCATCCCAATCCCTGCAGAACGGGTTTATGGGGGTGGCGGAGACTGGACTAGGAGTTAGAAACCCTGTGCCTGTCACAGTTCAATAAAACCAAACACTACGGACCAGCATCACTGTTATTTACTGGTTTTGCACGGTGTAAGACGGGGCCCAAATACGCCTGCCGACAGTACGCTCGGTCTCAAGTAGCAGCGCGGCGGAGGCCAAATCACATCAGCTGACAGGCTCACCCCTGCCAGCGCTGTGTCAGGTTTGACACCACCTCCCTCTCAGAGATGCCTGCTCTAAATCGCAGATGCTCCAGTGCCATGTTACATTTAATAGGTGGGATGGCCGGAGAGGAAAATCAGAAGCCACTGCCGATGCGCTGTTTATTTCTCAGTCATTATGTGTTAAATGGCTGTGAGTTGAATATCAGCAGTGTTTGGGATGTGGTAGTGAAATAAAATCCACATCCAGTGTGCCAAGACAAATTTCAGAAAACCCCAAAACACGATTGTCTTGGTTTCTTGCTGGCTGTGTCTGTGTGCACGCACACACAGTAGCTGGTTTATGGCCCTCCATACATTTGGTGGGTTGCTTGTCTTGTCACACTCTGGGGGATGTCGAGTGAACCCCGGGCTCCTTTCCCCAAAGCCAAAGATGTCAGGGGCGAGGGGCCGCTACATCACTGAGCATGTCAAAAGTCCACAACAGTGGCTGCGGAGCCACAGGGGAAGTGCCACTGTTTCTGGAAAGGGAGATGGGCAGTTTGTTCTGTCCATTCTGGGGATTTGGGGAGAAGAACCAGTGGGTGCTACTTAAGGCAGGACACTAGGCACAAGTGTATGGGCATCTGAAAATTACTGGGTAACAGTGGCATTAGCAAAGTACTTCTTCCTGGGGAATATTCACTCAGTACCGTTCCCCAGGTCTCCAAATCAAGGCCATTCTATTAGGAGTATCAGCAAAAATACTGGGCCCTATGTTAAGGTTTTTTTCTTTTTTTTTGGTACCGGGGATCGAACTCAGGACCTTGTGCTTGGGAGGCAGGCATGATGCCACTGAGCTAAATCCCCAGCCCCCCTATGTTAAGGATTTTCAAGCTGTGTTACAAGGTCAGGCTGGTCTGTAGTTGAGGAGGCGCACTTCCTGTGTTCTTGTCTGCAACCGTGCATCTGGTGGTGTTGCTGCCGGGGGCAGCCCTGCCTTGCAGAGCAGGGCTCCTCTGCACAGAAAGCAGGAGATGGTAATGAAAAGCCATGGACTTTTGATTTAAGTCCAGCCTCGCTGTGACCTTTGCTAAAAGTTATTTCACTTTCCTTGCTCTGAATTTCTTTATCTTTGAGATGGGATTCCAAACAACTTTCCTGCAGACCCGAAGCCTACCTAGCTATGGCAAAGTGGGAAAGAGACCTTGCGTAGGACTCTGAGGCTGCGGAGAGGTCAGGCTGTGCTTCCTAGCGTGGGGCTGGTGGGATGGACGTATTTCATTCATCTCTAGGTGCTTGTGGCTCTGAGTAACTGGAAGGGAGGCCTGGCCATGCTCACGGCACCAGAACATCCTAGTCTAGGGCTTGAGGGTGT
The DNA here is from genome assembly GCF_053883595.1 of Heterocephalus glaber. Taxonomy (NCBI): domain Eukaryota; kingdom Metazoa; phylum Chordata; class Mammalia; order Rodentia; family Bathyergidae; genus Heterocephalus; species Heterocephalus glaber. The sequence goes on along the minus strand of NW_028258187.1, from coordinate 4,300,923 downwards.
CAGAGAACTGGCTGGGGCTGTCTCACTGCACCTCCGGGATTAACAGCTCCCTGGGTGTTTCCCATGCAGGTGGTGAGCGAATGATGACCTAACAGTGGGATTTCGAGGAGTAAAGCAAATTTTGGAGACCATCACAGTGAGAATAATATAATGGCAGAGCTAGGGGCAAGCTCCGGCCATGGAACTTGAACTGCCGTGGGATTCAGGGAACTGCACAGGGTATGTCTTATCTTGCCAGCCCTTAGTTCGGCCAGTGAGGTGAGAGATCACCACCATGTAAGTCAGCGAGTTACTTTTTTTCCTTAACTCCTTGAAGTTAATATACGATTCCCTGGATCTACAGAAAGTAAGAACTTTCTGCATACAAGGCCCGGAAGTGCTTGAACCCCTAAGGGATCTGATGTCCCTACGTCTTCTCTTCTTCAGGCTGAGCACTCTCAGTGCGCAGTCTCAGTCCTGGCTGTGGTCACAATCACGCGAGGAACTCGGAAGTCTCCTGTAGTCCAGGGATCTGGACCCAGGTCGGGGTGGGGGGTGGGGTTCTGGCCAGTCATCAGTCTTTTCCAAGTTGCTGGGTTTGTTGAAGTGTTCAGTCAAGGCAGCCCGCTCTGCCAATCACAGAGGAACCCTGTTTTTCCATTCCAAGAGCTTCAGAGCTCTGGTGTGGCTGCAATTTCCTCTTTTATGTCTTACTTTAAAAAAAATATGCAAAATGCCTGATGAGAGTTTAGATGCCCCTTTGTCCTTCTGTTTCTCTTTGTGGACTTCTTTTCTTCCACTCTTTCCATTCACGGTTCCCACGGTTTAGGGCAGAGAGGCATCACCCAGGGAGTTTGCTGAGAGGCAGACCCCCGTCCACAGTGTGGGAAACACTGCTGCATGGGGTCCGTATCTCCGCAAATCAACAGGGTCCAGCCAGGCCCTGTTTGCCTCTTTCTGCTTTTACCCCAGGAGGGAGCCAGCTTGGATCTGAAGTGCAGGTGAATACTTCAGGCAGGGCTCACACAAAAGCTCTGGACCACTAACAGGTGCTTCCATGCCCATGGCTGCCTTTCACCCTGAACCACTGACCTTCTTGGCTTCTCCTGGACTCTCCCTAAGGATACTGAGACCAGGTCGAGTCCTGGGGGTTCCGGTCGGTGCTGACTCCAAGAATACTGCTAGTAGGCACTAAGCTCCCTTGTCCTGATCCACTCGACTACTTCTCTGCTCAGCTCTGCGGCACAGTGCCTTTGAGCACAGTGGGCCTCCATGCATGGCTACATCCCGCTCCTCTAGGTGATAGGCATTTAGGACGGGTTCCCAGGTTTGAGAATCACTGCTTTGGCAAACACAGCAAATACCAATAGGTCTTTGGCCCAAGCACTTCACTGTGACATGCACTTTTCTCTCCCTCCAATGTTGTGCCATAAGCACCCTAAGTGGGAATAAGCACTGGGTGGGTGGCTGAAGCCTTGCCCTGCTTCAGGGCTGAGCTCCAGACAGGCTTGGGTTTTCTTTTGGGCTCCACATCTCCCTTCTCTGCCCCAGCTCATCCACAGGAGGGATGATGTTTGAAGACCTGGAACTTTTTTCCTTTTCTCCTTCTTTAAAAGTAGTTCTGATCTGGGTGATGCAGTGGGGGTGGGAGTGCTCCATGCAGAGATGCTTGGTGGGAGGGTGCATGTTCCTGCTGTCCTTGCTGGTGGAAGGACTTCCATGACTGGTGCCTCTGCTCAAAGGCACAGGGTTCAGCTCGAACAGGGTGCTTTAGATGCCACCCCAGGACTCTCAGTCCTGGCTGCTCCTTTCTTCCTCCCTGCTCTACTGAAGCCTGCCAGGCAGTACGAGAGCTTCCTGTCCAGGGGCAGCCACAGAAAAGCCCCAGGGAGCACTTGGCAGTCTCCCTGCAAGATGGGAAGGGGTCAGGAAGGGATCCCAGTGGAAATCTGTGCTCGACCCACAGCTCTGGCTTTCCATCTGCTTACTCACTCGCGTCATCTAGACAGCCACTTCCACAGCCTTTGCCTCACTGTGCAGCGAAGAAATAGCTCCACAAGGCCACCTGATGCCCAGTGTTCACCTCTCAGCGGGCTCAGGTTCACCTGGGATTAGAACCGAGATCACCTTAAAGATCTTTTGCACCGTGAAAGTGTTCTGGCTAGGTACAAAATATGCAGGACCTTTCTACAAAATGAAAACACGAGGCCCCTCATTCAAAAGATAAGAGAAAGGGAGATCATGGATTCAAGAATATAAAACTTCCTTCCCCTCTCTCAACCTCTGTCTCTCTCTCCCTCTCTCTCTCTGCACACCTCTGTGTGTAGGTGCATGTGTGAGTGGTTGTTTGATTTGCTATTGTGTCCTTTGGGCACCAGGGGATCCTGGAATGAGACTCATAGGCACCCAGTAGCGTGCAGCCAGCCACAGTGTCCCGGCCACCAGCTGGAGACTGATGCTCCCTGGGCCAGGCACAGGCGTCTCCTGCCTCATAGGTCCAGTGCTCAGCCTATGGCTTTGCACCCCGTGCCCCTGATGACCTGCCCCAGAGGTACCACACAACTATCAGCTGGGGGTGGGGGCAGCTGACTCAGTGTCCCACCGGAAGCTGTGTGGGTGGCATGCCTGACCCCAGCCTTCCCAAGTGTGGCGGTGACAGCAGTCACTAGATGGGCCAGATGAGGCCGGATGTGGCTGAGGACATGGGGGCATGGGCAGGAGGCAGAGTCCTGGGAGGTGGTCAGCAGCAGAGCCGAGCTTCTGAGCCCCTGTGCTTGCTCCATTGTTGCATAAAGCTCACTGACAGAGGTGATTTCAAAGGTAAAATGGCCAAGGGTTTCAGGACCTTGACCCTGAGCACGAAACTCAAGTGTGAGGTCTTTCAGTGTGGGGACTCTGGGCTCCTGCCCCGTCACAGTGAAACGGTCCTGGGTAAGTGTCACAGGCAGGCTTTCTGAACACCGGTACTCTGGAAGCTCATGACCCATTAGATGTTGTTATTTTTCCCCAAGTTTGATTGAACAGGGAGGGATGTGTAGCCAGCGTCGTGGGGAGGGACCCCATCCGGGTGGCACAGCACCTTCTTCTACGAGCAAGGCACCCAGGGAAGCATGGGAGGAGGAGCCTGGCCCGCCGGTGTGAAACCCGACAGGGAGAGAACCGAAAAGTGGGTGAGAAGTGGACAGCAAGGCAAGGGCCAGGACGCGAGTGCATCTGAGCTGGCAGAGGTCAGGCACAGGGGCTGGGCAGCAGATGACAGCAGGGCACTGGAGAGACTGGCCCCGGACACAGTGGCTCCTCCATCAGCAGTTGCAGTCTGAGCTCTTGTGTGTCGGGTGGGGTGGCCGGGCGGTTCCCGAGGTGATGAGACAGGAGCAGCCCCGTTTGTGGAAGACGCAGCCCCAGGACGGCTCCTGTGGTGGCCATTGAGATAGAGCCGAGGGGAGCTCCGTGGCTCCCCAAGCCCCAGAGGAGGGGAGAAGGGCCGTGTGCCGGGTGCTGAGAGCAGCAGGGCAACAGCCTGGCTCCCCAGGACTGCGCTTGTAAACATTTGCAAACATTTTCTGAGCTCAAAGCCTAGGACGGAATCATCGCATGGTTTGCTTAGGAGAAGAAGAGACAAAATTGACCCCGTGGTCCGAGGCAGCCATAAAAAGGAAGCATGTGTATGGGCAGAAGACCAGAAAGGGGGAAAAGCAGCTCAGAGTTTAATAAACACAAAGGAGAATAAAAATAAATCTCAAAAGCACTTATTTACAACTTGATGGAAGGCTAAGACGGGGACCAGCGGGTGTGAGGGATGGGTGTTTGTGGAAGGAGAAGTGGCCTGTGGGCCCCGCTGGGGAGGTGGAGCAGAAGGCCCCCTGCTGACCCTTCTGACGGGAGATGCGATGTGTGGGCTTCTGCTCCCTAAGGCGGAGGATGAGCGAAGATGAATGCAGCCACTGGGCTGCGGAGCCAGGGCCCCACCGCCTCTGTCCAGAGCCTGGCCATTTTCAGCTGAGCTGGTTAGGAGGGGACCAGACTCTCCGGGCACCAGAGTGGGCGTATTCCAGAAGAGAGAGAGATCCAAGAGGTGCTCATGATGGATAGTGAATGGTTTAAGTTTAAGAAGGGGTACACTTGAGTCATTTGTAGGACAATAGATGCACCTTGAGACCATAATGTTAAGTGAAATAAATCAGACACAGAAGGTTAAATATCGCATGGTTTCTTTTATATGAAAAACCCAAAATATAAATAAAAACAAAATAAAAGAGGGGTCATAGGAAGAAAGGAGATAGATCCTTCTCAAAGGGGAAGGAAATCAGCAGACAGCGGGTGGGGGTGGGAGGAGGGAAAGCGGATGAGAAAAGAATTCAGATGTGTTATGTACAGGTGCCAATTGCCCATGAGGAATGTGAGCATTATATACCACAGACGTGTACTGATACTGACAATAAAAATTTATTACAGTAAAAGACACATCACTATGAATCCCCTCAAAATACTCCCTATCACTTTGAACTCACTTATCTCACTGTTCTTGCCACTTTCTGAAGCAGTTCTGGAAGTCCTTTTTTCTGAGTGTCTTTACAAGATGTGATCAAAAATATGGTGAATGCTGCTGCTAAGTGCCATCCCACTGAAAGGCAAGCTTGTAAAGACATTACAGCGTGTCCTCATCTACCTTATTCACCAGATCTGGCACCGTGTGACTTCTGGCTCTTCCCCAGAGACAAGATGACCATGAAAGGTAAATGTTTTGAATGCACTGAGGAAATTGAGGCAGCCACGCCAGCACAACTAAAGACACTCATGAAAGAAGACTTCCAGACCTGCTTCAGAAAGTGGCAAGAATGATGGGATAAGTGTGTTTGAAGCAGGGGGAATGTGTTGAGTGGGTTTAATGGAAATGTGACTTTTACTGTAATAATTTTTTAAAGTTTAAATACATACCGTATTTTTCTACCACACCTCATATTTCTCAGCAGTTACCTTTTCTAGCCACTATGCTAGGGGGCTCCAAAACCCTTTTTACTGGTATGAACATTTCCCAGCCTGACCCCTGCCCACAAAGTTTCACAGTAGTTGCACAGTGGGTTATCACTGTGTCTGCATGAATGCTTGCTTTTCTCAGAAATCTGAATGCTGTGGATTTTGGTGGGGTTTTTTTTTTGCTGTTGTTTATTTGTTTATTTGTTTCTGAGGCTTCTGGTTCACCAGCTACAAAGCCTCAATTCACACATTCATTTTATGGACCAGCATTGAGCAGAGGGTGGCTTGGAATTCACCTCTTCTCCAAGGATTTGTGTTCAGAGTCTCTCGTATACAGGGAAAGAAAAGATGCAGAGCTCTGAAGATGAGGAAATGTCGGTGTGTTCTTAGCATTTTTTTTCAGCGTAATTATCAGGGCACGGACTTCTCAAGAAATCACAAAAGGTATTTATATCTATTTTAAGGTCAGCAAGCTGACTTGTTTATTTAACAAGATGTTAGTGCTGCCAGTAGCTAGATGCCTGAGTCTTTTAAGACTCTTATTGATGACCAACTATGCAAACAGCAGACGTTTGGTGAGCCCTTGTGTGCACAGCGCTGTCCTGAATATTCAGGGAAAAGAAAGACCTGGCAAACAGTCTCTGCCCTTGAGATTCTTAAAATTTCACAGGGGAAAACAAAATAAACAAACATAATGCCGAGGTCATAAAAATGTTTGTAAAGAAACTTACCCAGCTATGAATGGCCATGCTGTCCTAAAGCTACATAGGGGCAGAAAGGGTAGAAAGAGTTGGTGCCACCAGACTGGACAGAGCCCTGGAATGGGGAAGTCAGTTCGTAAGAGAGTTTGGAGAAGATTGTAGACATGCGGTTGTAACATGGGGTCCGTTTGGTGTTGGTGCTTAATGAATGCTGTGTATAAAAGCATGGTGGGGTTGGTTGGCCTGCTCTTTCAGTCCTGGTGTAGCCTTAGATGCATATGCAAAGGCAGTGGCAGGTTACTAAATGTAACAGCAAAACTCTGAGCAATGCATGAACTTGAAATTGTTGGGTACGCTCTGTCTTCTACATGGTTTGGAGCGGAAGGAATCTGTGCTGATTCCTTCTCCTTGTTCATGAGGGTGATGGTCCATCAGCAGATATTGTCCCCAATAAAGAATTTAAGGTAGAGCTGATATAGCCAGCTTATGGGTATAGTTTTGCTTATTCAGATTTCCTCACCGTAAGTTGGTCCTGTGTGCAACAAACCAAACTACTGTAGCCAAAAAACATGCAGTACATGAGCCTGGATAAAAGCAGAGTATTTGGATGCCAGACTTTCAAGGGGAAAAAAAATACACGGGCAAGCTGCTTGCTATTAGATGTTTTCTTGGCACATCTGATTAAAGTGTAAGCAGGCCCGACAGCTCTCTTGTTCCAGTTTATAACCATCTAGGATTTTCCACCCCTCTGTCAGCCTCCAAAGGACAGGGTTAACTGCATGTCCTCAAATGTCGCTGGAAGTGGTTTGCTAATCCCTATTAATCTGCTGCTTCTGTAACCAAATGCATATGTTTATTTTATTTCTTTTGTTCTGGTTAAATTGTTAATGGTATTAAATTGACCACTGGAAACAAAGTCATTCTGTAGCTGTTTCCCCGTAGGGTTTCGGGGACTGTCTCATGCTGTGGGCTTTTGTGTGAGCACAGTGGGTTTTATCATTTTCAATGATTGCCCTAACTTTTTACAGATGCCATCCCGCCCCCTTTCTACAGACCCTACTTCAGAATCGTCCGATTTGATGTCTCGGCAATGGAGAAAAACGCTTCCAATTTGGTGAAAGCAGAGTTCAGAGTCTTTCGTTTGCAGAACCCAAAAGCCAGAGTGCCCGAGCAACGGATCGAGCTGTACCAGGTAACCCAGGGTTGGCTGGTTTTCATGCGTGATCAGTTCGAGGTCTTCAGATAAAAGATTTTGGACCTTCTGAAATTTTCTTAGCTGACCTCAGCTGTTCCGTGCACCCACTGTGGCAGTGTAGGCACAGGCATGTTTGTTGTCCTGTTGTGGGAACAGTGTCCCTGATCACTCAGGAACGGCCTGCGGTGCAGTCCCAAAGTTGTGGGCCCACCTCTCCCCGTGCGGAGCCCCCTCCCCTGGATTGCTCTGGCCCAGCCCTCAGACCCCTCCTCTGGAAACTCCGCTGATGTAATCGGATGCCACTGTGACAAGGAGCCAGCTCCTGTCCAGTTTCTCATGCCACAGCCGTCCCTCCCTCTCTCCCTTTCCTCTTCCTCCCAGTTGTCTTCTTTCTTCCCAGTTTTTTTCACTCTTTTTCTTCCCTAACTTCTCCAGTTTCTATTTCTTCTCTGGTTCCACTCTCTCCGACCCACCCCTTCCCTGGCCTCTCACACCCTCTGTTTCCCATTACCCCAGCAGCCCTGACCTCTCCTCCCCCTCCTCTTCTGATAGCCTTGCTGGACGGTGGTGTCAGAAGACAGTGAAGGGCCTGAGTGCTGAGGTTTCAGATGCGCTGCTAAAAGCTCACACCTGAGGTGGCATCTGTCTGGCCGCAGCTCCAGCGACAAAGAGGAGATGCAAAAAATGTACCACCTCAGGCCCAGCTGGACTGAGCAGGACTCAGGATCTGCACTTTAAGGGGACCCCAGGGTGATTTCCGTGTGCCACGGAGTGCTGCTCAGTGTATGATCCATGTCTTCAAAGGCAGAGCTGGGGGTCTCACTGGGGAGCTGGCATTTGGGTGAGGCTTCCAGGGGAATCTTAAGCAGGGCAAGGACAAGGGGGACTTATTTTTGGCAGAAGGAACAACTCTTGCAAGGGCAGAGTCTTTCTTTCTCAGTGCTGGTGCCAGGCAAGTGCTCTGCTACTGAGCCATGTCCTCAGCCCCAGTGACCAGGTCTCTCAGGTTGGATGGAGGGGCCTGCAGGGGCGCTGGGTGCTGCAGGAGAGAGAGAGAAGCTGCATATGTAATGAAATGGTTAAAAAGCAGTTCACCGGAGGAAAAGAAAGGAACTAACGTCTGTATGCAGATATCTCTAGTTGTGGATTCTAATTATTTGGAAATTGGGATCATTTGGATGAGCGCATTCCCAGCCTTCATTATGAAAATGGAGACTGTTCGTGCCTTGCTGATGTATGTGAGATCTCAGAAATAAGTTCAAAGCCCTTTTTTTAGTACTAGTTGATTGATACCTGTGCTCATGAAAAGGGATTGTTTTTATACTAGTGGGTCCTCAAGAACCTCTGCTTGCATCTGGGCTTGGTGGTGCATGCCTGTGAGGCTAAGGCAGGAGGATCATAAGTTCGAGACCAGCCCGGGCAACTTAGGGAGACCCCTGTCTTAAAAAGGAAAGGGCTCAGTCAAAGGCACTGGGTTCAATTTCTAGTACCAAAAAAAAAGAGGAACTTCCACTTGGAGACCTTTAAATCTTCCGGCACCCTCAGAGCGTGGCAGGGCAGCCCGTGGCTGGCAGTGATGTCACCTTTGCCAGCAACGCAGTGTCAGGCAGATCGGGTACCTAGGCTGGGGACTCTGTGTCCTCAGGACTAGACTGTCGAGTGCATGCTGCCGGGGATTCTTCCTCCACGGACCGAGTGAGGGGCCAAGTGCCAGGGAAGCCGAGAACCTGGGCTGGGTCCTGAGCTGGGAAGCGGCGGACCTGGGACGAGACCCACTCCAAGTCCCAAGGCTGTTCCTAGCCAATCTTTCCCTTCTTCTCTCCCCGGAGAAGAGCCGCCGCAGAGGAAAGAGGAGGAAAAGGAGGGCAGATGGTGGGTGATGGTTGGAGGGAAAGCAAAGAGTGCTTCCTCTGTAGAGAAGCCAGGAGAAGGCTACCAGAGAAACTGTAAGGTGATCAGGCAAACAAACAGGCACCTAAACCAACGCCTCCTTCCTTCTCGGTTAGGTCACTCTCACTTTCTGTCTATGCCCACAACCTCGGGACGGTCGTTCTCGGGTGATGGAGCTGCAGCACATCGGTGGGTCCCTCGGCTCTCGGTCCACAACAGGAGTTGCTAAGTCACTGCCATTCTCCACCCGTGGCCTTGTGCTCTAACGGCCTCTGCCAGCAGGCTTTTGGGAGCCTTCGCTCCCCTCTTCCCTCCCACAGACGTGTCGCCTCCGGGATGTGACGTGTCCCGTGAGGCTGGTAATCCAGACGGCCTGAGCTCTCGGGGGATGCCTCCCTTCCCAGAGGTTTCTGCGGCACTGGCTGCACCGTGACGCGAGCTGCGAGCTCTGCTTGGATTAGGGTCCCTCCATGGGAAGGAGTTTGAGAGTTAGGGCCCGATCACTGACACTGAACTCGGGAACCCCAAAGGGGACAGTTGTGCCAGAAAAGCGAGGAAGAACAGTGGCTCCCAAGCTGTCTGAAACTCCGGGTGCAGCAACATCACCTCTGAAATTAGCCGAGGTCGGCAGGGAAGAGCATCAGCTCCTGAATTCCTCCTAAGAGGAAACCAAGCGGGTGTATCAGAGAGGCAGAGTTAGCCTCAGAACCTCTGAAGAGTGGGTCGTTCCTAGGACCAGGAGAAGCGAGTGAGCAGCAGGGATGAGAGGGGAAGGGCTGGAAGAAGACACGGAGCAGCCCCAGATGGCCCTTGGACTTTCCCAGTGTGCCAGCGAGTCCAGCACAGAACTAGTGCCTGCTGTGAGGATGCCCCTAAGTCTGAGCCCTGTGTGTAGTTACGTGCGCACTTTCTCCTGGGCCCCTTCCTGGGTCCTGACTTCTGCGCTGGCCCTCCTATTTGGAGTCCCGCTTGTGGCCCGTGGTTCACCAACTTTCTAGTTGTCTTTGGGTGTCATCTGGAGGTGTCTGTGCCCTTAGTCTCCAGCTCCTTTTTCTGGCCCCAGGACAGAAATGCATGCTTATGCTAACAGCCTTGAGTTATGAAGGTGAGGCTAAGTTATATTCAGGAAATTGGATACTTGCAATATGTTTTAGAGAGTTTTATGGCCACGAATGCTGAAATCTTATTTTGCAAATGATGTTTTGGTTTGCAAGTGGGCAGCCTTTCAGCTAGTTGGAAACCTTGAAGCCTCTGAAAGTTCTGCCTGTCCCACTGTGTGGTGTCACCTGATGTTGTACCCCCTGGAGGGAGGGAGGGGAATTGCACCAACTCTCAGGTGTGGCTGGGTGTGTGGATGACTTAATAGGATCCTCAGGATGTTGGCTTCAAGTGGGGGATGGAGTGGAGAGAGAGGGAGGAGGAAGAGGTGGGAGGAGGAAGAAGAGGGAGGGAACATCTGGCTGACCAAGGGGAAAGGGCACTTCCCTAACCCTAGATTCCCAAGGGAGCTTCTACAGGGAATACCCACCCTTCCCTGTCTGGAGAGTCTTACTCTCCCTGGAAAGAAACAGGACAGAAGTGGTTTCTGAATGTTTTCCTGGTGATTCACAGTAATCATTATCCACTTTGGAATCAGATTTTCCCATAAACAGTTGGGAAGCCCAGATTTAAGGGTCCTAAGCTCTTCGGACCATTCTGCCCCGGCAGACATCTTCAGCCGACTCCCGGACTGAAGGACCTATGCAGGCATCTGTGGGCGCAAGCTCAGGGTTGGTCCCTCACAGTGCCACGCCCTGCTGGTGCCCCTGCCCAGGAGAGTTAGGGCACTGGGGCTTCTGCTGAAGTCTCCTTTAGCTGGGTGAAGCCACACACATGGGAACTCACAGTTCTCACTGCCTTCTGCTCAAAAAGTGTCTGTCGGAACTTCGATAAAAGGAAGTGAAATCTCACTGTCCTACTTCCTGTGGCCTCTGTGCTGGCACTGGACCCTAAATAGCTTATACAGACTGGTCCAGGTCACTGATGACTTTCCTTGTACAGAGTCTGTGTGACCTTCCAGGAAGTCGTCAGGCTTCTCACACGGAAGCTGGGATCCAGTTTCCAAGGCGGAAGCCCTCAGTTCTCTCAAAACCTAGGCCCAGAAGTGACCCAGCATCACTTCCCCTCCCTCCTGGTGCTGATCAGATGAGCTGGACAGCAGCCTGGGTTCACAGGGAAAGGAAGCACCCTCCGCCTTTCTGCTGCCCAGTGCGGGTGGGGGAGCAGCGTCAGAAGGGCAGCTCAGTAGCAGTCTTCTCGCCTCAGGGCCATGCCCAGGTGTCTCTTAGGGCGACAGACCCGAACCTGGAAAAGGGGCTTGGACCTCATTTGTGGTGCTGTAATGAAATTCCTGGGGCTACATAATTATGAAGAGGAGAGGTTTATTCCGCTCCGCTGTACAGGGTGAGGGTCTGGACAGAGCAGCAGTGACTCCAGTGGGGCACCCTAGGCCACATCACCTCAAGCACTACCGTGGCGGGAGGGCATGTGACAGGGACAGATGGAGAGGCCAGGAAGGAAGCTGCCTCCCTCCAGGACCTGCCTCCCAGGGGTCCCCACCTCTCAGCACCATCGCACTGGGGACCGGGCTCCTACACATGAAGCCTGGGGGACCCACTCCAACCATGTCCCAATGGCAGCAGTCCTGAGAGTTGGGGGCAGTTTGTCACCTCACTCAGGCTCCTCAAAGGTGCAGTACTGAGCTACCTGCCAGAAGGAAGGAATTTCTTTGAGCCCAACAATATTCACTGTGGCAACTTCTAGGCAGAGTAGACAGAGGTGGGAGTGGGCTTGGTTGATTGTCGCACACAGATTACGTCAGCTCTGAATTCAGCTGCTTCCCTGTGCGCCCTGGGCCTTTGGGAGTTGAGGACCACGCCTGCGGCTTCTCACCCTCAGCTGCGGGGGTGGTGTTCAGTGGCACGGGCATTGTGACTCATGTTTTCCTCATCATTCCTGATTGACTTGGTGTTTATTGTGGCAGTGAAGTGTCACCTCTTAGGGCTTGACTTCCGTATCTTCCATTCCACCAAGGGGAAGAGCCTTTGACGGAGTTATCTGTGAAAGTCAGCAACCAGGTCATTTTAAAGATGAACTTGTTAACTCCAGACCACTGAGTGAAGTGATACAAAAAGACGCTGGAGAAGGCAGAGTGATGGGCTGGGTCCATGTACTGCTGAGCATCAGGAGAAGCCACCAAAGTGTCACCTACTCACCTGGGTGAAGCCACAGATGCTGGTGCCAGAGAGCTTAATAGAGGATACTTCTCTAGGGGATCCCAGAAAATCAGAGGGAAATGAGTATGTTGGGAGGAATGAGCTCAGCGGATTAAAGGGAGCCCTGGATGTCTTGGCCACGTCCTCAGAAAGCACTGGCACTGTGCGCTCTTACAGAGAACTAGGCATCCGTCTGCATGGCCAGCACTAGCTTCCCGAGGACTTCCCCTCTCTGGAGGGTTCTCCATCAGATGTCTCACAGGCCAGAGGAGCCAAGCTGCCCTTCTGCTTTCTCTGACCTCTTGCTTTCATCCTTGGATTCGAATGCCTCGTTAAATTTGCATTCCAAAAGTTGCCAGCTTGTCAGACGTGATGAGATCTCATTTCTAGAGTACATCAGTTGCACGGATATAAAACCGTGGCTCAATCCTAAGTCATTTATATCCATTTATTTTGGCTTCAAGCTGCCTAGTGAGGGTATTAAGAGATTTTTCAAATTTGAGGGTGCGAGGGTGAGTGGATATTGATGGAGCAAAATAAGTAAGCATGGGTTTGAGAAGATCAGAGTGAACCAACCACCACGTGTGTTTGTGAGCGCTCTGTAAATACTATGTCTGTAGGCTTCCAAGTGCACATCCCGAAGGGCTTTCAGTGAACGTCCAAGGTAGGTGGCTGGACCTGGTTTGTGACAGCGTCTGGCTCTTCACACCCAAAAGGAAAGGTGAAGCACAGCACTGAGGGGTTAATGAGAATCGCTCCCTTTTCACACACACACGTGCGCACACCCAGCCCCACACAAAGTTCAGCTTTCATTTCTCCCGTTGCCCAAGGGAGTGCAAAATAAAAAAAAAGAGGTCAGCCAAAGCAACTGACTGTCTATTAAATGAGGCTTGGAAAAAGTGCTACTGAAAAAAAAAAGTTATACTGTGGTCCTGTTGTGTGGAACTTTATGGCCCAAGTCCCCCGACCACCAGTCCTACCCTGGCCGGCGCCACGTTGGAGACACACGGCCAAGTGGCAGCCATTTTCAAGAAGAGCCACGAGGTATAATAAACACTTTGTTTCCACAAAGCTGTTAATACGGCAGGGTTTCTTTTTTTAACTGATCAAATGGCATGCTCGCCTCATAAGGACATTGGCTTCTTATCATCTGCATCAGCTTATGGGGTTCCCTAGAGTCTGTTAACCTGGTGAGCAGAGAGGACCCCAAAAGTGGTGTGAGCAGCAGCCCTTCCACCCTGTGTTCCGGGAAATATTAACAATCATGCAGTAGTGATTAATGATACCATTGTCTCTGAGCCTCGGGGTTTCGTGGTGACTGAGGACAAAGGTTTTGTGCTGAGTTACTGTGAGGAGACACAGGTGTGCAGTGTGGCTCACTCATCGCAGGAGTGGGTCACCATCTGGATCGTTCTTGGCATCTAGAATGGGTGTGCATGTCCCGGGGCTGGCTTGAAGTCCCAGAACTGCTCCATAGTGGAGTTGGTCGTCTCTGGCCGGGGGTCTGACCCATTTCCTGTTACCACTGCAGGAGAGCAGGTGTGTGGGGCAGCCGTCTTTCCATTGTTCTGTTGTTTTATTGCCTTATCGAGTCCCCAGGGGCAGTCATGGTGGGCTGGAGGCTGTGCTGGGTCTTGCTTTCTTGTTGAGGAATTACTGTAGGGTGCCTGACCCCGGCGGGATGCTCTGCACCTCGTCCTGTCCACTCACTGCTGCACTGGGCTGCACCACCCCAATAGTCTTGATATTTTGCTTCCTGAGTTGATCATTAATAAACCTCCTTTTGTTTTTCGTGCTGTAAGTGTTCAGTGTGGCAACTTTTCTACAGCCTCTACTAGGGCAAAATCTGTTTCAAGGGAGAATGCAGGCTTATTTTTTGATAGCAACAGTGTTCAGAGTATTTTTTTGAAACTGCTGTTCTAATGCTGTCATACACTACCCTTGAGAATTCTATCAGAGCGACAAGTCTGGGTTTTTGAATGGTAGTGTTGATTTTTCAGGAACTGCCAAGGTTGTCCTAGGAAGGGTTCAGACAATTCAGTTGATCTTGCCATTTTTATTAGGAAGATGCACAGTCCAGCCCCACTGCACCTTGTCGCTGCCTGTGCCCCTGTCCAGGTGGCCCTCACCTCTCTCCCGGGCTTTGCAGTGGCCTCCTGCTTGGTCTCCCTATTTCCCAGAAGCTTTTTGCAGCAGAGCATTCACAGTGATCCCTGATAGGATGGTGGTCAGATCAAAACGCCCTGTGCGCTACAGTTACCTGCCACTGAGTGGCCACCAGCACCGGTTCCTTCTCTCCAGGGCTCGCTTTGTGCCCACTTAGCAGCCCCAGCTCTCTCCCTGCCTCACCCCTCCCCAGCCCTGGTAGCCCCCAGGGTACTCTTGGATTGGACAGCTATTGCCTGTTTCCAGTTAGCTGGAAGGGAGGACTTGGAATGTCCTCATCACAGGGAATGCTCTTAGAGGAGATGCAGGTGCCCATTGCCCCGAACTGATCATGACACAGTGTATCAGCACATCACAGTGTACCCCATAAACACTTTAAAAATGAAGTCAATTTTTCAGCAAAGTCGCTCAAAGCCCGCCAGTGGCTTCTTACATCACTGCGTGGGCGCTGGTCCTGGTGGGGACTGATGAGACTGTTTCCAGCTTGCTTCTTGCACTGAGCTCTGGGTTGATGCTTCCTCCCCTAGTCAAGCCTATGTCCTTGGTTCCTTTGTTCCTCGAGTGTCACCTCCAAAGTGGCCTCCCCTGCCACCCTGTCTAACGTCTCAGGCCCCTTTGCAGCACAGCCCGCCCGGTGGCCACTGGACTTCACTTCCCAGTGGCCCTCATCGTCGAACATACTCGGCCTTCTACTCCGTCTTTATGTGGTCTGCAGTGTTGGCTCCACTTCCAGAGTTAAGAGCCTGGCCCCCAGCCTGTGTAACAGGTGATTGGTAAATGTTCTTGGGTGAATTAGGAAGAATTTCAAAGTAAGATGTAAGTACGAGGAACTGTGTCAAAATAAATATGTGACATCACGAAGGGATTCTTTTAAGAAGCATCACTCAGTTATTTAGACCTGGAATTTCCATTATGCTTGTTTTCTAGATATCTCTCTCAATATTTATGAAGAAAGAAACACATAGGTCTACCCATTTTCTGTTATTGATTTAGAGCTAATTCTGGTGAAGTAGCTAATAACCACATCGATTTTTAAAATGAATTTATGTAATAAGTTTCTGAGGCTGATATTCTTGGGTAAGTGTGATGGCTTGGATAGGGTTTGTCCCCTAAAGGCTCATGCGTTGCAGCTGTGGTCTCGGCTTTGCTGGAACCTTCCGGGTGGGCCTGGAAGGTGATTGTGGAAGCTGCCACCTCAGAAGGGATTAGCTCCCACCTCCTGGGCATGGGTTAGGACTTGCTTAGCCATCTAAGAGTGGCTCGTATAAAACAAGGTCACCCATGTGTTTGGCCTGTTCCTTTTGCACTGCTTGCCTCTCTTGTATACATCCCGCTAGGTGGTGTCATCCACTATTTGGTGACAGAGCTAGAAGGCCCTCACCAGAGGGCAGTGTGACCACCCAAGCTTGTGGTCATAACCCCCCAAACCGTGAGCCATAATAAACATCTTTTCTTTATAAAGTACCCTGCGTCAGATATATACTTACAGCAACATGAAGAAGACCAAGCCAGTAATTGATAAACTGTATATTTGAGGTTTATCATTTATCTGTTTAGGCTCATGACCCTGTAATCACACCCTAAATTAAAGTGCTCTGCTGGGTATAAATTATATTAAATTACAATGCAGGCCACATGGGTAATAGGTGTCAGGAAGACCAAGAAGCTTGTAGAAAGTGTGCTTCCCAAATGTGCGTGTCTGTGTTAGTGTGAAGTGGGAGAGGAACTGGAAGGGGAGAAATTCAGAAGACAGAGCCCCAGAGAGCTCGCAGATCCCTGGCCGTGAGACTGCTGCCTTCCATGGCCCGAGTCACTGTCGGGAGCCATAGGATGTGGCTGTGGGCCGCGGCCTCCAGGCCTGAGCGAATTCAGTCAAGCAAAGGCCATTGGTCTGGACCTGGTTTCCCTTCATTTTTACCCTCGACCGCTGTTTCGCACAACCCCTTTCCTTGGCTGCGACCCTGTGACGCAGGCAGCTGAGGCTTCATCTCTGCTGTGTGGCCTGTGCCTGAGGCTCCCGCGAAGGTCCCCGCTTTCTGCCACGCAAGGAGGCCGCACCCCAAGACCTGTGCACAGGAGGCGAGTTGTTTCTCTGCCTGTGTGGCCAGCAGAGCCCCATCTGTAGAGAATGAAGAAAAGGGAAAGAAGGAAACAGTAGAGAATTATAAGGTGTTTGTATCACATGGAAGAGACTTTGCTGCGTGTGTGTAGCAAATGTCACCCAGGTTCTGTGCAAGGCATGAGTCACACAGGGCCTCCCTGATGTGCACAGCTCAGTGCCACTTGGGCCCAGCACAGGGCACAGTAATGCAGCCCCCTGAGCTGCAGGGGACTCAGTTTCCTTGCTGCCTCCTTACGGAGCAGCAGTGTCCCAGCTGGTCTGCGGGGGCTCCGACCTCTGGGAAGATGCATGGGGAGCTGTGGCAGCGACGGGACGTAGTGACAGCACAGTGACACGAGTCCCAGGTGTGCTGGGCAACCTCCCTGGTGTCAGGCACTCACAGGGCCCACGGTGATCAGCAGAATGCTCTAGCAGGAAGGGGGCACTGTGCTGGAGCCACCCCGCTCACTTCTGATTCTCCGTGAGGCCCTGCTTTCTATTACTAGGAAATTCTCTTTCTTGCTTTTTCTCCCTTGTCTTCCTTCTCCTAATGAAATGTGTGAAGTAGAAAGGCTGGCCTGAATTCGCTGTGTAGCCCAGCTGGCCTCAAAGTCATGGTGATCCTCCTGCCTCAGACTCCTGCATGTTGCTATTGCAGGTGCGTGGTGCCACACCTGGCAAGTGTGTTTTTTAATGAAGTCATTAGTAAGAACTAGGCTGGGGTGTGCATAGGGTCCTGTGGAGAAGACTCCATGGGGTAATGAGGAAGAATTTGAAAGAGCAGCCTCTGCCCTGAAGGACTTCATAGCTACACTGAGCATTTTGAGAACACACCCAGTGTAGTGTGGCTTGTGAATACCCAGTGATGGACCTCGGATTGTGCCCCCCAGAGGTGTGTTGAGGTTCCGATCCTGCGTACCTCGGAAGTGACCTTACTGGGAATGGGGCCTGAGCAGCTGTAATCAGGGAAGCGGAGGCTGGGTCTCTAATAACCATCCAGGGTGTCTTTATAAGAGGAGAACAATATGAAGGCGGAGCCGCGTGGGGAGAAGAAACCAGGGGAAGATGCAGCTGGAGACTGGGGGGAGGCAGGGAAGCCAAAGACACTAAAGGTCACTGGGGCTACCAGAAGCTGGAAGGAGGGGAAAGGGCCCTTCTCCAGAGAGAACAAGGTCCCGCCCAGACTTGACTTCCTACTTCCGGTTTCCAGGTCGGGGGAGCTGGGCTCTGTCTTAAACCACCCAGTCCGGTGCACCGCCTCTGTGGGGCTCTGTGCTCTCTCTCTGAGCACCCAGGAGGAGCCTTGCCAGCTTCTCGGGGGTCGAGGTCACCTTTGCACCCGCACCTGGCTCCGGGAAAGCTCCTCTGTGACTTCACAGGGTGCTTCTGCAGGGTCACGGGCGGTCTCACTGTCCTGGCACTGAAGTGCCTTCCTCTCGGCTGGTGCATAGCACTCGCAGGACTGAACTGGAGGAAGTAAGCTCTAAACTAAATGAAGGAAAGGGATCAGTGAAGACTGCGGTGCATGTGAGATGCTCAGCACTTATTCAGTGGCTGGATGACTAAACTACCTGACCATGCTGGGGAAGCCCTCGAGCTATGGATGCTAGGCTCTCTGCAGTTGATGAGAACCGATGGGTGTTGCAGTGGTGTCTTGGTGAATCAGCTGCTCCTCTGCAGATCGGCCAAGAAATGCTTCCGGAGTGTGCTCTCGGGCTCAGTCTCCATGCTGGAAAACTAGTAGTGTTAAGGTTTCAACCTACAGAGTCAGATTCCTCCAAGATCCAATCAATGGACATATATTCATTGCCTGTAGTGTCAACAGACTAGAAATAAGCGTTTGTGGAGATTTCAATAAGTTTGTGTTTCTTTCCAACTCTGGGGAGCTCCATGTCTCACTGGAGGAGATGAACACTTACACGGGTGCACGGTCACCCAGGAAGGCTCTGTGTGCAAGGGGACAGAAGTCCAGCCTTTCTAGTGACTGCACGGGGAGCTAGGAAAGGAAATCCACTTGAACAAAAGAAAGCATTTCATTGAAGGGCTGGACTCAAAGTTTAAATGTGAAAAAGGGAAACGGTTGTTTTGTTTTGGTTTGGTTTGGTTTGGTTTGGCTTGAGGTATTTTTTCAGTGAAAATCAGAGGGGCAGGAAAGCTTCCTGGTAGTATAAAGACAGGTATGTCGTCAGGCTGAGGCTTCCTGAGAGGGCAAGTTGAGGCTAGGAGGGTACACTGGTGTCAGGCTGGGTGTTTCGACCTGGAGTAAGGGATGCAAAGCTTATGCATGAGGCATTAGGAGTCTCTCAGAAAGTTTTTTGCCAGATAAGGAGCATAATTATAATAACAATTCACCTCCACTGAGCGCCAACCAGTGTGACTTCTCTGGATGAATGTCCAAGTGGAGTCTAAAGGCAACATCCATCCAGCAGCAGCGTGGGTTTATCGGACCCTTTTCACTGCTATACTGCTGGTCTTCAAGGGCACTTGGCACAGTGTGTGATTCTTCAGAGCACCCCATGGGAGCACTGAGGAAATGGAGCAGATGCTCAGGATTGACAGGGACATGGGTGTCATTTGCATAACAAATGACTAAGAGGAACGACATAAATCTGGACTACAGTAGTGGTGTCCAGCCTGGTTCCTGACCCATAGTGTTTGCATCACACGGGGATGTGTTAGAAACACAAATCTGGGGCCACAATATCCCCCTAATCAATCAGACACTGTGGGGCTTGGGCCCCGCATGCAGACTGAATTTGGACACTGATCTTCTCTCCCCGTGTGCCTTCCTTTATTTCTTCTTCTTTATTCCCTCCTTCTAGGAAGGACTCGGGGTGGAAAGTTAGACTTAACAGCAGTCTGAGTATGAGAAAAATGGTCTTATTTTACACAAAATTTTCTGTGACTCAGTAGTGTGATGCGGCTGCTGCCCGAACTGTCATCTGCATGAGGCGGAAGGAGCGGAAGAGGGGAGGCAGCAGCTACTCCCCCTCCACAGCTGCCACATTTCGTGGAGGCCACATGATCCCTGGCCCACACGTGGGCTCTGAGGAGGAACTCATTTTAAGAAAGACACGGAAAAGAGGCTCGAGAGGGCAGGGTGGGCCTTCGGCCTTGTCCCGAAGGAAATCAGTCCTCGTGGTTGGGGGGCCGCAGTGGTGCAGAAGGAGAGTTCCCATATCTTGCTCCAGAGAGCAAAACTCAGTCTTGCAAGACACAGTTCACCAGCGCGAAGAGGGCGAGATGTTATCCAGGCGACTCCTCCAGTGCTTGGGGATACACCTACCGCATCATGAGGGCCATGATGTTCACCTCATGGGGTGTTTGCGAGGACTAAAAAATACGTGAGTGTTTAAATATTGGAAGATTTTCAAAGGTTATACAAATAGGAGCCAGTGGTACTATCATTAGCTGAGACCATTTGATGGAAATTCCAAGAATCAATGTTGTAGCCAGAGTGTGCAAGGGAATAGGTTTAATATAGAACACATGATTTATAGGATTACTTTATAATATTCACCCAAAAAGTCAAATCCAAAGGGGCGCAAGAAATCTGTCCACACGCTAGAGACCCAAAGAATCCAGCAGAGGGCCTGGATCCCAGCAGTGTCCCTGTCCCGCACAAGTTCAGCTGCAGGCCTAGAGTCCGAGGCAGTGTCTTCCACGAGTCCAGCCAGAGGCCAGGAGCCCACAGCAATGTCTCATGCAAGTCTGTGTTGAGCGAGGGTCTGCACCAGAAAGGCCCAAGGGCCAGTGGTGCAAGCTAGAAACCCTGCACCCTCGGGGTGAAGGCTCTGTGCCACCAAGCTGAGGGATCTGCACTGGAGCCAGGAAGTGATGCTCGAGGCGAAGACTGAGCTGCCCTGACGAGAGCAGCAGGCATCCTGGTGACAGCGAAGCCCCGAGCTCCGCCAATAATGAGAACAACCGAGTGCATATCAGGAAAACCAACGGCAGCAGGCTTCTCCAGGAAATCAACAGCACACGATCTTCCCCTCCAGTTCTCTTTTTATGCCATTGGTACCCATCCTCAGGTGGATCTTCCACTTCCAGAACCCCACTGACTCAGTTCGGCTGGGCATACCACGTTGACCATTAGTTCATCCACCACAATCAACAATTTGAATTACCCAGAAGTGACAAGGAGACCTTTCTCGTGAAGGAGTGAATTCATCCTCAGGAGAGTCCTGGGCCTGGCAGATGGCCTCCAACTGCCTGCCTTCCTGCACCTATGTTGCTGATATCGATGTGAATGACAGGGGAAGGAGCAGATCTGCGCGAATGCTGCTCTTGGCTGCAGAGGGAATTTTGAGTTCAGCGTTTGTTGATCACTCTGCACAAGTCACCGTAAACACTCAGAACCCTGAAATGCATTTAAACATTAAACACAGTAAGAACATTAAGTGCATGTAAAGCCCAGAGGGCTAACACTTCGAACTGGATGTCAGTTTTCCTCTACATTCCTGTTAACTCCTTTTCCATTAGAAGTCTGTCTGACTGAATCAGGCCCTCAGTTCTGTGGCAGGACTCTTAATGTCTGAAACATAGAAGGTAACATTGAATTCCCAGTGCTTTTTTATAACTCTGTGCAGTGTCTCCTAAGAATAGAAGAGATGCCGCCGTTGGCGTCTAAGCCAAATCCGAAGTTGATTTATAGCATTGCTCCTTTAAGTCTAAGGTTTTTTTCTGGCTATAATTTCGCAGCTAGCCTTTTAATTCTTTTTTTTTTTTAACCTCCAAACTATTGGGTAACATGAGTGACTTTCATTTCTATCCACTCCCTGGCTGGCTGCTTTCCATTGCCCAAGAAATGAATGCATCCTTTTATGCAGGGGCTTTGGGACCGTGAAGCGCTTAGAGGCTTGCCAGGGGTGCTGCCTGGGCATTGTGCGTGTGGGGTATGTGCTGTGTGTGTACGGTCATGTGGAGAAGTCAGTGTGCAACATCTCTGTGGTGGCAGCCACGCCAGAGCGGTAAGTCTCCTTCTCAGTACCTTAGAACCCTCCTTTCTAATTCCACCAGGAACTGTCGTTGGTCAGCTATTTAAAGCAAAGAAAGAATTTAAAGTGGAGGATTAGAAAGACATAAGAGAGTGAGAGAGACAGAGATGCGATCTTTACCTTTTTAAACTTAGCATATATGTGAATGTCTGTACTCCTGTACACACCCACCCCCCCCCACACACAAATGCTGAGGCAGAGTTTTTCTGAAAGGCAAAGAAATTTTTTTGACATAGCTGTGCCAGTTGCCAATCTATGACTTTTTTTAAAAAAAAACCTGGACCACCTCCATAGTTTACATCTACAGTTTCTACTTTTTACTTTCTGTGAAGTAGAAAAGGAAGTTAAAAGACAATGCTGAGCAGTAATTGATTATTTCATTCCATTATTTATTTTATGGCTGTCCCTTTCACACCTAAAATTTTAAATAAAATTTTGTGGATGTATATATGTACACATTCATATACATATATATAAATCACAGAAGTCACTTTTTGGCCATTCTTTGTGCAGCTTCGTGACAGTAAGTGTATTCACGGTGCTGTGGGGCTATCATCATTGTCCGTTTCCAGAAGTTTCCATCCCAACTCGGAATTCTGCACTGTTAGGCACCAGTGGCTCACTGCCCTGTCCTCCCAGCCCCTGCGCCCTGTCTCCTGCTCTTTGTCTCTGCGGGTTCTGCCTGTCCTGGGTTCTCATGTGAGCGAAACCACGCCGTACCTGTCCTTTAGGACACCTGGCCCAGGTGACTTGACTCCCTCCGTGCCGAGGCCTGTGTCCGTACCCCCTTCCCTTTCATGGCTCTGTTTTCGTGTGTGTAATACTACCTTCAGTTTGTCCGTTCACCTGTCATTTGGGTTTTCCCCTCACCTTTTGACTGTCGTGCAGAATGCTGCTGAGAATATTGGTGCAGGCATACATACCTGAGTTTCTGCTTTCACTCTCGGGGGTTATGCCCAGGAGTGGAATTGCTAGATCACGTGGTAACTCTGTGTTCACTCTTTTGAGGAATGGTCAGACTGTTTTCCAGAAAACTTTTTTCTTATAGGAGCTTGTCTTTTGACTTTCCAAGACAATCAAATAGTTTTCACAGAAGCTGCAGCTCTTTTCTGTTGGTCCTGTATGGTATGATTGGTTTGAATCATTTAATTAACTCCCATAATTGCAAAAATAAATCCAAGTTTAGAAACATACAGTTGATATTGGCTAAGCGCACAAATCCCCTGGGAGGACCTGAAGAGCAGCATCCCAGCCATGAGCCCCAGGGCACCGTGGCCACTGGCCAGTACATATCACAGAAAGAGCAGGGAGAATGCAGGTTAGTGGGACTGGGGAGCCCCAGCCAAGGGGATAGGCCAGTGGAGAGAGCGCCTACAGTTCAACAGACTGCTCTTATCCTGAGAAGATGTGTAAAGAAATGCAGAAACAAGCGACAGGGTCTAGCAAAAGACCACCGCATATCAGGACTGTTAGCATTCACATCCTGTTGTTTGGAGACCAAACAGGGCAGAGTGCACAGGGTAAAACAGAAGGAGACGGTGACTGACCCAGTCATTTGTTGTATAAATCCTGAATTTAAGAAAGGACAAGCGAGCAGGGCTAGAAGTTGATTCCCACGGCTTCTTCACTCCCAGTTTAATGTAGTGTAGTGATAAAAGGCAGATAAGTAGGGACAAGTGGTGTGTTCCACCCTCGTTAGACCCCCAGACGGTGAAAGGATTGGAAATGGCCTCTCTAAATGTGGTCTACGGGAACTGGGTTGATTTTGCCTAGAGAGAGAAGTTGAGCATCTGAGCGGGACCTAATAAGTCTCCAAGAATCTGAGGGATGGAAAGCAGCTGTTTCCTGTTCTGCTAAGGGCTGGAGGAGAAGAATGGAGTCATTTGCAACAAGTAGGTGGAAAAACTCCTCGTCCATAAAGCATGACAGTGGATTGGCAGGAACAGGTCACTTCTCTGTTTCAGAATCACACAGTTTACTGTGTTTATTGAGTGATTTACATGTTCTTGAATGTTGAACTAGTAAAAATTAGAAAAAAAAAAAGAAGAAAAGAAAAGAAAGAAAATCGAGAGGAACTTTTACCCACATAAGAGCCTGAGGTTCGCATTGTTGGAGCTCCCAGCACTGTGTGCTTAGGGAAGCCCTTACCCCTCAGACGTCTAGTGAGAATTAAAGCTAGAACACTCCAGACTCTCTTTGTACCCTTTCTGTTTTCAAAGCAAGATAACCTACATTTACCCCTTCTCTATGACATAAGGAATCTCCGTAAATTTGCTAGTCTGCATTTTTTCTGTTCATTTGGTCAAATGGCCATAATTTATTTATTTAAAAAAAATTTTTGTGTCTTCAGTGAGGCTAAATATCATACACGTGTAGATGTAGGTACCTGTTTCATATAGTTATAGACATTTGATATATGACATATAAACTTAATACATAATTTGCATGCTATAAACCATGTCATAAATTATTATGTGATATACTAAATTTATATATAATCAATGCAAAAATGAAGGTGATATTTTGTTCTAGGTAGTGTATCTAAGTGTTAGT
Source organism: Heterocephalus glaber (assembly GCF_053883595.1). Lineage (NCBI taxonomy): Eukaryota > Metazoa > Chordata > Mammalia > Rodentia > Bathyergidae > Heterocephalus > Heterocephalus glaber. The sequence goes on along the minus strand of NW_028258187.1, from coordinate 4,277,107 downwards.
TACATGATAATGAGTAATATATACAATGTGTTACTTGGGAGCTCAGCAAATGTGCAAAGGATTGCATGATAATCCGTCGCTGTAGGAAATCAACTAAAAGAAGAATATAAAGACAGAAAAGTGAGTTCTGTGTGTGTTAGTAAGTTTTAGCCAGTGAGGCTGTTGAGAATGTCAGAAAACTCCTTCTCAACCATTGTCTTTGTCATCCTTCTCCCATATTAGGTTAATTATGCCATTTATTCTGAATTGGATAAGTGATGTCACATTTGCCCATCTGAGCGTTATCTTGGAGACAAACTTGAATTCTTAGAGCTGTGCTTTGAAAGTTATGTCTACCTGTCAGCATTAACTGCATTTATATTCCACCAGGTTATATTTTCGTCTTCTACCCTCATCGATTCCAATCTTATTTGCAGACCTTTGCTGTTGCTCTGGAATGTCTTCTGCCACCTGGAAAGGGCTCAGGGTGAATCATGACCCAGCTCCGGGTCCCCTCCCTTTTTTTGGCCTGCAGAATCCAGCAGTGCAGTGGGAAACTGGATTGGGCCATCTTGAATCCTCCCCGACACTTGTTCATTCACAGTGAGGTGTTGGTCAATTACTCCACCTCTCTGAGTTCCGGTTCCCCTCATCTACCTCACAGGAACATCATGAGGATTAAACTGAGTGAAATGATGTGTGGCGAGCCCAGCGTCCATTGTTGCCTTGTTTCCTGTCATTCATAAAGAGGAGCTCACATCACCATTATCTCTAGATTCCTTCCAGTTAGTGGGTGTCACTGGCCCTCGGGGAGGTCTATAATGTAGGGTTTGTCTAAGATTTAGGAGAGCACCCAGGAGTCCGACTGTCTGAATCTCTTCCCTTTTCTATACTTTCTTATTCTGGAAAAGTAAAAGTCTACTCTAAGGCCAAATATTCCCGAAAGCATTTGTTGCCAAATTACCTGAAGGAAATTGTGGACACACAGAAGGAAAGTGCATTTTGACATCAGAGGGAAGAATACACATTTTTGCTCTGTAAAATTTCAAGGAGAGTTAGAAAATGTTCTTGATATTCTGACAGTCCTTTAAGGGACATTGGTTCTACTGAGTGCTGTGCTTGGAATGATGTCAAACTGACAACATGACTCCTGTCCTCAAGAAGCTTCTGGGTTTGGGGAGACTAAATCCGTAGCATGAGAGGACAGAGACTTAGACTGAGTACTATTTGAGCACCTGAGAATGGACAGAGGCCGGCTACAGAGTCTGGGCTGCGGTTTGTTCTAGCTCTAGGAGACGCAGGGTGGTGCTTTAGTTCACAAAACACTATCATTTCAAGAGAGCATTGTGAAAAACTGCCTTAAGTGTTTATTTCCCGTAGAAACCCAAGGACGCTGCAGTTTCTCTGTACTTATTTGAAACAAAGATGTCTTCCTGGAGTCTCAGGGCCCAGGGTGATTTACTTTCAGATTGTCTTCCGCACGCTAAGCCAGATTGCTCCTGCCCAAGTTCATTCTTGGACTGCAGGATGTGGAATATCGTTATAAATCAGAGCAGTTCACATCGAGAGTCAAAATCCCAGCTAGAGCCTTACTTTCAAAGCTGAGGCACGGCGCATTTTAATACCAGTGGATTTAGGACGTTTTTCTTGTTATTAGAAGACTTGCAATTCAGGGACTTTGGAGGGTGAGAATGGACCCTCTAAACTGGACCCCTCTTCCTGTCCTTCCTTGTCCCTCAGCCCCCTAAATAAAAGAGACAGGCAGAACAACAAAACCATTACGTTAACGGCATGGAATTTATGGCTGAAATCTTGCAAAGCTTATGTCAGCAAAGTGAAATAATTACTGTCACTTTCTTTTAGACACTTAGCTTTATGGTTTGTGTCGCCTTCATCATAACAGGCAGCTGATTCAGTAGCTCTGTTTTTCATGGCAGATGGCCCAGGGTTACATTTTATGCATGTGGCCATGCTGTTGAGATGACAATGCATGGATAGACCAGAGTGAAATTTAGATAGTGCCCTGAGATAATGTCAATGGTTTGGGTTGTCATGTTGTCAGTATGCCAATGGAGCCTGTTCTCTTGCTCTTTCCCTTTAGATTCTCAAGTCCAAAGATTTAACCTCTCCAAACCAGCGCTACATCGACAGCAAAGTTGTGAAAACAAGAGCGGAAGGCGAGTGGCTGTCCTTCGATGTGACGGATGCTGTCCATGAGTGGCTTCACCATAAAGGTTGGGAAACCCTCTCGCTTCTCCCTGGTGCTCAGTGGCCCTCGGTTATTGTAAACTGATGACAGATTTAAGGGCACAGACACATATGCAAATGACCTCCTTGACTTCATGTTTTCCAGACAGGAACCTTGGATTTAAAATAAGTTTACACTGTCCCTGCTGCACCTTTGTGCCATCTAATAATTACATCATACCCAATAAAAGTGAAGAGCTAGAGGCAAGATTTGCAGGTAAGTGAATCTCTGGTCATCTGAGACAGAGGAGGGCTGTTGTGATTTTGTGGGAGACAGAGTCAGTTTGCAGGTGATAGACTGGCGAGACATGGGGAGTTTCGTACATCTGGGTGATGATACGGTTGGGGGAAGCCAGAGACAACAGAGAGGACTCGTTCTCGGTTTCCAAGGCTCAGTGCCCAGTGATGGAGTGGCCAGTGTGGCTGACGGGTTCATTAACCCCTCAGACAATTAAAATAGTCAGCTGAGCCCTTTACTCTTCATTGAAACAAGGCAACTTTCTACTTTCATGTTACAGCAGTAGATAGCGTGCATGCAAGGAAATCTATTGATAATTCCCCAAACCTGTTTGGAACAGACAACTCTCTTTCACCAAAGAAAGGAGTCCTCTCCCACCGTGGTTTCCATAACTCACCTTCCATGTATTGACACCCTGTACCTCTTCTGACCTATACCCAGCATTTCCAGTGGCCTCCTCACCAGAACTTTACAGTACTTGTAACAAGGTTTTGGTTTTCGCCATGCTTACTCTGAGTGGATGCACCACAGGTCCCACAGAATGAAGAGATGTGATGAATTGACTCACTTTGTGTACTTGACTGTGAGTCGCTAGGTGAGGAGAGGTGGAAGAGTCTGCCCGTGGCCTGGGGCAGCACCTGGCTGCACTTCCGGGTCAGGGAGCTGATTTCTCTCCCCTTCGAACATCATCCGAGACCTCCATCCACTTTTAGAAGGTCGCTGTGGCCCTTGCTCATGGAAAAATACTCCCAGAGGGCCAGAGATTTATTTCAGTCTCTAACCCAGCCATGATTCTCGTGAGCGTGGAGATTAAATGCTTAACCTGGCAGTCTCCCGAGCATGCTTTGGGCAGCTCAAGTTTCTAAGTCTCAGGTGGAATCAGGAGAGTGTTGAGGATGCCATAAAATAAATGAAAAGGCCTTTATTCACAGCTTCCCAAAATAGCTCTAGGTGAGGGTGACTTCAGCTTCACTTGAGCCTAGTTTGCTGCCAGTTAGCTGAGCCTCAGTTTATGTTTGTGAGCAGTCTCCAGTGTCTAGTTGTCCTGGGAAGATTGTGAGCCGGGGTGACAAGGTGGGCTCTGTGACTGTGTGCTCAGTTGTCAAAGGTCTGAACACAGACCACACTGAGGTCTGACTCAGGCCCTCGGGCCGGCCGTCACAGACTTCTTCGGGGGGACTCCCGAAGCTACAGTCCTGCCTTTGACACTGAACTCCCTTCCTACAAGAGCCCCATTGACAGGTGTTGTCACCTGTGGTCATCCTGTTTTCTCTGTCTCCTTGGGGGAATGACAGTAGCCAGGCCATGGTGGTCATCACTGCTATTTGGGACAATATGGAAAAGAAAAATATATATATGTAGCTGATGATGTGTGATGAAGGTAAAGCTAAATGTTCATTACCCAAATGCATTTTTTCAAGGTATTGATGGCACCTCCACATATACCAGTGGTGATCAGAAAACTATAAAGTCCACTAGGAAAACAAACAGTGGGAAGACCCCACATCTCCTGCTAATGTTATTGCCCTCCTACAGACTTGAGTCACCACCGTCTAACCGGCGGAAGAAGCGTGCTTTGGATGCGGCTTATTGCTTTAGGTAAAGAAATGAAAATAAAACCAAGTGATTGCGTCTGCTAACCCTTGTTCTGCCTTTGCTTTCTTCTCCCTCAAAGCAACCTGAATGGTTCTCACTTATCAAGGCCAGGCATAGGACAGTGTAGCTCCTGTGTTGTGTTCATCAAGTCCTTAGCAAAGAACCAAGTGTGAAGGGAAAAGTCAGCCTCCGAATTTCTGCCCCAAACCTTCTAAGGTGCTTTGGTGTTAAAGAAGAAAGTGCTTTCTGCTCCCCAGAGCAAATGTGAGCTCATTTAGCCCTTCCCCGTCTGTATGGAGCCCACTCCTCTCTTCAGAGTGCCAGTGCCAGGTCCTTTCGCAGTCATGGAGATGACGCGGCAGCAAAGAGCCACCCGTCACATTTTAGCTGCTGATGGAAGTGAAGGACAGGGAGAATTCCTGTGTGAATGCCTGGAGGGAGAGGGTGAATGCTCTTCATGGTTTCTTAACAAATGTGGTAAGGAGAGGGCTCTGATTTGGGTTTTGGTTGTATTTTTTTTTCTTTTTGTCTTTCCTGGAGATTGAACTCAGGGCCTTTACACTGAGTTGCATCCTCAGCTCCTTTACTTTCTTCCTTTATTAAATCTTGAGACACAGTCTCACTAGATTGCTAAGTTGCCCAGGCTGGCCTGGAACTTGTGACCCTCCTGCCTCAGTCTGCGATCACGTGTGCACTACCATGACTGGCTAGCAGTCACGAGACAGAGTGGCACCCTCTGTGGTAAAAGTGCCCAGCACATCACAGGCCGCAGCAGAGTGGCATCTTTTGGTTGCTAGCGTCAGTGACTGCGTTTAGCATGTTCCATTTCTCTTCATGTCCACTTCCTTCCTATATCGAGGAGGATATGTGGCCAAGCAAAAGACCTTGCCTCAGAGGAGAAGCTTCAGATGGCTCTTAGGTCATAGCTGCTGCATTTCACTCATTTTTTTATGTGAAAGGGGTTTGAGGCTGGGTTCCAGGACAGCCTGGGCTTGGCTGGCCAGTCAGTTGGTTCATTGCTTGTTCGATTGGTTCAATGGTTGGTTGACCAGTTGGCTACTGTCTCTCCCAACCACACCCTGCTTCTGTCTTGTCACTTGAGGGCAAAGGTTTGCTTTCTAGGCCACAGGCAGGGAGTTGGGGTGTACAACTCCTAAGGGGGAGTGAATGCTAGCACATCCCCTCATGCAAGTCACCTGAGATTGCAGAGAAATGTAGCCCATGCTCACTGCTCATTAGTTTGTTGAACAAACGAATGAGTCATTTCTCTGGTTTGGAGTGAGGTGGGTGGGAAATCCACTTTAAAATCTGCCTTGCTCTTCCTTTCCACAGAAATGTGCAGGACAATTGCTGCCTGCGTCCACTTTACATTGATTTCAAGAGGGATCTTGGGTGGAAATGGATTCATGAACCCAAAGGCTACAATGCCAACTTCTGTGCTGGGGCCTGCCCGTATCTGTGGAGCTCCGACACTCAGCACAGCAGGGTGAGTACTGGTGACTCGCTCCTGTGTTCTGGGTGAGGAGTGTGTCCGCTGAGGAGTTTCTAAGTGAGTGGTAAGACCCGGAGCCTTCGCCATCTTCCAGGCGAGCATGCGGACAGGGTCGTTTGGACCGCGGGAGAACATCGGCAGTGGGTGAAATCAACAAGAACCCTGATGTGTTTCAAACACTAGGCCCACCTTCCCAATTAGGGTACAAGCAACTTGAAGGAAGCTTTACTCATTTGTTCTTTGTTTTCTATTCTTAACAAGAATAAGCATAAATAGGCAGCTGGAAAAGGTAGCTCTTTCTGAATCAATACATTACGCAGTGTCATATATAAAGAACATGTAAAGGGACCCAGGTCGCCAGCCAAAGAAAGGAATCCATTCTCACCTCCACTAAGCACTGTGGGTTAGAGAGAACAGTGGGGAAACTAGAGAGTGCTTTAGCATGGTGATTTACTAGCGCACGACAATTAGGACATCCTTTAACAGCTCTGGACCTCAGTTTCTTATCAATAGAAAAGAGTGTCTATATTACAAGTGTTCTTTAAAACAATGCTGAACTCAAACTTGTTGCGAGATAGGGAAATAAGAAGTATGTGAAAATGATTTGAAAATGAGTATCTCTAAGCCTTTCTGAGTGCAACCCAAAGTAATGAAGAACATGAGTATTTTATCCAGTCACTTCACTGAGGACCAAGGGCTGACCAGGAAGGCAGGGCCAGGATTGGATGCCATGGGTTTCCAGGACACTTCAGCAAGGCCTTCGTCCAATAAGGATATTTGCACAGTTGTTTCCTCCTGACACCTAGGGGCAGCTGGGGCTTGGAACGCAGCCCTCCCTGTTTCCTAAGAGGCCCCCTTGCTCCATCCCACAGACTTCAATCCCTAACACGTGGCTAGGTGGGGAAGCTTTCTCCTCTGCTCCTGGTGCCTCTGTAAATCTCCCTATTAAAGAGGCATTAGGAAAATTGCCTTCATGGCAGGGTAGGAAAAGGAGTATGCTGCCAAAAAGCCTGCAGAAGGCTTTCGGTTGAATGCAGGAGTTGGGAGGTTATCCATTATCCTGGACAATCTATGTTACAAAAACGCCTCTGCAGTGCCTATGAAAAATCATGTGCGAGTGGAACCTGAAGCCTGTTTGTTTATACATGCCCCCATAGGCCGCAGTGAGGATTGACTCCTCCGGAGGCTCCCCTCCTCCGGCCGTTTCCGGCCTCCCCAAGGCTGTGGCCCTCCGGGTGTCACGTGCATGGCCACATGAGGGACACTCCCGAGCCTGTCCCTTTGCCCTAGCTCTCTGGCCAGGCTGCCCCATCTGGGCTTCGGCAGCAGTAGCTGCAATGTGAGCAGGGCCCAGCTGCCAAGGAGAAACCTAATTCTCCTCCCGATTCACAGAACGAGGGTGAAGGCTGAGACTGGGCTTGTTCTTCAAGGAGGGAGGAAGAATAACTGACATGGTCACAGAAGTGTGGTTTGGACAGTTACCCACGAAGCAGGGGAGCCAGTAAAGTAGTCAGCATTGCTGCATTGAACGGATCTTCTGTCTTAGGCTGAAAAAGCCGCAGTGGGTCTCGAGGAAAAGGTCACTTGCTATTTGAGTAACACGTTAATGGCACCCGTGGAAATGTCTGCGCGTCATCTCAGGGAGCCTCCATGCTTCTGAAAGTCTCGCTCCCCCGTGGTGCGAGTTCAAATGCAGGGCTGGGCTCCCTGCATGCTGTCCTGCCACTGCTTCTCCACTCCTCCTCCTGGCCTGGCCTGGCCTGCTACCACAGGGAAGGTTCGGGGAGTGTTGATGGCTACTATCTTCCCTGTAAGCAAAAGAAAGAGACTAATTAATGGTGTAGATTGCTTTCCGTGTCAGCCTGAGCATCACTGCTATTATGAAGCAATAGTGAATGAAAATGTAGGTAACATTAAATAGGCCTGAGAAGACACTTAACGTAAGGAGGTTCAGGGGCAGACAGGGTGAGTAACCTCCTCTCTGCCCACGAGTAGGTCAGAGTTCCAGTGAGAGCCTGCGGTCCTGGTTCTTCTAGCCATCCATGCCTTCATTTCTTCCTCAAGCACACGTGTCCTGTTCGGTCCAGAGAAGACTTACTAGGGCTGCAAGGTGCAAACAGAGCCTACAGAGTCCCTGACTGAGTTAGCTCTTAATCCACTTAGGAATTTAAACACATATATACAGGAAGCAACTTCAGTTACAGGGTAGTGACCAAACCCTAAGAAGCCTGGGAAATGTGTGCCTCAAAGGAGTGGCCAGAGTCAACTTCTGGGAAAGGTTAGGAAAATCTACAGAATGAGCTGCTTTTTCCAATGTGAACTCTATAAAGTCATTTGTTTACGATGTATAGAAAAAGCATTCTGTGGGGAAATTGTGAATCTGGTGATGGCTGAGGACACATACCAACCTGATTATCACTTAGAGTTAAGAAAAAAATAATAGCCCATGCAAAATAGTTCACAGTGCCTCCTGAGTGCTGTGACTGGTGCCAGCAGGAAGTGGTCCTTTTCAAACTAATTGCTCCTTTGTTTTTTGCCCTCCTTCCCAACGCTGCCTGTCCTCTGCCTTGTCCAGGTCCTCAGCTTGTACAACACCATAAACCCAGAGGCCTCTGCATCTCCGTGCTGTGTGTCGCAGGACCTGGAGCCGCTCACCATCCTCTACTACATCGGCAAGACCCCCAAGATCGAGCAGCTCTCCAACATGATCGTCAAGTCCTGCAAATGCAGCTAAGGTTCCTGGAAAGGTGGCAAGAGGAACATCGAAAACAACAATCACGCTGATGTGCTCGACAAGAAAACATAAGCGAACCTTGGTTCCTCTGTGTTCAGGATTATGAGCAAAGCGGTACTAGTCCCAAGACTTTGGAAGTGTGTGTTCTGTTTGTTAAAACTGGCATCTGAAACAAAAAAGTAAAATAGAAGGCCGTATTCTACATTTCACCTACTTTTTAAGTGAGAGAGACAAGAAGCAAAATCTTTTTCTTTTAAAGCAAAAAATAAACACTGGAAGAATTTGTTAGCATTAATTATGTGAAAGAAAAAAAATGAAAACCAGGAGAATCCTGGTCAGCGGAGTTGCTGTCGTTGTGTCCCCTTCCGTGTGCTACACTCACGATTGCCATGCAGTAGACACCGGCCCATCCTCCTCCGAGATTTAGCAGCGAGTTATTTATTGTGTGTTACTATATAATGAACGTTTCACTGCCCTGGGAAAATAAAACAAGTGTGTAAAGTGGAGACCAAATCCTTTGCCAGAAACTCATGGATGGCTTAAGGAAACTTGAACTCAAACGAGCCAGAAAAAGAGGTCATTAAAGGGGTGAAAAGCCCCGTGAGTTATTGTATGACCGAGCAAGTCTGCCTTAAGACAAAGACCGGAAAGCACATGCTATGTATCGACTGCTTAAGGAAGATGTACGTAGGGTTCAAACACTAAAAAGCCTGTTAATAAGAAAAATTCTCAGCCAGAATAAATCTGTAAGATTTTTTTTTCCTTTTAATTGTATATGGTTCTTTGTCAGTTTAGTAAACTAGTGGAATGTTGAAATGTTTTGACACGTACTGGTCAAACTTAAGACCTTCAAGTGTTGCTGTATAGCTATGCTACAGATTTTCCCTTTGTTTTGGGGTATGTAACCCTACCTGTATTATTAAAATAGATGGGTTTAGAAGCCAGCATAATTGAAAACACACCTGCAGATCTCCTTTGCAAACTATTAAATCAAAACATTAACTACTTCACATGTAATGTGTAAATTCTTACCATATTTTTTATATTCTGTAATAATGTCAATTATGATTTAGATTGGACTTAAATTTGAACTCTTTAATTATCACTCACAATTAATTGTATGTTTCCTTTAGCTGGCCAGTATTTTCACTAAAGCCCCTAGATTTTGCCTTGTACTACAAAGATATTTTTTAATAAGATTTGCTCTCCTGTGCTTTGTGTATTGTCCATTTCTATGACATAAGCTATCTGTGTCTGTTTGTCTTTTTTTTTTCTTTTACAAAAAGAATAGATGGAATTTAGTGGTCTTTCTTCATCTTTTGATCATCATTACTAATCAAGTCATGTTAAAAAACATCTATGTTAGGAAAATGGGAAATGCTATGGAAACATAGATAATCGGGGGAAATGTTCTGATTTTCACAGAATCTGAGGATCTGAACTCAGAATCCTGGTGGCTGAGTTAATGTGGTCCAGTTAGTATTTTTTGCAGAATTTTACTGTCATTAAAAGGCAAGCAGTTCAGGAAATACCTTTTCCTGTTAAGGGGAAATGGAAGGGTGCACATTTTAGGTACTTTTGAAAGGGTGAAAACATCCAGGTCACGGTTACTCATGTCACTTATTTCACTAAGTTAAGGCTTTTGGTAGATCTTCTTGAAAGGTTGAAAAGACACAAGCCAAATTCTCCCATGATCAACATATTCTCTTTCCTCTGAGTGCAAGTTATCTAGAACTGGGGCTAGAGGTTTTACTTGGCTTACAGAAATGACTTGTCACATCATTTTGGAGGAGGTACCTCATGCCTGGGTTTGCAGGGTACATGTCACTTATTTAGTTTTCAGATAAAAATTCATAGGCAAATCATGAAGTTGCACCTAAGGGCAGTGGAGTAAGACAGGAATGGTATACTTTCCTGTTGGAATTTCCTGACCATCATTAAGATGAAGAATTGGATTCGCAAATTTGAAAACTGGAAAAGCAAACTAGAGAGGGTGCCACAACACTGAGCAGCTCTCACATCAGGTGTAACCCAATCCCAGACTGTGTTGGGCTTTTCCTCCTCCACTTTCCTGTTAATTCTGTGTAAATCACTTTTATTTCTGCAGGTATTTTCCTCTGAGATAAAATGACATTTTGTTTTGTATTAGTTTGTCTTTCCTTATGAATGCACTGATAATATTTTAAATGCTCTATTTTAAGATCTCCTGAATCTTTTTGTTTTCAATTGGGGGATTCTACAAGGTCTTTATTTCCCGTAAATAAATGTTGCCATGGGAGGGGAGGGCGGAGGTTGGAAGCGAGAAGTGTTAGTAGGCCGGCGGGCAGCAGTGTATATGTGTTAAGCAGCAGTACAATTTTGTGGTTGGCATGGTTAAAAAATTGGAATATAAGAATAGCTGTTTTGTACTTTGACGACCAATTATGCTGTATTTTAACACAATGTATGTCTGTTTTTGTGGTGCTCTAGTGGTAAATAAATTATTTCAATTCTGTATTTCCGTGTGTGTCCTACCCTAGGGCCACCTTTGAGTCTAGAAGATTGCACGGACACAGTGAGAATGTTCCCCAGCTGGAAGGTGGGGAGCACAGTCCCTTCGCTCTCTTTTTGTAAGGACCCCGCCTGCAGTAGTGTCTCACAGTGGCTCAAGAACCAGAACATATCTAGCAAGCACTGAAGAAAGCCCTGGGCAGCCTTCATTCTCTTGCTTATTGCTATTTGGTCATCGTTTGAGATTTAGTTTCCATCCAGCTTGACCGTTTACCAGGAAAAATGCAGCGAGATATTTGCACTGTGATTTGGCTTTCTGGTTCTATGTTCTGCCAACCCCAGAGCCAAAAGACTGGTCTAGACGGTATCCCCTGTAACCCCAAAACTTCAAGAGTGGCAGAGCCAGCCAGATATAACAACAGCTCTTTGGAATTGCTTGCTTGGGAGCAGCTACTCTGGGTTTTTCCAACACCACTGCTCACATGTGCACACCAATGCACGTGCACACACGCACACACACGCACGCACACCATTCCCTCAAACTGCCTTGGCTGTTACCTAAAAGACCTCTCAAGTGAGCTGCCAGTATCTTCATAACTAGAACCTAATAAAAAGCAAAGTAGTTGTAACTCAATCTGGTTTTTTGGCTTGTGTCTCACGAAACAACTAGTTTGTGTCTGATGTGTTGTCTGAACGTCACGTAGGCACAAACCATCAATTTGGTTGTCAAAGTGGAATAGAAAATACTTTCCTTGTCTGCAGTCTTGTTTGTCTTTGATCTTCTGTGCACACCTCAGAGAGAGAGAGAGAGAGAGAGAGAGAGAACGCCTCCCCGAACCGAGTTCCCATTCCACACAGAGCAGATAGCACTGGGCCCACTCTCCCAGCTCACAGGGGCTCGGCTGGTACATGAAAATGGAAGCAGAGAAGAAAGGGCCCCTAACAGCTTTGGGAAATTTTCAACTTTGGGAAAGTTTTCAGCCACCCCATTTCTTTATGTTTTTTGTTGTTGTTGCTGTTACTAGCGCTGGGATTGAATCCAGAGCCTCTTGCATGCTAAGCACACGTATACCACCAAGCTGAACCCCATCTTTACCCTTTCTTTAAGTGAGGACGGGAATACTGGCTTTGTCTCTTGTCATTCAGTGAGTGAACACACAGTACGAAAAGCACTTACCTTGTGTCTGGCCTGTATTCCATGATCAGTCAGTGGTAGTCTCCACAGTATTGCCAAGCCTGCTCTAGGTTTGGTTTTCTGGCAATCCTGCTGCAGTGAGCTTTTTGTTTCCAGTCTGCAACCTCAGTCTACTCTTCTTTATCTTAATATTAAATGTGTAAAATCTCCAGACCCTATCTTATACACTGATCAAGCCATCAGTAAGTCTTCTGAATATTCCATAACTGCACGTTAACCTTTTGGTTACAGAAAGGGACATAAAATTGCTTAAAACAGAAGAGGAATGTTCATTTTAAGCTTTGCTTAAGTCCACCAGCAAAAACTCAAAAGAAACAAAATGTCACTGTTCTCTGCTGTCTGATTTAGTCTCACATTGAGCCTGTGGTGTAGATTTTTCTATGTGACTCCATTTTACATGGATATGCGGAGGCTCAGAATGGTTAAATTACTTGTCCATGCCCACACATGGTAAGTAGAGGGTCTAGAACTCCATTGTCTAACACACTAGCTGCATGTGGCTCCAGGGCGTTTAAGGTATGATTGATCTGAACTCAGATGTACTAGGTGCATAATACAAAAAACTATTGATTGCAGGATGCCTAATTAATAAGTTACTGCATTTTGATTATACATCTACATAATACTATTTTTGATGTAGTATTATATATAATGGGATTAAATGAAATATATTATTAAAGTGAATTTCACATTTTATATGGTTGATAGAGATTTTAAATTATACACATGGCTCACTTTAAAATCTTCTTTTATTAGTACAGGTTTGCAGTACGTACATTTTAAAATCATCTTGGGGAGTAGGGACATGGGCATAATACAGCTTGTTTCTTCTAAATAAATAAATAAATAATATGGCTCACTTTTGTGCTTTGATTTCTGCTTCTGTTACCTCTGGAGTGGAATTGAAAAGCAGCTCTGTTTAGAAATAAAGGCTAAGCTATTCTCATAAGCTCTATTGCCAGTCTTTTTAAAAAAAAAAAAATTTAACATATGATTGAACAGTATGAGGTCATACCCCACAAAAATGCTGTTTTTGTCAGTCAACGTTGGTTGCATCTTAGCAGTTCAGTAGGGTTGAATCTCACAGGTGGTGCAGAGGGATGAAGGTGCCCAAGAGAACAGGAAGATGATGTGAGCCTCCTTGACAAAACTCCTAACGAAATGGGTGGTTTCCTGCAAGCAAGGCTGCTCAGTGGGACAGTGAGGCCCTGTCTTAAGCAAGCTGGGCTACTGTATCCTATGTTTCCAGCACAGAGAAATCTCACTGAGTCACTATCTTAAGATGACACTGACTTTCTCTCTAGAAATACGCTGTGCTGTGCTCCTCTTGCTAATTTGCCTGGAGAGGTGGGTCCAAGATGTTTATTCCTAAAACAAATACGGGGGTGGAGGTATTTAAAATAATAAAAAAACACAAAATTAGATTTTGAGTCTCAGAAAGGGCCCATGAAAATGAAGTCAGGACGTGTAAAGTTTAAAAGCCTCCAACAAATGTTTCTGGGCTCTGGCTAACTAAAATCTCATTTCTATCAAATATTGGGACCTTGCAATTTTAGCAAAAACTAGACCCTCTCTCATCTACTGAGCTGGTTGCTCTGTTCTCCAGCCCTTCCCTTGTCTCTGCAAAAGCTTCTATGTACTGAACAAAGAGAAACAAGACCCTGATTTTACTAACACTTCAGGTCAGAGGCAATTGAGAAAACATTTTAAAACAACTTTTGTGTGTAATAACTAGATCCTACGAGACTGGAGAAATCATTGGTACACATACTAGGTCATGGTGTCCACATACCTGGAATTGCCAAGGAACGCTTTTAATTATCCTTTTTTAAATGAAATGATTGCTTCAGGGTTTTTTTCCCCTTCCTGATTGAGTCTGTAGTTCCCTGAAATACTTTATAGCTGCTTTCTTTATTTCATCAAGCAATGGCTGTTTGGAGAAGAGTGGAGCGTGTTCCTGTAGAGACCTAGTAAAAGGAACAGAATGTACTTTGTGCTGTGTGATCAGAACTATGAAAATCATTCAGCCTAAGAAGACAGGCATAATTAAACAGAAAAGAAAAAAATGGTGGTAAAAAAAATGGCCCAGTAGAACGTCTCAGGTTTCCCCTCAGTGCAGGGGTTTCTCTCCGGCCAGTGCCAACCCAACTGCAGGCACACAGACGTGTGACTCAGGTGACATTGCCAAGGTTCGGCCCACTCTAGAGATGGAAACCCTCTGCCAGGCCCGATTCTCCATGCCGAATCATATAGAAAGCCCCAAACCCCAGGGAGCTGGGAGCAAACAGACTAAGAAGTTATGTAACCCAATACTGCTCTGAAGGCTATGTGAAGTCACACAGTTTGGCCGGTCCTCAAGTATGGGTGTAACAGTAATTTCTTCATCTGAGACAAAATTAAACAGTACAGAAAACTGAACAGGACTTTACATCACGTGGTGTTGGTTCATTTAAGGAGGTATCAAATTCCACATCGCTACCTCTTCACTCTGTCCTTTTTGTGCACATGCTGGCTGTTTTCAGAGTCCCACAAAGGTAGATAGAAGCTGCTCTTAGAGCCCAGAGGAGTCCGAGGGAGGCCACCAGCCACCAATCTTTGTCTTTCTTTCTTTTTTTTTTTTTTGGTACCAGGGATCGAACTCGGGTCCTTGCTCTTGCACAGCAGGCGGTGAAACCACTGAGCTAAATCCCCGGCCCTGGGGCCACTGATCTTTGGAATGGTGTCTCTCCATCACACATTCTGCTAATCAGTGTCCCTGTAGGGGTTTTACCCAGGGAGACATAAATAATCACATAGAAACATACACAGAGTTATAAATGTATGTTAAGTGTGCATGCGTGTATAATTTTAAATATCCTCACTGGTGTAACATAAACAATAATTCCATCCCGAAGACTGTAAGGAGTAACAGCAAAGACTACCTCAGGGCAAGGTGCAAGTAAGAAGGTGGAAGGAACACAGAGGAATGGGCAAGACGCCGATCCCCAGCGGATGTACCCGCCTTCATCCGGACTTTGATAGCAACTAAACAAGCATAGAGGGAAAAGCAGAAGAAACTAATCAGCCAGGCTTTACGTCCAGCAGAAGACTCAGGCCAGGACCTCCGCTGGGCTGCTGCCTGTGAGGAGGCAGCTGTAAAGGGCATGGACAAGGCTCCTGGCCAGAGAGGCTCCTTGTCCTGGCTCTGCTTCCTTGTGTGGGGTGTTGGGCCCCTCATGTCCTCTTCCCTCTGGACAGTGGATGTTTTCTATCCTGGATGACTGTACAGCTTGCCTCATGCCTTTTAAAAATTGTTTCCTACACCAAGGAAGGGCACAGAGGGCACTGCAGTCCAACTCTGCCACTGCTCAGTAGGTAGGGGTCCCGGGCAAATGGAGGTGGTCTCAGTGCCTTCTTCAGAGAACACAGCTTTGAACTAAGGGACCTGTACAGACCTTGTCATTGCTTTTTGTTTGTTTTCCCTGATTCTTTCCATACATTCTCCTTCTGTGTTTTTCTGTAATTGTACAGTGAGCAGGAAGCATCTCTTCATTAATTAACTCAGTCAACAAATAATTACTGAGCATATCTTGAGAAATTGAGGAAACAGGAGCCCTTAAACCTTACGAAAGTTTTGAGACCTTGGTCTGCTTCTCATTAAAAACAGTGGCCTCCAATCTCCCTTTTCCTTCTTCCTTGTGAAACTCTTATCTGCTTTTCAAAAAGAAAACAAATTTACAGTATTTTCCCTGTCTCAGATCGGACCTGGGGTGGGAGAGAGGTGAACATTTCATTCACCTGTCTTCAGATCAGAAGGCGCATCCAGGGAAACCTCTCTGAGGAGTTTCCCCTGGGCCTCATCCACACCTACATCTTGTTTAGATGACACCATCCCCATCTCAAGTTGATGACATGATGTGGAGGTTCTAGCAGGAGGGGTTGTTTGTGGCATGTGGGAGCAAAATGAATAATTGTAGTCACAAGGAAGCCACTGGAGGATTGTTTTCCAGAGATGGCTGCCATGACTAGTGCATTGCAAATGTCCACCTTACGGCATGACATTGATGCACCCCACATGTATGGACTCTGACGGTTTCCTTGCACCTGGCTGGGCCGGAGACTATAGCAGAAGGGATGCCACATCGTGTCTGAGGTTAGGGCAGCAGAGACCATGTCGTTTTTCCTGGTTCTCTGGGGATGCTCATTCTTGGAAATCAGCTGCTGTGCTGAAGGGAAGCCCAAGCCACATGAATAAGCCACAGCTGAGCGTTCCAGCCAACACCCCCAGCTGAGCTCCCAGATGACCGCCCTGCTGGACAAGCAGATGAGGAAGGTTTCTGATGGCTCTGGTCACTGCCTCCAAGCTCCTTGGACTGCTTGATGGATGTTAATTAAGCAAGACTTGCTCAGCTGAGCTTAGTCAACCTTGGGGCCCTGGAAGGCACTGACCACGGTGGTTCCGGCTGTTTTAAGCCACATTTGGGTGACTACTTACAAGATAATGATAGCTGAAATAATCACTAGTTTTATTTTTGAAAAAATTAAGAAGTTGTATGATTTGTTATTAATTAAACTATGGGCCCCTGTTGGGAAGAAAATTTAAATAGATGATTTTGATGGTCCCTCTTCAGTGAATTTAGTCATTCAGCAACTTCTTATAGCACCAGGAACTATGTTGTTGAAGAGTCAGAGTTAAAAAATCGACAGTGTCATCCACGAGGACCTTATGTCTGCTAAAAGGGATAAATATATAAAGATATTATAATGTCACCTGAAAGCCAAAAGCAATGAATTAGTAAAATATTTATTGAGCACCTGTCTCATGATAGGTACTTTAAGATATTGAGAATATCTGGAGCAGATATTGGGGAGACAGACACAGGAATTATACCAATGGGTTAAAGTATAGGTGGGAGACGAATTGGATGTGTAACAGCTATATTAGTAACAAATAAGAAAAAATGACTTAGGCTAAATCATTAAGTTGAATCATAGGAAAATTTTTTTTGTAGCGACCCCCAAAGATTGACTATTGATTATTTCTTTTTGAAAAAAAATTTCTTATGAGGGTGACAGGATAAACATGATTTAGGGAAACCAGACTTAGCGATTAGCAGGAATCAGGAAGCTCTGGAGACAGGAAGGAAAGGACCTTATTAACTACTGCAGGAAAACCATGTGTCTTAGTCCATTTGGGCAACTAACAACATACCTTAAACTGAGAAGTGTATAAGCAACAGAAATTTATTTCTCAGTGCCGAAGGCTCAGAAGTCAAAGGTGAAACATGAGCAACTTCAGTATGAGGTAGGGTCTACCTCCTGTTCATGGGTGGCCAACTTTTCACCGCATCCTTCCACGATGGAATAAGTTATGGGTCTTCCTCAAGGAATCCTAGTCCTGTTCATGAACTAATCCCTTCCTCCTAACGTCATCACCTTGAGATGTGGGGTTTCCACATATGAACTCGGGAGATGTGAACATTCAGGCCATAATACCCAGGGAAGTGCTGCTGACCCTGCTGTCACTGTGGCTCCAGAGGCTGGGACAAGAACCCCTGAGGGTCAGGGAGGGTCCCTGAGTCTACCTCAGTCAATGCTTCCTGTGCTGCCCTCACTCAAGATGGAAAGTTCCAGAAGAAAGCATTTGATTGGCTAAACTTTGCATGGATTTTATAAAAGAAGTCAAATATCTCTTCCAGGTAGATTTGATGCAATCCGCTGCCAGCATTTGTCAACTACAGTTCAACCTAGAAGGAAAGTATAACAAATGTTTACAAAAATGGGACCATCTCAACGAGAGAGACAGTTCCCTGGTGACTGCAAATATTTGAAAGACTATCAATCAGAAGCTGAATATCTATCAGGTCTCTTGGTAACAGACTCCTCCTACTGGCTTCTCCAGGAATCCCAGCCATCTTGGCTCCATTCCCTGGAAGGAGCTGCTTGTGTGTCTCTGTAGCTCTCTAAAAGCAATGCTGCCCATCTCTAAAAAAGGAGCCATCTGTGTCCCCACCCCATCACATGGTAGGGGCACGGAGGGATCTCTTGGGAAAATGTCACAAATCAATCATGAAGTGTTTAGAGGACCATAGTTGGTCATTTTCCCAAAGAGATGTAGCACAGGACAGAAATAATTATTTCTTCACATGATGGTGCCTGAGAGGGGATCGTAATGGAAGTTTGGCAAGTGGGTGGTCTGTCACCTGTCATCTCAACTCGATGTTTCCTGTGGGCTGAGTTTTCTATGGGAACTTTCTTGAGAGTTTCTGTTGAAGAGAGCCCTTCCCAGGGGGCAGTTCTTGATTGTCCGTCCCCAAATGTGGAGAGATCTGGCTTTGCCATTAGTCCCCCATTGACTCAGTCTCATGGGAAAGAGAACAATTCCATTTTGCTATTTTTTCAAAAACTAAACCAATTAGTTCATTAGTGTTAGGTTGCCAAAATAGTCTGAAAATGTATTCCACTTCTCTTGTACCTCAATATGCACCTCTAGTGCAGAATGTTTAAGGAAAGAGAGTTATCTGAGCTTATGATGTATGAAGTGAATGTTTCCCCTACTGTGTTGCACTGTTCAGGTCCAATTCTCCTTTCTGAGCACTTGTCTGCCTCGTGCCCAGGGGAAGTAGAATAAATAAGCAAAGAGCTAATTTGTCTGCATGGCCTGGTATTTACTGCTTAATTGGTTCCTTTCTAAAAGGAACAGACTCTGGAGAAAAATGTGAGTGCCCAGGTGAAAATGTGTGAAAATGTCAATTTGTAATGCTGGCACATTACAGGTGTCCAGCTGATAGCAGGGTCTTCTCTTTTCCTAATCGAATCACACAGCCTTCCCATATGGCATCTTTCTCATTGGCAAATCTCACCCTAATGAGTGCTTCCAAGCTTTCTCCAACCCTGGTCCAAGGAGGCTTGCTTGACAGCTATTACCTGATCACCAGGCAACACCTGTGGAAGTCTTTCATCATTAGGAGGCACATGGCAAAGTGAGCCCGGCCTCACAGGCCCCTCATCGTCCTCACAGCTCTCCAATTATCCACTTCTTTTGGAAAGCTGCCATGGCTACAGCTGTGCAGGAGCACCCAGAGGGCAATTGGCCATTGTCCGACATGGTTGCAGGGAGGAGGCAACTCCCGCTCCTGCTTTTGTAGGAGTCAGGGAGGCAGCAGGGTCCCAACACCTATTAAGGCCTGGGCATCCTGGGAATTCGTTGAGCTGGTTCTCTAAAGGTCATCTGCCCCTTAGCATGGCGGAACACAGTTGCTTTTAAGGAATGCTTGGACACAACATTTTCCAGGCTGCATTCGTCCCTTTGAAAGGGATATATTGCATGTGACAACATTCCAATTTTGAGGCATGACTTGTGCCAATCCACACAGGCAATTAGAGCTGACACATTCCATGGGCTATTGGTCGCGTCCTCAGTAGACCAGAAAGCAAACCCACAAAGGAAAACTTCACCAGTAAAGGGAACCCATGGGAGTCCTGCATGCATGGAGCTTTCATGTAGGAATTTCTTTCTCAGCTGTTCTTGCTGGGCTCCTCTACTGTGTTCGCCGTCTCTCCGGTCTGCACTCGTAAGTCCTTGTGGGCAGCGGTGGCGTGGTGGGCACCACATGGGATGACCAAAAGTGGAACAGCGCTTGGACATGGCCAGCCAAGACCACATCTGCAAAAACGCAGCGACCATTTCTGAGAAACAGAGTCGTTTAAACCTTCCATTCATCCTTAGTCCATCAGTCCTGGAACCTGGAAACGATGCTACACCATGGAAGTTCAGTGCAGGGTGGCACAGAAAGAATCTTTCTGTCACCTCCACGACCATCTGATGGCCACCATGGACACTGGTAGGCAAACAGATCCTGTGCAGTGGCAGAACGAAGTGACTCTGAGGCCATCGTGCTGTGACTTCCTAGCTAGAGTGCTGCTAACTCTCACCCAAGTCTCTCACACACGGCAAGGCTATTTTGACATTTCTATAGCCCTTGGCAACATCAACCAGTATTTCAAGAAGGAAATTTGTTCTGTATGTGATGGTTTTGGAAACTTACATAATTCTAGGGACCTGATTCTGATCCTGACCTGTATACATCCCTTCAGTATCTTGTACCTTTAACTATAGGAATGGATGAATTGAATGATTTGAATTAATGGCAAGCCTGAATATAGGTATCATTGAAAAACACAACATATTAGTATTTTCAAGTATTCAAAGTGTGGCAATTCTGCAAGAAAGTGTTAAGTACTAAATACTGAGAAATTAACACAAAATGATACAGATAAGACTGAAGAACTATTTATAATTGTCAATTTTGGTGTGTTAAAAGCTTATGAAGAGCTTTAAATTACTCTCAGATATGTCTAATAAAAGTATAATATTTGGCTTTCCTCTAAAATTTTACCATCTTTGTAGAAAAATGCATTGTTTCTCATACTATAATCAGTATACTATGTTGGTACTATTTTTAAAATTCATATTCTATTATGCATTCTATCAAAACAGTGTAAATAGGCATATATAGCAATAAAATAAAATACATTAAAGTACATACTTACGATAAAGTGACTATAAGTTACTAAATCAAAGACAATCTGTTGTAGGTGAAGTGATTTACATTTTTCTAAAGAATATTATTCAATTTTAAAAGCAAATGATTACATACTTGGACAGCAGGGAGAAAAGATGAGAAACAGTTGCCAGAGGAACGTCTGTGTTTTATGTAAAGGTTTACAAAAAATCCTCTACTATATTCTTTACGTTCTTTATATGAAAAAATGTAATATTTCCTTTTATGGTCAACTGCTAAATAAAAATCTTTCCGGATCCAATATGCAGCTTTCTCTAATGAGATACTGAGAATGTAATGCTTAGATTATCCAATTTTACCCTGGCTGCCCATGAGTGCAAAGCTAAAATTTCTAGTCTACCGCAGGAGTTTCCTTCATAGGCTGCTAGGTAGAATTGGCTTTTTTTCCTCTTCTTTGGTTTCTATTATTTAACTCCTATTTTGTTATTTCTCTTTTTGCTGCAATTCATCCTTTCTGGATTTAAGCAAGCATTTGATAATAAACCATTAAAGGAAAAATTAACATGAATGAGAAGGAAAGTAGTGCTAAGCTCTGCCCCATATGAATTATCACCATTTCCAAATGAGAGTGTGTCTGTTAATAGTGTTTTGCTTTACTTTTACTTATTTGTGTTCCTTTTCACGTATTTTATCAGTATTTCCTGCTCCAACGATTGAATACCTATTTCTCCTCAGGTTGTTGAGTCATGCTACATAAAAACTAGCCATTCTAAGGCTGTGAGACGTGATGCACCTTCTCTATGTAGAAAGGCAACACTACACTCCTTTAGCTGGAAAATAAGGAAAGGAAAGAAGCACATGTTTGGAAATCACACACTGTGTCTACAAAGTAGCCAGCACATGATCAAAAAGTATCTCAATAGGTAGCAGCATTTGTGGAAAGAAAGTGCTGAAATGTAGATGATTTTTCACCCAAGCGTTGTAGTCAGAAAAGTCCTGGAGTCCCTGTGAGACATGGTTAGCTCTTCTTTCTGCTTTGCTGCCACTCAGCAGCTGCCCGGGGGAACCAGTTTCCTCTCTGAGGCTCCAGGGCAAGCTGGGCTTGGGTAGAATTGGGTAGAATCAATCCACGCAGAGTTTAAACACTCTAGAATCTGTGCTGAGCAGCTGAATGAAACAGAAATTAACAGTGTATCCAAGCTATTAGTATTTAAAAGTATCATCAATAGAAAGCTTTATTAAGATGTGTTACATTTCTCCCCTATTTTCCCCTCCTCATGTCTTCAGAATCTGGTGTGTACTTTTCAAGTACAGTATGGTTCCATTCCAGACACAGTGCATGTCCTCAGGAGTTGCCGGGGGCTGGTGGCCACTGTCCTGGATTTTACAGAATTATGAAGCCTCTGATTCTGCTACTAAGAAATAGAAACAAGTATTAACACTCAGTTCTGGTAAGGATGCCTGAAATGAGTGTCTTTCTGCAATGGGAGTAAAAACCCATAAATCTGCTCAATTTATAAAAATAATTTTGACTGTATATATCTAGATGTTTTTATTAGTATGTGCTTGTGATACATAAAAATTACATCCATCTTGGTGAATTGGTACATATACCTGTATATTCATAATCTTATAAATATTTGCCCACATCCAGCAATGCTGTAGTGGGAAATTATCCTAATGAAATAATCAAGATTTTCCTAAGAACAAAGATTCATCACAGTGTTATTTATAATTAAGAAAGTGAAAACAGTTTACAGGCTCAGCAAAATGGAATTATCTGAACGAATTACACATGTAGTATATACTGAACATACATAGTATAATCCATATCAGGTAATATTATATCAGCTTAAAATCATTTTGTATAGAGGAATGGAAGTACTCTAAAGTTTTGATGATATTTGCACAACAAAATAAATACACTAAAATTCACCAAACTGCACTTATAGAAGATTAATGTTATGGTATATAAATTTTGTGCCTTAGTCCAGCTATAAATGTTGTAGAGAAATATTTAATGGAATGTTAAGTGCTCATAATCATTGGTTCAAATTTTGCCAAAATTTCCACATATAAAAATTCAGAGACATATGGTGGATGCCAGCAGCAGCCCCACCAGCCCACACCACGCGGTATCTGAATCCACACAGCAGAGGCACCAGGGGAAACATAAAGGCCATGGTTATGAGCCCCAGAAGATAGAGCAGAAGTGAACAACAGAGAGGGCCTTTCTGAGGCTCCTCAATGAAAATTGAAGCCCACTGGGAAAATGAAGAAAATCTCTTTAATAAAAGCACATTGGACCATCGCAGTTGGTAATTTGGTGCAATCAGCACTTCCCATAGAAACCCGGACTCCCTTAGGGGTTAGGACAGCTGGAACCTGCAGTAGAACCTGGCAGAGTTTAATCCTGCAGGATGTCAGGGACCTCAACTTGGACCTTGCAGCCAGAAATCAGCTTGAATCTCAGTAGACTACAGCTGGCTTTCTGAGCCTAATCAACTGCTGCCCACATTGTCCACCAGGACAGCACAGACATATCCTGAGGGAGAACTTTTTTTTTCCTTTTCTTTTTCTTTCTCTCTCTCCCTCTTTCTTCCTGTTCCTGTTCCATTTTGAATTGCTTCTCTCTCTCTGTCCTCTCGACTGTCACTATTATATGAAGGTGAATACAATTTCTAGCTTCCCTATTGTTGTCAGTTTGTTCTGTTCTTGTCTCTGTTCTTTCACTGTCTATTCCTCCCGTCTTCAACAGATTTCTACAACTTGCGTGATCTTCCCGTGTCCTCTAGCCTCACCTCAAACCTTTCCCTTTCCCTCTATCTCTCTATCTCACTCTTCCCAACACCTTATAAATCCTTATCCCAAAGGGAATATTTGCTATAATGAAGGGTTTACTTGCTACAAACATATTTTGTTTTGGCCCTAGATTTTGATCTAGCTTGCATGGTTAAAGGTGACAGATTAGCTGCTACCACAAATTGTCATTTTCTAAGCTGTGTTTGATACTATTGTTGATGCTGATTGTGTCAATTGGTCATGATTGATCTAATCAGTTGACCTCCCTGGTATACTGAAAATGAGATTGCCTAGGAGTCATTAGAGACTCAAAGCCTAAAAAGTCCAGCTATACCTGGAAGATATCTCTGAGAAGCAATCACTCCATAGGGGCTCTAAAAACCAGTAATAAAGATACTCATAGTAAGAAACATTGAAGTATCAGCCCAGGAATTAAAGCAAAAAACAGCACTAACAACAGAATTAAAAATGAGAAGACACCTTGGCAGGACCCAAACCCAGACTCCCAGCCTACTGAAGGCAAATTCTGGGGGAAATGAGGTGGAAAAATATGATAATCAACCACCTGGACACCCTGAACTTATTGCACAGGAAGTAACAAAACAGATAAATGAGGCTCTAGAAAAATTCAAAACAGAAATAATTTCCCAAGTAACTACAGAGATGGTGAGCAGAGTGAAAGACATGATTAGAGGCTCTAGAACAGAAACAGATAAAAAAAATAGATGAGATCAAGACCATGCTGGAAGCCATGAATGCCCAGCATAAGAAAGAAATGGAAACCATGAAAGCCCAACATCGGAAAGAAAGGGAATCCATGAAACAGATTCAAACAGGTATCCAGGAGATTAAAAACTCCATTGAAAGTATTCACAGCAGATTGAGCAAATGTAAAGATAGAATATCAGATATAGAAGACAGGATTAAAGTTAGTGACATGAAAACAGAGATTTCTTAAAAATAGTAAGGGAGCAAGAGAAATCAATCCAGCAGCTGCTAGATGATGCAAAGAATAACATAAGACTGATAGGAGCCCACGAAAAGGCAGGAGAAAGTACAAATGACATAAAAAAAACTGTTCACAGAAGTAATAGTAGAAAACTTCCCAGAGAGAGGTAGAGAATTTGACATACAGATAAGTGAGGCATATAGAGCTCCAACTAGCCATGATCAAAAAAAATCTACACCTAGACATATAACAGTCAAGATCCCAGAAATGCAGCAGAAGAACAAAATCCTACAAGCAGTTAAAGAAACAAATCACATACAAAGGAAAGCCCATCAGAATCACAGCAGACTTTTCAACACAAACCCTCAAGTCAAGGAGAGCCTGGAATGGAATGTTTCAAACCCTAAAAGAAAACAACTTCCAACCTAGACTATTGTGTCCTGCAAAATTATCTTTCAAAATCAATGGGGAAATTAGATACATCCATGACAACACCTGAGAAATTTCAGGAATAACAAACCAGCACTCCAACTAATTCTAAACAATATCCTAGAAAAAGACAATGGAGGTCAGAACTCTATGAAGCCCAACAGAGTGAAGCCACCAGGCAAGGCAAGAAACTAAAGGAAAAGAGGGAAAAATGAAAAATAAAAGAGCCAAGAACAGTAAAACCTCATGACAAGGATGAGTCAATATTTATCAATTATAAAGATCAATGTTAATGGCCTCAATTCACCAATCAAAAGAAATAGACTGGCAGAATGGATTAAAAAACAAAATCCAACAATATGCTGTATACAAGAAACACACCTAATTCATAAAGACATTCATAGATTGAAAAGAAAAGGATTGAAAACACTTCTCTATGCAACAGGAACTCAGAAAAAAGCAAGGGTAGCAATCTTATTTGCAGACAAAGTGGATTTCAAACCAAAACTAATTAAGAGAGACAAAGATGGTCATTACATCCTTGTGAAGGGGACAGTCCAAGAGGAAGAGATGACAATTACGAATATGAACCAAATAGTAGTGCACCTAACTATACAAAAGAAATATTAATAGACATGAAAAACCAAATAAGCACAAATAGAATTGTAGTGGGGGACTTCACTATCCCACTGTTACAAATAGACAGATCATCTAGACAAAAAATCAACAACGAAATTCTAGAACTGAACCAAGCTTTTGAACAAGTGGACTTAATAGATATCTACAGAGTGTTCCACTCCACAAAATCAGAATATAAATTGTTTTTGGCTGCACATGGGTCATTCTCTAAAATAGACCACATGCTAGCTCATAGGATATGTTTAAGTAAATGCAAAAGAATTGAAATTACCCCCTGTATATTATCAGATGATAGTGAAATAAAATTGGAGATAAATAGCATAAGAAATCACAAAACTCCCCTAAACACATGGAAATTGAATAACATTCTCCTGAACAACCAATGGGTCACAGAGGAAATTAAAGAAGAAATTAGTCAGTTTCTACAAGTAAATAATAATGGCAGTACAACATACAGGAATCTATGGGACACAATGAAAGCAGTTCTATGATGGAGATTCACAGCAGTGAATGCCCACATTAGGAAAACAGAGAGAGGTCAAATAAACAACCTAATGCTGAACCTCAAGCTCCTAAAAAAAGAAGAGCATGACAAACCCAAAGCTCGTACAAGAGGGGAAATTATATAGATCAGAACAGAAATCAATGCAATGGAGACTAAGACAACGATACAAAAAAAATCATTGAATCAAAGAGTTGGTTTCTTGAAAGAGTAAATAAAATTGATAAACCTTTAGCCAACCTTATCAAAAAAAAGGGAAGAAAAGGCTCAAATTCATGTAATTAAGAATGAAAAAGTTGAATTCACAACAGATCCAGCAGAAATCCAGAGGATCATGAATACCTACTTCAAGAACTTGTACTCTAATAAAATGGAAAACACAGAAGAAATGGACAGATTCCTTGATACATACAAATTGCCAAAGTTAAAAAAAAGAAGATATAAAAATTCTAAACACATCAATTACAATCAGTGAAATTGAAAATGTAAGTAAAACTTTACCAACAAAGAAAAGCCCAGGTCCTGATGGCTTCATTGCTGAATTGTATAAGACATTTAGAGAAGAACTATCACCATTACTCTTTAAACTCTTCAGTGAAATTGAAAGGGAAGCAATACTTCCAAAATCATTCCTGGAAGCAAGTGTTACTTTGACTCCAAAACCAGGGAAAGACCCAACCCAAAAAGAGAACTACAGGCCAATCTCCCTAATGAGCATAGATATAAAAATCCTCAATAAGATACTGGCAAACAGAATACACAGGGTCATCAAGAAGATCGTACATGCTGACCAAGTCAGATTTATCCCAGGGATGCAAGGCTGGTTTAACATACATAAATTAATAAATGTAATACACAGTATTAACAGAGCCAAGGACAGAAACCATATGATCATCTCAATAGATGCAGAAAAAGCATTTGACAAAATCCAACACCCATTCATGATAAAAACCCTACTGAAAATTGGAATAGAAGGTCTTTATCTCAACCTGATTAGGGCTATCTATGAAAAACCTACAGCCAACATCATACTAAATGGTCAAAAACTGAAAACTTTCATGCTAAAATCAGGAACAAGACAAGGATGTCCACTATCACCACTCCTATTCAATATAGTTCTGGAAACAGTAGCCACAGCAATTAGAAAAGAGAGAGAAATAAAAGGAGTAAATATAGGAAAGGAAGAAGTTAAACTGTCATTATTTGCTTATGGTATGATACTCTACACAGAAACCAAAAAAACTCCACCAAAAGACTTCTAGACTTAATTGACAGATTCAATAGAGTAGCTGGATACAAGGTCAACACTCAAAAATCAATAGCCTTCTTGTACACAAATAACAGACTCACTGAGAGAAATTAGGGAAACAATTCCTTTCACAATAGCATCTAAAAAAATGAAATATCTAGGAATCAATCTAATAAAAGAAGTAAAAGACCTCTACACTGAAAGCTACAGCACTCTGAAAAAAGAGATTGAAGAGGATATAAGAAAATGGAAAGACATCCCTTGCTCCTGGGTAGGAAGAACCAATATAGTGAAAACGGCCATACTTCGAAAACTACTATATAGATTTAATGCAATGCCGACTGAAATCCCAACAATATATTTCACAGAACTAGACAAAACAATCCAAAAATTCATTTGGAACAAGAAGAGACCTAGAATAGCAAAAGCAATTCTAGCCAACAGACACATGGCAGGGGGTATCACAATCCCCAAGTTGAAACTATACTACAAAGCTACTGTGATAAAAACAGCATGATGCTGGCAAAGAAACAGACCTGAGGATCAGTGGAATAGATTTGAAAATTCAGAAACAACTCTAGACATACTCAGCCACCTCATTTTGACAAAGGAGCCAACCATCCTCACTGGAGGAAAGATAGCCTCTTCAATAAATGGTGTTAGAAAGACTGGATTTCAACCTGCCAAAAATTAAAACTAGACCCATATCTATCACCATGCACTAAACTAAGATCAAAGTGGATTAAAGATCTAAATATCAAAACAGAAACACTAAACTTGCTGGAAGATAAGTTAGGTAGAACTCTTGAGGACGTTAGCATAGGAAAAGACTTTATGAACAAAACCTCAGTAGCACGGGTACTAGCACAAAGAATCAACAACTGGGATCTCATCTTATTAAAAAGCTTCTGCACTGCAAGAAAACCATCAAAAGAGCTAAGAGACAACCAACAATGTGGGAAACAATTTTTAGCAGCTGTATCTCAGACAAAGGACTACTATCTAGAGTATATAAAGAATTTAAAAAATCAGACCCCCCAACTTTAAAGACCCAATTCAAAAATGGGCATCTGAAATGAACAGACATTTCTTAGAAAAAGAAGTAAAAGCAGCAAATAAACATACGAAAAAATGCTCAATATCACTGGTCGTTCAAGAGATGCAGATGAAAACAACAGTGAGTGTCCACCTCACCCCAGAAAGTATAGCTGCTCTGTTGTTGGCGGGAGTGCAGACTGGTATAACCACTGTGGAAGTCAGTATGGAGATACCTCAAAGAACTAGGACTAGAGGTCCCATTTGACCCAGCTATCCCCCTGCTGGGTATCTTCCCAAAGAATTATATGAATCATACAACAGCGATATATGTGCACCCATGTTTATAGAGGCACAGTTTGTAATAGCAAAAGCTTGGAAACAGCCCAAGTGCCCATCAACTGGAGACTGGATAAAGAATATGTGCTTTTTTGATAAAAGGAGCACTACTCAGCCATAAAGAATGAGAAACTAGAGACATTTATAGCTAAATGGTTGCATATTGAGACCATACTCTTAAGTGAAATAAGTAGGACACGTGTATGTAAATACCGAATAGTTTCTCTGATGTGAGAAACTGAAAGTGTAAATAAAGATTAAAATGATTAAAATGAATAATTGATAATGTGAAATAGGAAGAGAAGGTCCAAAGGGGTAGGGGAAGTTGGAGGGGTAGGAGAAAGGAAAGAAGGGAAAGGAAAAATGATGAGAAAAGGGAAAAAATGGAAACCAAGTCTTTGTAAATAGGGAGGGATGGAGGGGGTGAAGGGAGGGCAGGAGAAGGGGGAAAAATAAGAACCAAGATACTCATGTACAGGTACAAGTTCCCAGTGATAAATGTAAATGTATCATATACCTAAAATGTACCAATATAAAAGAATTTAAGGAAAAAAATTTTAGAAACATATGAAAGTTTTAGCCATTGTTATCTGAGGGCAGGAAGGTTTGTTAACATTGCTGTTTTCCTTTTTGTGGTTTCCTGTGTTTTCTAAATTTTCTATGACACTATTCATTAGTATATTAGAAAACAGAAATGTTACAAAATCATGTTTATGAAGAATTGCTGCTATTATGTGAGAAATACACCTACTTTAATAAGTGTTTTGTGTTTATTAATTGACATAGTCTTTAGGATAGTGATAGCTCCTATTACATGTCCATTATTCAGTTAAGGAATGTGGGATAAAGTGAGGTGAAGCAGACTGGCCAAAATCACACAAATCTTCTCGAAGAGGACTAAGCAGATAAAATCAGGCAGCAGTGTCCAGTCTGCTCAAACTCACTGTGCAGCTTAGCACTATATAGACCGAAGGGTCATTGTCCTTTCCTCCGTGTGGTGGGAAGTATTATCTTTCTGTGTTATTATGTTTTACTTTATAATTTTCTTGTAAACATATACTACTGTCCTATGACAAATAGTTTTTATTCAAAAGATGAAATATTAAATAACATCAACAACCTGTGGCTGATAAGCACTACTGGTCCTCTGGGCTTGGTGAGGGGGAACTCTAACCCGAAAGGCCCTGGCAGTGTAGGGAACATAGGAATTTTCCTGGGATTGTGTCAGCACAGTGTGGGCCTTTCATTTTTGTTGCTGACTTTCTGAAGAGCCGTGAGGCCCAGAGGGAAGTGCGTGGAGCTTTCTTAGGCCAGTGGCCAAGATGGCGGCCTGGCCCGGGCTGTTCCAATGACACCAGATGAAAGTACATCTAGGATGTTCGGGAATAAGATTCAGTAGTTCCAAGTCCCCTTGCAATGAGCCTTGGGCCTGTCTCCCTTATGTCTGTGGGCTCTCATCAGAAAAGGGTCATGTTCTGGAAACATTTTTTGCACTGAATTTAGCCCCACCTGCTCTTCTGAAAAGCAGACCTGTGTCTCCCAGGTTCCCATTCCCATCCTCCTGTGCAGCAGGGGCCATCTGTGAAGTCATTGCAGCAAGGGCGACTTTCTCTTCAAGTGCCAGTGGGCTTCACCCGTGGAGTGGCCCTCTTGGAGCTGCAGCAGGGTGCTCAGTTTGATCATAGCTGTGGGATGAGTCACTACCAAATGCTTCCTAAAAGAGACTCCTTAAGTTACAGCCACATTTTAGAACAGTATTTATAGTGCCAATAGAAAACGGGAGGGGCAGGTTATTTGGAGCAGTGCCCCTCTCTGCACCCTGGCCTCCCTGCCAGCTCATTCTCTTCTGCAATTTCCCTGTCTTCTGTCCCCTGACAGAAGGCAAAGCCTGCAAGAGGCAGTACCCAAAAGCCCAGGGGCCTCTGCAGCTGACCCTGCCCTGACAGGAAGAGGTCTCATCAGGCCTCCTTGTCTCTCAGCCCCCGGGCCAGGCAGCCTCTCTCCTCGCCACTGTGTGCTCTGCTTATTAACAATTCAGATGGACTGTCCTGCAATGAGTGGAAATGCCAGAGCTTATTTGTTCTGGTTTCTTTCCACTGTGTATGCTCCGTTTCCGAGGCTGCCGTTGGTTGCCTAGGATATGGTCAGGGGAGGCGATGGATTGGCCAGGAGCTTGGATGGGTTCCCTGGGAGACTGTGGAGCTGCTCGGTGGGCAGTAGGATGCCCTGCCCAGAGCCTGATTAATCACTCACAGGCCCCCTCTGGACTGAGCTGGCAGTATCCTCCGCAGGACCCCAGCAGTTCTGCGTCTATTTCCTTATTTTGGCTTTTTTCCAACTCATTGTATACATTTATACATCTGTCTACCACTAGGCTATGAGATCCTCTAAAGCAATGATAACTTATTATTTGTGGTTGCAACTAGCACAGTTCAAAGCATGCAAAGACTGTTTAATGCCTATAGTTTGAATACCTGACTAAAAGAACATGTGTTCTGGTTTTAGGGGGCCAGGGGAGTTTGAAATAAGCTTCAGCCTTTCATAATCTGTCAATGGCTTTTATGAAAAATAAACCTAGGGTTTGTTTAGTAATCACCTATTGTGTCAGAACCTTCTGAGATATTTTCATAACAACTCTTAAGATGAAGTGGTTATTATTGCCAATCTGCACATGAAACCACCCACTTCAGGGACATTGCACACTCATTTTGCCTGCAATCTCTTAGTTAGTGACAAAGCCCAGATTTGGGTCTCTGACTGTCGTACAGTTCATGTGGTTCTGTAATGCCCCAAATTTAAGTACATTGATAGCTACGATGTATATGATTTAATTGTGTGAATTAAACTTGGAAAATGTACACTATTGAACGAAATCAGAGTTAATATTGAAAATGAATAAATGGCTGTGTAAAAATTTTGAAATATATCATTATGGAAGATTTCACACATGTGCAATAACAATAAGGATGACGCATATCCCCATGTACCTTTTATGCAGCTACCTGTGTTTTATCTACATTCCCCTCACTTTTCTCCTCCTCCTACCGGATTATTTTAAAAGAAATCCCAGATATTATATCAACTGATTAAAGTTTTTAAAAATACTAATATGATATGCCTTTTCCTAGAACATAAATATGCTGAGACAATTTTTATAAAACCAGCCAGAGATATGACTCCCTCTGAGTGCTGGATCATGGGGGTGCTGCTCTTTCCAGAATAATAGGGTTGGTGGTTCTCATTGTCTCCAGACCCTGTTCGCTCTTTGCAGGCTGGCATGTGTTCTGGCTCAGTGGGAAGCAAGAGATCTATCAACAGGCTGATTCTCAGCTTGGGAGAAAGCGGCGGTTCTGACTGTCCCGAGGGAAACCTCTGCTGATTGCACTAGGTCAGTACAAATGAGTGAAACTTTCAGGAATTATGACTTTTTTTCCATTGCAGATTTTATATGCAATATCAAGGAAGGGAACTTCTTCCATTCTTTTCAGTGGACTCTCTGTCCACTTTTCAGAGCCTGGGTGTTGCTTGTTGGTGGCAACAGCAGGAAGGGTAACAGCACAGCATTTTCCCATTACACCCACAAGAGTTCAAGACTGGCTGGAGAAATAGCCAACACTGAATGCTTATAGAAGTACTCCCATCCACCCCAGCACTTCTCAGCAAAGTTCTATGAAGAAGTCTTGTCAAGAATGGCCTGTTATTTGAGGAAATCTGTTTTATAATTACACACTTCCTAATGGTCTTGGGTTATGGTCTAAACTAGAGATGGCGATGGTGGGATTTCATGAAGAGCTCTGAGGTGTGTGTGTGTGTGTGTGTGTGTGTGTGTGTACCCAGATGCACCAGCTGTATGAAGGAGACAGAGGGACACAGCCGCTGAGATGAGAACCATGTTGGTATCTGTAGCTTTATATACTTTGGAATCTCAGGTCTAAAAATAACTTCCATTTGGAACCCTTGTTGTTTATCTGTATCCTGGGTTTTCCCATTCTGAAAAATACCCTGCCCTGAATATAAAGACAGTGTTCCAAAGGTTAATGCTCCTTAATCCTGGAGGGCGTGGTGAATAAATTCCTTCTCTATCAATCTAAGAATAGGCCCTAGAGCTAGCTATTCAAGTGTATGCCATCCTGTGAATAGCTTCTCCTTCTTCTTTTCTTAAAGGAAGCAAATGGTAATAAAGAGGCAAGAAGAGAAGTAAAAGGAAAAGATGAATAAAAGGAGTTAGACAAAATAAAAAACAATCCTTAATATTTGTTGATAGCTTAAAAGGGTCATTGCTTAGAAATGGTTTTATCTTCAAGTGGGAGGAAGAACAAATTGTGGGAGGATATTTTCTCCTTGTGGCATTTCCAACTGGAGCCTAACTCGAGATCAGAGGAAAGTGAGAGCCTGCTTTTTTCAGGCAGCTTTGCACTCTGATGTTTTTGACTCAAAGGATTCCAATTGTCCCCTCTGCCTCCAGGGTAGCTGGGCCTGGTTGCTGCCCACATGTTCCCTCGACCCAGCCCGAGTCCCTGCTGCCCTTCAGTTGCCAACAGAGGCTGGCAACCAACTTCCTGCATCAGCACTGTCTCTGCCCTGCTACTCTGCGGTGCTACAGTCCATGTGAAGAGCTAAACAAAAAGAATTAAAAGTAACTCAGCAAGACGTGTAGAGGGCTCCGCTGGACCCCGATTCTCTGCCTTCTTTCTGCTTCCAGTGCCTCCTCTGGCCAGCCTCCAACCCACTGGCCTCATGGTACCTGTTTGCACGCGGAGTTAAGATAAACGCAAGTAAAGAGCAGTGTGCATCTGAGCAAGTTGGAAAGGTCAGCTAGGGTTTTTTTGTTTTGAAAGGATGTATTTCTACATGACTCACTGGGCCTTTTCACTTCCTGCTAGAATTATTACACAGCGAATCTGGGAGACAGTGAGCCTGTGGCCGAGTTCACTGCGTGGGCCGGGACAGGCCCGCTGCAGGACAGGCGCCCAGGGGCTGGGGACTGCTGGGTGCCCCTCCAGCGCCCTCAGCAAGGTGAAGTGCTGCTCATAGACAGCCATTCCTGCCTGTAAGCCGACTCGGTCTGTTCTGGGAAAGTCGCTGGCTGCTGCTCCTGCCGCTGACTGGGGCTTTGCTCGTAGTGAACTGACTGGGCGACAAAGCCCTGCGGAAAGAGCCTTGTAATGGGTTGGGATAATGTTGCATATGAGGATTGCTATTGTGAGACATATCCTGTAATAAAACATTTCAGGCACTCAATGTAGAGTTCAAGCTCTCAAGCATAATAATCTTATAGTGAGGAAGGAATTCTCTGCCCCAGGGACCTTAGTCCTGGTGGTGAACCTATAGCCATATTTGTTCCTATGGGACAAATTTAGGTGCTTTCTAAGATATTGTTTACATGGCTTGTAAGATAATTAATTGCATGCAGCATCTCCTCGTTTCATTTGGAGTCTTTTCAAAGCAGAAACTGTTGTTTAGAATAAAGATGGGACTATTTTAAGCACTTTCAAGATGTCAGTGTAAATGCAAAAAATAAACGTTGTAACTACAGTGATGTGTCATGGTTCATCCAGGCTCAGGACCCCCTCCCTTACATGCTCCTTACTCACTCTCTGCCACGACCTTCTTGTGGGCTTGGATTGTAGCTAAATGTGCCGAATCCTTAGCCCCAACCTTTGCTGAGCACGGAGTGCAGTGCCTTCCTCTCCGAGGGTCACCTGAATTAACTCAGCAAGAAAACTGGCCCTCGTATCCTGTGGTTCCCAGCCAGGGTGATTTTGCCCGTGAGGACATGTCACAGTGTCTGGAAACTGCAGGGATCCAGGGCAGTGGGCAGGTGCTGCTGGCAGGCTGGGCAGAGGTCGGGCTGCTGCTAGTGGGAGGCACCAGCTACAGAGGACCGACTGCCCCTCACCAAGCCAGCAGCACTCAGATTCCAAATTCCTGCCTTTACCCAAGATGCGCTTTGTACTGTTTCCCTCCTAAATCTCAATTCTTCCACTGAGCTTTCTCTGAGAAACTCTATTTACTCCCTCCAAGCTCTGCTGCTCGTGTCCCCAAGTCCTGCGAGGCACCTGCTCTTCTTTCAGCTATGTGTGTACAGCTCACCTCCCAGCGTGACTCTGGTGGGGGTTCATCTCTTCCTCCATTTCACTCCTTTCCATGCACCCAACCCAGAGCCCCGAGCTTAGCCTATGCTCAGCACTTTCCAGAACAATGGCTCTATCCTCAGGGAATGAGTGAATCCTGAAGTTTGAAGATAATTGGGGAAATGGTAAGTCTTTCCCAAGAAATTTAGGTGAAAAGGATGAAAAAGATGCACTTAGAGATTTAATGAAATTAAATAAGCATGAAACGGGAATGGACAGCATATCCTTCATTTGATGTTTGTGATAACATCTTAACCCTTTTACTGTGAGGCTTTTTTTTTTTTTGTACCGGGGATTGAACTCCGGACGTTGTGCTTGTGAGGCAGGCAGGTGCTGGAACCACTGAGCTAAATCCCTGACCCATCTTAACCCTTTTAAATAAAGCCTTGCAGCACAGGGCAAAACAAGGAATAACAAGATGAACGATTTAAGTTTGGTGGTACATGATCAGAACGGCTGCCTTTGAAGCATATAGATACTCCTGTGTTGTGCCGTTCCCTGTGGGAGGTGGGAATTTCACTGAACACTAACTTCACTTACATAACACAACCTGGCATTTCCCTTCTATTTGCTTTAGTTCCATGCCAAGCAAGCAGCAGCGGGATGAAGAACCCAGCTTCCCAGCTGCACAGATAGGGGCATTTCCATCAGAACACAGAGAGGAATGTGTTGAATACAAGAGGCGAGCATGCAGGATGTTGGAGGTTACCATCCCTGTAATAAAATAGTGTACTGACTTTTTATCCCCTACATTCCTGCGAACTTGGAATGTGGCTCCCCAAGATCCTGACCACGTTTGGGGTTATTGATGAAGTCCTTTTGGTTTCTGAAAAAGTCTGAGGGCCACACCCTGACTGGGGTCTCATTCACCAAAACAAGACCACAGTGGAGACTGCTCAAGAGATGCCTGCTGAACCCTTGGGACCCTCTGCCCCTCCCAAGGCACTTTCTAGCCTCAACGTAGCTTAACATAAGATTTCAGGCCCCATCCCAGATCCTGGAATTGTCACTTTTTTAAACCTCCAAAGTACTTTGAAAATTCCATTCATACTTTATTTAGAAATAATCTTATTGGAAAAAAAAAACACACGAAGCTTCTTTTTAATAAAGGAAACAAAATGGGAAGGTCGAATTCTCTTAGAACTTTTTATAGGCCTGGAAGCACTGGAGACATTTCATCATTAAAGAAATTGTGACAAGTGACTGGGACCATGTACTGGGGGTTTCTCAGGGACAGACCAAGAATAGAAAAAGAAATCACTTTTAAGAGACTCCATATTTGACTCCATTTTCCTGAGAACAGCTAGAAGTAATTAGAAATAATGTACAGCTTGTATTAGTTACATTTGAGCATTTGTTAACAAGCCCTCATATGCAAAACAAAGATCGATTTCAGCTCAATTCATCACTAGTTCTCTTTCCAGGTTCTGCTTACATCTTTCCATTTAGTTGCAGGAGTTTCTTGTATAATGTCATTAATTAACAGAAGGAAGTTGGGATGAAAATATCTTGAGTACTCCACCTAATTATAATCCCAGTCATGAATTCTGGAGCAAATGTGGCTTTTTACTCAAAAGAAAACAGTCTAGAACAATATTATGCAGTTTATAAATTCCACTGAACCACTGTACAAATAAACAATGCTACTGGAATCGCACAACAAATCATCTCACAATTAGGCCACACAAGACCAGCTGCTTTACAAAAAAGGCCCGTGAGCCAAAGAGCAGAACTTTGAAGATAAATATTGCCATATGTGAGGAGAAAAAAATTTCCAACAAACCTTAATTGCACGGAGCTTCATTTTCAAATGCTGTTTGCCGTGGGAATAAAGGATTGCGTGTTGTGACCCATGACTGTTGTAAGCATCTTCTACAGTGT
This sequence comes from Heterocephalus glaber, assembly GCF_053883595.1. Taxonomy (NCBI): domain Eukaryota; kingdom Metazoa; phylum Chordata; class Mammalia; order Rodentia; family Bathyergidae; genus Heterocephalus; species Heterocephalus glaber. The sequence continues at coordinate 4,240,673 of NW_028258187.1, read as the reverse complement.
GGGCGATAGAATTACCCATTTGACTGGGGGCATCGCAGGCCTGGATGCACGTGAAAAATCCCTCTTCCTTCCTTCCTGTCTTCCGCCCTCCCCTGTCCCACTGGCACTTCTCAACTCTCAACAAACTCAGTCACTATTTCATTCATCCACGTGAATTCGTCACTTGGTACCTCAACGGAAGAGAAGCATTGTATGCAGCCTGGCCTCCCAGAACTGAGTGGGGGATGTTCCCAGGGTGGAGACCCATTTTAGTATTTGTTAGAGTTCATCACGAAGTTTCTCTAAATTTGATGATCCCTCCCAAAGCCAAGCATTAATGCTCCTTGGCTTAACTGCAATTCCTAGATTATTCTTGTACTTGACAGTAATGGCAGTTCTTGGATTATCCTTGTCACTAACTTCTTTTTTTTTTAAGCCTTGACAGTGACTGCAGTTTTCAACTCGCATTTTTGTCAACCCGTAGTCAGAGTAGGACAATCACTACAGGAAAATTAGAGAAATTCCCAAGGCATTGGAAATGTAGGTAGTCATGCCAGGATTTTCTGGCTACTGTCACCTTTGGGAAGTTCAGAGAGTACAAGTCACCTGGAAGACAGGAAGAAAGATTTGGGGATATCCAGCTCTACTTCGAATATTTCAATCTTTTCATAGAAGGAGTAATCAAAATATATGGTGAATATTTTACATTAAAAAAATTTTACAGTAAAAGGCACGTTGCCATTTACCCCCTCGAAATCCTCCCCCTCGCTTCAAACACACTGATCCCATTGTTCTTGTTACTTCCGAAGCAGTTCTGGAAGTCTACTTTCTTCACTGTCTTTATGAGGTGTGATCAAACAACAGTGAAAAGTACTGCCAACTGTTATCCAATGGAAATGCAACTCATAAAAATATCACAGTGTGTCATCTTTGACCTTATTCACTGGATCTGGCACCAAGTAACTTCAGGCTCTTCCCCAAAGTCAAAATGACCATGAAAGATAAATGTCTTAAATTGATTCAGGACATTGATGCAGCCACAAGAAAACACTAAAGACATTCTTAAAAGAGGACTTCCAGGACTTCTTTAGAAGATGGGATAAGTATATTAGACTTGAGGGGGAGTACTTTGAGAGGGATTAATGGCAATCCATCTTTGTTTTGACACAGGGTCTCACTATGTAGTTCAGGGTGTCCTTGAACTTACTATGTAGCCCAGGATGGCCTCAAACTTGTGGTGATTCTACTGCCTCATCCTCCCAAGTGCTGGGAGTACAGGCCTGCACCACCACGCCTGGCAATCCATCTTTTATTGTAATACGTTTAAAAAAAATTTACACATTAACCATATTTTTATCATACTTCATAAATGCATTAGAAGGAAAGATTTACAATAAATCTGCCTTATTCTTACTGTATGTAAATTGTTGATTGCTCTAGCTTGTCTTAACTCATACACACACCACCTTTCAGTCTATAGGGGTCTGTTTTTGATCCATGAGAGGTGAAATAGTGACAGTAGCTTAAAAATATGCTTTTCCAATTGCCATATTTGCTGTTTCTTATGCTACATAAATCTTTTTTCTTCCTCTGTCTTCTTAAATTCAGGGCTCAACTGTGTCTGGACCAATTGCAACCTTCCAAATGAGCCCTGAGCTTATTGCCCAGATACAGTCATTAACATCGGTCAAACTATTGTGCAGAGCATTCTGAAGTTGGTGGCGTAATAAATACTACAGTTTTTGAGCAGTTAGCATATTTTGTTTCATACTTGAGTCTAGAAATCCTGAGAATAAAATTAAAGAGCTAAGAAGGGTCTGAGTATTTGTGTGTGTGTGTGTGTGTGTGTGTGTGTGTGTGTGTGATGGGAAAGCATTAGAGCAGAATAAAATGAGGTAGCACCTCTTTACTTAAAAAGTTATTTTGAATTTAAATTACACATAATTTGGGGGCTCTTTTTTTGCTGGTCACAGGACATTATCCCCAAGAGTGTATACCAGGAATCCTTCATTGTCATTTTCCTAGGAGCTGCTTGGGCCATAGCACTTCCATTCCATCTGCCTTACCCCTGAAATCAGGAATGAGAACACCATAAATGACTGTGGTGGTAAAAAGAATGACGGTCCTCTGATCATTCCTTCCATGTCAAATATAGTGGCTCCTTTTATGAACTCCAACTGCAGTGTCACACTGTAGTTAAGATCAAGGGTTACAGAGACAAGTGTTTGTGTGCACAGAGCTTCTCCATTATTAAATGAAAGTGGAATAAATAAGATCAGTTATAGCAGATCCTGAAGACAAAAATCAGTTGCATGTACAAAGACACAGAAGCTTATGGTCCTTCTCCCTGCCACTTTGCATCTTCCTTTCAACCCCAAAATGTGACTTAAAGTAGTGGAGTAGGGGACTCCCTGTTATTCATTGGCTGAGGAAGGAATCCATTTGTATCTGGTTTACAGATAATTGTTCACAATATGCTGGCCTTACCTAAAGTTCATGCTGTAGACTTATCCATTCTGATGGCAATAAGGAAAATACCCATCTATGGGCAGAACTCCAGTCAGTGCACCTGGCTGTTCATTTTGCTTGGGAGGAGAGAGGGCAAGACGTGTTGAGTACTGTGACTCCATGGAATGTAGCTATTGGCTGTTCAGAGGGCCAGGGACTTGGAAGGAGCCCTGTTGGAAAATTAGTTGCCATGTCTGGGAACTTGGTTTGTGGATGGATCTCTCTGAATATTCACCGAGGGGCAGCCTCAGCAGAGGAGACTCTTAATGAGCAAGATGGACAGTATGACTGCCTTATGGATGTGGGCCAGTATCTCTTTTTGTCTACCTTTGCCTTTGTCCATGGGCTCTGTGAACAAAGTGGGCATAGAAGTAGAGATGGAAGTTGCTAGATGTGATCAAAATACATGATGGATGTTTAACTCTTACATTATTACATCAGTCATCCCCCTCAAGATGCTCCCCCTTCACTTTGAACACACTTATCTCATCATCCTTGCCACTTTCTGAAGCAGTTCTACAAGTCCTCTTTTGTGAGTGTCTTTATAAGGTGTGATCAAAGCTATGATGAAAGGTGCTGCTGAGCTCCAACATAAAGTCAGGCTCATGAGATAAGACAGAATGTCCCCATCCATTCTATTCATGCAGGCTGACACCCTGCAGTTTCTAGCTCCTCCCCATAGTCAAAACAACTATACAAGATAAACACTTTGAATGGATTCAGGACATCAAGGCATCCATGACAGCACAACTAAAGACACTCAGGAAATAAGATTTCCAGGACTGTTTTGTAGAAGCTGGCAAGAATGGTAAGTGTGTTCCAAGAGAAGGGAAGTATTTTGAGGTTTAATGGCAGTGAGTTTTACTATAAGAAATTTTAAAAATGTCAACTTTCACTATATTATTCAATCACACCATGTATGTGTGGGCTTGGCAACATGGGCTACGACGCATCATAACTGCTTTGGCCTTAGTCACTGAGAGGGGTCTCACCTACTAACAGCAGAGAGCAGCACCGAACCCCCAGGGTGATGTCACTTCCTTTGCAGTGATTAGTCAGGTGGGGGATGGCAGGTTGATTCCATCTGGGCCGATTCCATTGTGTAAGGGGCAGTGTGAACTCTGCAGTCACAGGAACAGACATTTATTCCGGCGATAGACTGCTTCCTGTGCCATCTATGGAATTACAGAATCCTGTGGTCTTTACACATTGCTCTGAAAAAACAACGCATTTTACAGCAAATTAAGTGCTGTCCTGGGTTCATACTCATGGAATTTACTGGTCTTCCTAGGTTTCCCATCACCCTAAAGTAGCGGGCCTGATAGCACGGTGGGATGGCTCTTGGAAGATCTCTGTTACAGTGCCAAATAGATGGAAACAACTTGGATGGACCAAGTCAAATCCTTCAAGATACTCCACTGGCTTGAAATCACTGACCAATACATGATAGTGTTCTCTGTACCACTGAAAGGATTCATAACTCTAGAACTCAACAAGCGCAAATACAAATGGTATCTTCCATTGCCACTCCTACTATGATAAGCCAGTGGAATGTTGCTTCCTGTCCCGGCTTCATTGGTCAAAGTCTTAGTTCCCTGGGGAGTAGACACAGAAATGATTTAATTAAACTGCACGTTGAGAATGCCACTGGCACAGGTTTACATGCAGCCCCATGGCAAAATGCACCAGCTCTTCTGTGGCTGTGTGGATCCTCACAGGTGGAGGCTGGGAGCTGATGAGAGGCTCACACGGATTCCAGCGTGTCCTTGTGGATCTGGTTTGTCTTTGCTCTTCCTTCCTTCATGTTCATCTTTCGCTGACTGCCTGGCCTTCTGACTTCAAGCCTGGCATTGGACGCAAAAGCAATAGCAATATATAAGCACTTTGGCTAGTTCTTATAATTGTATACAATCAAGTACTCATAATACTTAATGATTTTCTCCATTTGAAACCTAACTAACTAATCGAGTTGGAATGAAAAATCTTCCTCTAGCTATGAATGTGAAATTAGGCAAACATTTTAAAGTCTACGTGTAGGAAGGGTTAACATGGACTAGCATCTAGAACTGCTATGAAGATTATATGAGATAAAAGTGAATACTCTTAAAGCATATAGGAAGCACTCAGCAAATGATTCCTATTACATACAAAACTTCAGTTTGTCCCTGCACCTGCCTCACAAGCGCAAGGTCCCGAGTTCGATCCCCAGTACCTAGAAAACAAAACAAAACAAAACAAAACTTGACTTTGTCTCTAGCTGATTCTACTTAGTACCACAGAGTTTGGGGATTGGAAGAACATTTTTCACTCTCTTTTGGGTTGGTACACAGATTAGATTTGTATACGAACATAACGTACTTTGGTTATTTCACCCCGGTCCTGCCCTGCCCGTCTCTCCTCCCTAGTTTTACAGTTTTGAGAGGTTTGTGATGTGTAGAAAATATATGGTTCATGTCCATCCCCCTGGAAGAGATTTCAAGAAGTTATTTGAACCAGTGACTTGCTTTAAAAAGGCCAACCTTCCCGACCTCTTTAAGGGACAGATCTTACCCATGTGTGGTGTTTCTATAGTCAGTGTCATTCACAAGATAGAGGAGAATTCAATCACTTCTTATTTCTGCTGAGAGAATGGTTTTAAACCAGATGCTAGATGTTACATTTTACATAAATGCTGCTCTTCCAAGTAATCTGAGTTTCCTTTTATCAATTTGGGAAATTGGAAAAATTGATTTCCAAAGTACCTAAATTTTAAAACTCTATAAATATTAGTCAGTTGGGAGGCCATGCATTCACTCAGTGATTTCTTTGCTTTTAAGTTTGTTTTGAGGGGGTGTGTTCTCTGGACATTATCATCAGAATCATTAGGCCCATCCAGAAAAACAGTGTATTTACATTATATCCAAATCTCGTTTGTGATTCCGATTCAATTTGATATTTGACATCAAAGGCTTTGAGGCTGTTTCTGACACAGGCTGTTAGTTAGATGTGTCATCTAAGGATGAAGATGTGCCAACACTGAAGACATTCTGCTACAACAGCTGGGCTCCGAAAATCTTTCGGATGATGTCAGTGTCACTTTAGGGTATCACTAGAGCTTAATTTTTATCTTAGCAAGTGAGAGGAAACAGAGACTTAGCGAACGTGCTGAAGCAGAGCATGCTGAGTGAAGATGTCTAAGTCAAGCCCTGGCTCCTTCGCTTTCTGGCTCTGTTCCCTCCGGAAAGCCATTTCATTCAGGGAAGTTCAAAAGACTTCATCAATAACGTGGGAATAGTGCATCTATCTATAACTTCTGGCGGCTCTTTTCTGAAGCACAAATGAGATGGTATATGTGAAAATAGTTTGCTCATCTGAAAGCATCTGAGGCTGGTGAACTGTGGTCCGTGGATCAAGTCCAGCCAGTCGCCTGTTTTTGTACAGCCAGCAAGCGAAGAACAAAGCAAGTGACATTTGTACCAGTTTGCTTACAGGGAGCACTAAATTTGATTCTAACTATTAAAAATGTTCCCTCTCCCCTCCATCCCCCCCCGCCAAAGAATCCCTTTCTTGGTATGAGTAGCTCTGTGTTACAGAGCTTTGCCGTTAATTATTATTATAATATTTTGAATTTTGTTAACTTACTGTTTCATGGAAATTTATCTTCACTTTTGTTATATAAGTTCCTACATAATATCATCTCTTTTGCCTCTTGGCTTGCAAAACCTAAAATATTTACTCTCTGACTTTTTCAAAGGAAAAGCATTGTCAATCCCTTCTATAAAGTATTGTGCAAAAGGATCTGTATTATTAGTAAAAAAAAAATGCAGTCATTGTTCGTAAGCAAGGTTTGCTGTAAATAATTTACTTTTCTCCCAGTTGCATTAAACCTTCTCTCTGCTAATGCTTTTAAGTTATAAAATACAAATTTTTATAAGCAGTACAAAATTTTCAGATGAGAGAAATTATCTGTTATTTGGCTGAATTATCATATGCCTTTAAAGTCTGCATTCGTTGCTATAATGTGAATTACAAAATTCCGTATTTGTGAAAATTTGGAAGAAAAGGAATGAAAACATAAAAAACGATTCTGCAGAACCAAATCAAGAGTGGAGATGCTGGCACAGAGACCTCTGAAGGGTTCTGAGATGGATGGATCTTGGGGAGCTCCAGACAGAGGGAGGAGACCCGGACAAGGTCCTGGGGCCTCCTTCAGGAGGCTTGTGAGGGAGAAGCTGCTCATTGGCCTTAGATGGGGGAACGGTCATGCTAAGGATGGCAGTGAATAGTGCACTCTGGGTAGAAAGACCTTAGCCCACAAAATCAGTGTTGGACGGGAATGGTTTCAGATGTGATGTCTTTACTGGAAACACAGCGTCCTAATGCAGTCTTCAAGGGACACAGCCTCCCTGGTGCAGCTTTCCTGACACACGTCGATGCCTTCATGCAAGAAAAGGAAAAAATAGGAAGAGAAAGGGAAGGAAGGTGCAAGGCAGGGAGAAGGTTTTCAAATGCACAGCACTTTGCTTCTAACGTTGTGTCAGCATTTGTCCTGAGGCATGCCTGCCGGAAGTGCCTTTGTCAGAGACTGAAGTGACAACTTTGTTTTACAAATGACAGCAGCCAGGACTGCGAAGGTGGCGTTGCTCTTCTCCTGTGAAGAGGCGACTGACCCGGGGGGAGATGAAAGCAAGAGTAAGCTTTACCTCATAATTTCCCTTCCCTCCTCTCCGGGTAGGCCACATTAGTCTCTCAGTAAAGGGACTTGGAGAAACTTGCTAAAATTTTCCCTCATGCTTGAAATTTACTTACCCGGGGTAACAGGAAATGTGAAGTCTTGTGATGTAGATTGTTATACCAGATGGTGATCTCAGCACATGCTATTTATGTAGATCAGCCCTGTGCCTGAGTCATCCCCTTAAGGCCGACTTCAGCCACTGTAGATCCGGGCTCCGCACTACTGTTGTCAATAAATAACAACAAGGGTGCTGATTATGCATCATTTTGAGTCACACTTATTGAGGCCATTGCCTTTATACAATATGAAATCTGGAATTATTTTCTCTTTCTAAATAGTACTTTATTAATGCTTGGCTGTATTGTCAGGTTGCTATTTCTCACTGGAAAGGGCAGGCACAAAATTTAACTGTCTTATTAGGTAATTAGGATATCTTCCACTTTCAATGAACTATTCATTGAGTTCTCTTTGTTCTTCCTTTGAAGAAAGTGATTATTCTTGTTCAAATAGTCCTCTTCCTGGTCCTGTGATTGGAATTATTATCTTAGCGATGAAGATGAATTTGTGTGGAGTGACAATTCACACTTACTTTAGTCGGGGTTAAACAGAACAAGTAGAATCTATGTAATTATAAAGGATTTAGTACATTGGCTTGTAGAATCAGAGGCTGGGATGTCCCACAATGGCCATGTGCAGGCTGGAGGGCTGGGGGAAACCAGTCGCTGCTCATTCCAAGAAGTTGGGAGCTGCAGAATGAGAGAGCGCAACAGTGCGTCCCCAAGTTGAGGCTGAAGGTGTCTGGAACCTGGAGGGCTGCTGGTCCAGGTCCACATTCAAAGGCTGAAGAACCCGGAGGAGTCTAATGTCCCCTGGTGACAGCAGCATGAAATGTGCCTGCTGCAGGCAAATCTTCCAGGCAGGAGGGAGCTCCCCCTTTCTGCTTTTCCACTCTGTCTGGGGCGCCCGCCTGTGGACAGAGCTGCCCACCTGCAGGGTGGGGCTTCCTCACTCAGCGGGCCAGCCCACAGGCCACTCCTCTGCTGCAGCACCCTCCACATAGCCAGAGGTGTGCCTTACCAGTCCTCTGGGCATCCCTCCGCCCAGTGAGGTTGGCAGTCAAAATTCATCAGCGCAAAGCTCTTATCCTCTCTACTCTTCAACCACTAGCTAATGTAGCCATGGATAACAGTTTCATATTTGTTATAACTTTTGATTATATGCTAGTTGCCATAATTCAGGTAGTAAAGGCTGTGTAAAAACAAACTCCTCAAAGTCAGTGTTACGGTTTAGATCAAAATGTTCTCCCAAAGTCTCATGTGGTCAGAGATGGAGGTTTTGGGAAATGATTGGGTCATGGGGATGCTGCACTCATCAGTGGATTGATCCGTGGATGAGTCTCTGTGGTCCTAGGATGTGGGAGTTGGCTCGAGTGGTGGCCACTGGCGTGTGGCCTGGAAGGGTATATTCTTATGCCTGGCTCCTCCCTTCTTTCTCTCGGCTTCCTGGCTGTCATGGGGTGGGCGTTTGTCTTCTGCCATTCCTGTCCACCATGCCTTTTTACCTTGCAGTTCAGCCATGAACTGAACCATTGGAAACCATGAGCAGAAATAAACCCCTCCTCCTTTAAGTTGCAAATGTTGAGTATTTTATCACAGCAACAAGACAGTGACTAATACAGTCAGGAAGCATGTTTTCTGTATTCTCAACTATCCATCCATTCAGGCTTCTTGCCTTCACTTCTCACATGTTTCCCACACTTCTTCCTCAATTGTGGTTCGAACCATGCTCTTCACCACATGACCAGCACCCTTGGGCTTTCTAACTGTCTGCATGCTTTTTCTAAGGTGACACATGGGTGTTCCCTTGCTTTGGGGGCTTCAACCTAATTTTGTCCTCCCACTGGCAAAAAGGCCATTTCACTGTGCATCCAACACCTACACATTTCCTTCTGTCTCTTCCATTTTCCTTCCCTTCCTTCCCAGCTAAATGTGGTCCTCTCGTGGCCCCAGGTGTGTGGCATGAGTCAGAATCATTGCTGGCTGTTCTGTGCCCACCAGTCATGGGGTGTTCTTTCCCCAGCTTTCCTCTGAGGCTATTCCTCCTTGCCCTCTTCTCCTGCTTTTCAGAGTTTGTTTTAGTGAAAGCACTGTCTCTATAGGCAAACCTGGGAAAGTCAGCCCACCTTTTGAATCTATGTCCTGCTTGTTCTAGGAGACATATGCGTTCATCTTTTTCGTTCTTGGTTTCTCTCCCACAAGCCTAATGCTTCAGATCCAGCATCATTGAGATAGGGAAAATACTGTTCAATGGTAATGGGGTTCATGCACTTATGTTTTTCTTGGCTTCATTTTGTACTCGATTGGAATCGGGAAACACAGATAGCAAGTTCATAAGGGGTTTGAATTTGTACAAAGTTCCATGGGAGTATTTTAGTGATTAAGAGTACAAAAGAGACAAGTCTCAGTGAGGAATAAAAGGCACCGGACTTCCTATTTGTGATGGGAATTTGAGAGTGAATACTTTTTGAAATCACCAGTAATGCTTAGTGCTAATTTTAGGTGACTTTTGTCACAGTATATTTTTCTTTGTTGCTATCCTGAGTGAGGCACACAGCTAGGACGCCATGAAATTCTGGAGCATGAGGTCTTTTATCATCCAGGGTTTTGCTGGGCACAGGTTTCCTTGAGGGAGCACATCAAGCTCTACCTTGGCAGGCTGCCCTCCCTCTCTCCTTATCTGCACCAAGGGTCACTTTTCCCTCAGAGGAAACAGCCATTTCCCAGTTTCCTAATAGGCAAGCAAACCTCCCATGAGGCAGCCTCAGCCCCAGTCCTGAGAGAGGCGGATCCCCAGAGTCAACACCACCATTAGCTAAGAGATCAAGCTCTGGGACCAGACCAGTGTGGGGCTGAGTTCCAACCCCGGTGACTATAACCTCTGACAAGCAGCAAAACCTCCTCTGCCTTGAATTCCTCATGGATTAAGTGGGAATAATGTAGCATCCATCTCACAAACTGGCTGTGAGCATCCAATGAGAGAATCATGAAAAGTACCTGGCACCAGCAGATGGCAGCTATTTTTGTCTATGATCCACGAGGCAGAGCATTTCTGAGCTCCCCCTCTGTTGAGACGGAGATGCCCTTACGTCATCCTTCATGGCTATTCTTAATCACTCGTGTCATTTAACTTCTGGGCGCCCATTACCAGCTTCCCACCAAGCCAAGTCCCCGAAAACAGGGGTAACAAGGGGATAAGCATCCCCTGTGGAGCTTTGGGATCCTGAAGTTTGTCAGAATTCCTAGATCATCAGTAGCTAAGAACACTAAAAAGTATATTTGTGGTCTAAGATTAATGCAACTCTCCCATACTCTCATAGCCATACAAGATTCCCAGGCAGCAGCACACAGGTACCATCCAGGGTGTCAGGGCTGGCATCGGGGAAGGTCTCAAGGCTGTTTTCCTAGTTCTTATGGCCTCTAAGTCACAAGAGTGAAGCTCTTAGCCAGCGTATAAACTCTGTGAAGGGCTTGGTGATTTCCAGAGAGAGAAAGATGGGGTTAGAACTTGCAGTGATCTGAAATAGGCTAACGTACTGTACTGCTTCGAGGCTCACCTGACAACTCTATTCCTCTCTGAGAACCATGAGCCTTGCTGCCATCTCTCTGGACAGTACCTAGGTAAAGACTAGCAGAGCTCACGTTCACGAGCTCACAGCTGCAGCCCTTGTGCACTTATTTCAAGATGATTATGATCAGCTAGTTAAGGAGATAGTCCAATCTTGGAACATGAAGATACTCATTATAAGGATTTTATGAACACATGCTTCTTGCCCTCAGAGTTTCCCTCTCCAGAGCTGAGTTGTTTTGCTCTTTTCTGAAACTTTTTTCTTCATTTGTTAAAAATCTTAACATCATACTTATAAAATGCTGGAGGAAACAAGAATTGGAAAGTTCTTTTTTATTTTTCTTGCGGTGCTATTGTGGATTAAAACCAAACCCTCCTGCATACTAGACAAGCACTCTACCACTGGGCTATACTCCCAGCCCAAGAATTAGAAAATTCTTGAATGCAACTATCACCACTGTCCTCTTTTAAAGGATAATGTTTTGTTAATTTATGATTCCATGTCAATAGGTGTCAGTGTGATGATCCTGTGAGAAAAGGGCCATAACAAAATACAGAGACACTTGAGGAATGAGTCATTGTCCTTTAGCTTCTTCCATAAATGGCCTTAACCTAAGCTCGGCTCTAAAGCCAACAATGACTTAGCTGCTAGAAAGGCATTTGCACTTAGCAGTGACCATGTGAATTATCTCTCAGCTGCTATTGGCAGTTCTTCCATCTAAAGCATGGAAGCCGGAGTTTGAAGGGGACCTGGAGGGAGAGCTCAGGCCTTCTCCTGTGCACAACCCCTACCCTGCCCATAGGGGCTCGGCCTCAGCACCACACCAGTGCAGGCCACTGGGAATAGAAGGAGAGCCAAAAATTCAATCTGTATATATAACTTCAAATATCTGAGCAGTCACGCTAAAGTAGTAAAAATTGAATGCTTGAAATTAACTTTAGTACCGTATTTTACTTAACTTAGCACTATGAAACTATTATTATGTTAGCATGTTCATGATTACAAAAATCATGAGCAAGAAATTGTATGTTCCTTTGCTTCATACCAAATATTTTAAAAATTCAGAGTGTTTTACAACTGAAGGATATCTCAATTTGGACTTAACATGTTCAGGAGCTCGGTAGCCATACGCGGTTAGTGGCTACTTCAGGCAACCCAGTTCTGTAGAATCACAAAGGTCTAATTCACCCAAGTGTCTCTGAACTTTCTCCAGCAGACAAATGTATTTTTAAACAGTTCTGGACACCTAGAAGTTTTTCCTTGTGTGGCACTGAAATCTTCATATTTTCGATTTCTACCCTTAGTCTTTGTCACCTCCTCGGTCACACTTTTAGTGTCACTACTTCACATTGTTGTCGGCAATGGCAGCTCACTGTGAAATACCGTGGGCTGCCTTCACGTGTTCCCTTCTCAAACCGCCTTTCTCCATCCTTCACCTTTGAAAGTGATGTTTGTACACCAGCGGCCGAACTTCCCATTTAGCACTGGGACATTTTACCTAGCGGGGTGGGCCCTGTCCAGGGGATGAAAATCGTTTTCGGAGTGGAATCCTCACAGCTGCCTGACCAGGCCTCCTTCTCAGTTTCTAGCTGAGATCTGTGTAATCAGCATGCGTCACACCTCATGACTGCTTGACGTTACTCTGAGATACCGACGTTGGCTCCCACAGGGTCTGAGGCAGAGGGAGGCCCAGCCATGGCTTCCTGTGAGTCTTCCTCCCAGCCAAGCGCCTGTGCTGAGTCCACTTGAGGCACGAGCGCTGAACCAGACACCCAGTCTCAGCCAAGTGGTCGGGCAGCCCTGTGTTAGTTACTTTTCTCTCGTTGCTGAGACAAAATACCCAACACCCAAAGTTAAAGGGAAGGGGTTACCCTGGCCTACAGTTTGTTGAGATTTCAGTCCAAAACTGGCTGGCTCCGAGGCAGGGATGGCAAACAGACGTGGCAGAGGAGAAACAGCATGGCGCGCACACAGTAGCAAAGGTAACAAGAGGGCCTTACCAGTGTCTTCCTGCCCCTTTTATCTTATTCAGACTACTCAGGGGGGTAGCACTCATGCCCTTAATCCCAGTGCCTTCGGGCCTAGCCCTACTACGAATCAATCACACGCTCTAGATTCACCCACCTCTGGTAAAAGCTTTGAAGGGACATCTGCACACAAGCCGTGACAAGCTCCCAGCTCTTCCTCCATGCATTGCATATCATGACCCACCTCGTGAACCGTCCTCTCCAGACATGCAAAGTTCTCAGCTATCAGAACAGGAAACAAATTAATGTTTTGTGCTTAGTTCAGTGAAGCTACCATGGCCTTGGTCCAGAACCATATTTTTCTTTCTCAAATTTTTATCACCTTTCATACACTTCATAGTTCTTCAAAGTAATAGACAGTGGCTCACAGTTCTCATTTTTGGGTCTTCTTATCCCAGGGACATTATATACAATCCTATTTCAACATTAACTCTTTTCTGTTGCTATTTATTCTATTCCATGGGTCTGAATTATTTTCAAACATTTTGGCATGGGTTTTATGACTACTAATTTGTAAATAGTTTCTGTTGTGGAACTATATGGCTAACTTATGGAAAGAGGCAACAGATTCTGGGGTGGAGTGTTGTCCTGTCAGTGCACATTTCTGAAGTCAGATATTATAGTACAAATGTATTTTCTGAGACAGAGGCAGAGAGAAAGAATTTTTTTTGCCATAGAATGCATGATTTCTGAGGGATCCCCAATATCATTTTTCTTTTCTTTTAACCTTTGTCCCTACTGATTCACTTTTTTCTTTTGCTGCACTGCTTGTTCTGTTGTCTTCTTAATATTCCACCTCACTGCTTCTCTTTAAATTAAAAGGATAGGCATCATTTTCTTTTCCAGTAACATGGCCAGCAGATCTGAAGCTCCTTTCCTAGAAGCAGAAGAGAGCAACCAGAGAGGCCCAGTGAAAGAGTAGATGTTTCTCCAGCTGCTTCTCAAGTTGGGTCTCGTGTGGGACGTGAAGCTGGGTCACGGTGTGAGCTCATCATTGATGATTTTGTGTTTTAATGTTCTCTTTCTGGGTGTGTCTCATCCTTGATTTGTGAACTCCTGGACATCAGGGTCTATCTCTGGTCAATTCTGTACTCTTAGGCCCTCGTGCTGAATAGGGCCTCTGTAGATACTGTGGGATCGGGGGATAAATTGGTGAACGAGTCACTTACACACCACTAGTACTGGAATGCTTCCCATAGTGAAGCATTAGCTGCATGGCTGGTCAAACCTACTGCTCTGTTGGATAGTTCTCATGGAGAAGTCTTTTCTTTTGTGTTAACCTACATCTCACCCTCTAAACTGCCATTTTCCCATAGAAAACACCTCTTTCCCATGTGCTGATTCTAAGTACTCAACTCAAAGCTTCAGCCTCGACACAGCCAGCAATTTTGTTTTCAACAGGAAGTCCTGTGCTCAGTCCTGTGCTTGTTCAACCATTCTCATTCCATTGGTGTTCCAGTGGCCAGCTTCTGGCATGCCAACCACACAGGTCATTCCGGGAGAAGTCCAAATTCCATTTAGACACATTTTGAACTCATCTAAATATTGTACTTTCTCAGGCTTCCAGGGAGCCAGTGTTTATCACTGGGTGAGTACAGTTACAGAGAGATCAAGGACTTCCTTTATCCTGGGTCACATCCATTGCAGTGGCCTCATTTGGACTATGCAGTCCTCTTGCTCCTCACCACTTCTCTAGGTCTTAGAGCTGACTTCCTGTCGTATTGCTCTCTTTCCTGGGACAGACACCTGTGCTTTGCACTCTCTGGTACTCATTGCCAGTTGGTACAATACACAGTACCCACTCTGACACTCATATTTGGCACAGGGCTGGTTTGTGAATCACATGTCAGAGAGGAACTTTAAATCTCAGGCCCAACACAAAGAAAGATGACGCCAGTACTTCAAAATGTCTTTAAACACAAAATATGTCAACTCACTGACCCTTCAACCCTGACCCTTCTCTCTTCCTTGGATTTTTTTCAAGATACTTAGAAGTTGTGTCATCTTTGTTTGTGAGCTATGATGTTAGGATAAAGGTATGTCAACAGTGTGAATCTACACTCGAAATACTGCAAAGAATAGAAGGCCATGATTATACCAGCTTTGATCACACTGATTTCACCAATTAAAATTTCCACTGAGAAGAGTGCTGTGGAATCATGCAAACCCTGTGAATTACCTAATAATGATAGAAATATTCAAAGCATTAGTGATTAATGAACAGATGGCAATACAAGCTTATGGGAAACCATTTCTAATGGTGATGTCAGTAAGGAAAAATTTGCAGGCATAATTACTAAAAAATTATCAGAGACTTCCTTGTCAAGTATTTTGTATGTTTATAAAGCTGTTGGTGACTCATTTTAGAAGTCTGGGAGACTTATTTGATTTGGAATCAGGATTTTATTATAGTTTAGCTGTTATGTAATAGTTTACCCAGACTGATGGGGAGATATTCTTCCATGTCAACATAACTTGTATGTGTGCAGTGAGATTTCCTTGTAATTATTTCAGCAATTCAGATCTGAATGCTTTCCCATATTTTCATGCCTAGAGTATATTCTTAGTTTGTGAAATAAAGTGTAAAAAAGACTGTGAGATAGTCACTCAGTAGATTACCATGAAATCTAATGGTTTAGTGCACTGGAATAAAGTTGTATTGGGTTATGAAGTAGGTAATGTCACACTGAATGTCTGCTTCTGCCCTGTCTCAAGACAGGAGTTTGTGTCATACATATGTGTGCTAATAACAGTAAGACAAAGCCCTCCAACTTCACTGTAGTCAATACCATAATTAGTCAAGTTTTACCCGCATACCCCAAATTCCAATGCTTAAGTGTGAAGTCATCTGGGTACATCCAGCTTTTTTGTTGGCTGGGAAACTATTGTTTGATCAACACCTCTAGTTGCTAACTAGAAGCATTTCATCTGGAGTTTCCAAAACACTAATAAGCAACAAGAAAGACATGTGTCTGTTCCTTGGCTCAGATTTTAATGATGTTGTTGTCTCCAGAATAACTCCAAAAGAAACATAGCCTGAAAAATGTGGTGTTCTCCAAGGAAGATTGGCTGCTATCTTTGTCCTGAAAGGGATAGTGTGGAGAAATAATTAAGCAAGGTGAGCAGGGCAGGCTTTTGTATTCCCTTTCTGGCTGTTCAATTGTTTAGCTGCTACTGTACAATTGCTAGTTCGTTGTTTATTTGTCTTTTTTTCCCCTTCTATAAAAGTTTCTTTATTAACTCAAGAAACCAGAATTTAACCACAAGGCTACATAATTAGCCTGAATATTTGCCTCCATGGGCTTACACACAGATGCGGGGATCTCATTTAAACAGTTTTAAATGGATTTATTTTATCACTTGGTATCCCATTTGGTAATCCTTTGTGGAATATATACTGACATGGAAATGAGCAAGGGGGAAAGGATAGGATAATGGAAAGCAGACTTTGAAACAGCAGAGAAAAAGGAATGGATTTGCTCCTTTGAGTAAATGGAGGTTAATAAAATATTTTGAATGGTACTTACATAATTCATCAACATTACCCACAGAAGTGCCTCTGTTTTCTAACATTGAATAATGAAGTACAAAGGCACCACTTCCTTTTGGCTGGTTTTTAGTTTACAATAAACAATGCTTCTGTTTTAATTCTTGAAGTTCACAGTGTCATGCAAGATGATCCCTAGAGGAAGGAATTCAGCTTCCTTTTGGCATCTTTTGGAAATTCTCTAAAGCAAGGAAGCTGGTCTGCTACTTCCCGGTGAGGATCATTGGGACCATGTGATGCCTCGTGAGCCTGAGCATGAACGAGTGTCCCAAGATCTCTAGATGGGGTCCTGTAGATGGTCAGGAATCAAAGCCAGGTTGTTCCTTCAGGGATGGGCTAATGAGGCATGTGGCAGCATCAGCACCATATTTTAGGAGGTATTAGAGAGCTGGAAGTATGGTTGAGAACAGAAGGGGGTCTCTCTGTCCATGCTGCAGCCAGTCACAAGGTCCCTGTGTGTGTGTGTGTGTGTGTGTGTGTGTGTGTGTGCGTGTGCGTGTGTGTGATGCAGCCCTGGATCCTTGTAGTTTTAATGGTCTGTTTGCACGGTGATTCTCTCTCTTCCCCCAGTGGAATTCACCAGCTCTGATTTCCACTTGATCTTTTCTTTACAGGGTGAACAAGGCAAAGAATAATCCTAAAAATAGCATCTAGCCTTTACTGAGTTCTTGCTACTCGAAAAGTGTTTTCCTGAATGGTTAAGTGAACTACTTCATTGAGGTCCTTAAAGAGCCTTATGAAGTTTGTAGATCCTCTTCAGGTTATGATGGGGTTACATCCTAATGAACCTAAGTTGAAAATACAAAATCCATTTGGGGATCCTAATCTACCAAACATTACCACTTATCTAGCGTACCTTAAACGTGCTCTGAACACTTACATTGGTGTGGAGTTCAGCAAAATTGTTGAACACAAAGTCTGCTTTATAAAGCAGTGTTGAGTATCTCTTGTAGATTTATTGAATGTGGTACACTGTTGTTTGCTCTTGTGAATGCATGGCTGATCTGAGGATGTAGCATACTGCTGGCCCTGAATATTTCTGATCCTGGAAAACATCAAAATGCAAAGTTCAGAGCAGTTTCTACTTTATGTCTTAGTTACTTTTCTCATTGCTGAGACAAATACCCAACACCCACAAGTTAAAAGAGGAAAGGATTATTTGGCTCACAGTTTGTAGAGGTTTCAGTCCAGCTGGCTCTAAGGCAGGGTGGCATGGCAGAGGGGCATCGCAGAGGAGAAACAGCTCATGGTGTGGCAGGCAGAAGGCAGCAAGCAGGAGCAGCAGTGAGCCTGCCTTCCCCCTTTCTCTTATTTTCCATCCAGGCTACAAGACTATAGATTGGTGTCACCCACACCCAGAGTGGGTATTCCATTATTCACACCCAGAACTATGCTAATTGCATTCAGTGGACTAATTTAGTATCACATACCTTTAATCTCAGTATCACACACTCTAGCTCAGCTAGCTCCAAAAGCCCCACCTATGAGCACATGAAGCTTTGAGGGGACATCTAGAAACAGACTGTAACAATGAGTGTTACTTTCTCACCATGATGTTGTTGAAAAGCCATGTGTCCCTCCATTATAAGTCAGAGGCTGTGCATTTCCACTTTCATTTTAAAGATGGGGAAACTGAGTCTTGAGAGTGACCTCTCTTAGGTTACAGGCAAGACAGTGGCAGAAGGGGACTGAGACCAAAGGCACCTGACTCCAGGCCAGTGTGCTTCCAAATCACAGCCCATGTGCAGCCTGCTGTGCCCTATTCCCAAGCAGACTGATGTCATGGCCAAAATGAGGAAGAAAGTTGAACTGTCCAAACACGCATCTTCCACATAACATTGTCAAATTCCTGCTTTTCATTCCCACTGCTGATACCAGAGCTCAAGTCACCATTGCCTACAACCTGAGCATCTTTGAAAATTGTTATTTCTCTCTAATTGTAATGATTATATCATATTTTTAAAAGTTTATGAAAAATGAGCAACATCACCTAAAATCTCTCTAATTAAGAATAGCTCTGTATTTAGCTATTTTTATTCATATTTTAGAGCTATATACACATATGTGAATCTATATATTTGACGCAGTACTTTTAAAATTTAACTTTATTAAATAGCCATTTTCCCATGTTATTACAAACTTGTATTAAATACATTTTGATGATTGTAGAATATTCCATCTTACCATTAGCATCACTCTTTATGGTGATTTTTAAAATTTTCTATTTATTATAATTTAATAATAAACGTCTTCATTTCTAAACGTTTCTCTGGCATTATCCTCTTACATTTTCTTTTCTGTCTTTCCCTACCTACAATCATAATAGCAGCTGACAAGCAATTTTCCTAACCCCCACGCTTTGCCCTGATGCAAATCCATAACATCATCAAAATCAATTTAAATTCTTCAGCCTGGCACTCAGTATACTTTGGGCTTTGACTCAGTCTTCCTTCAGGTATCATCTTGGCCTCTCCCATCCCTGAGCTCCAGTCGTATGTGCAGCCTGGGAAAGCTGAGCTCACCAGCAGCTCTGAGGAGCTCTTGGTGACCCCAAGCTCCTGCGAGTGACCAGTCTTCATGCATGTCTCTCCTTCTTCCTGGGGCTCTTCCTCATCAGACCAACTCACTGCGCTTCCTCCCTCCCCACAACACTGACTCTGTCAGGCTTGAATCCATCCTTTTCTTTGCATTCCCACTGTCTGCAACAGAAAGCATCTGGGCTGTTGGGTTAAAAGTGTTGTGAAAGGAATGAACAAACGGTGTTCATCTTATATGTACAAGGTGTGATCCCAACATGCAGAAAATGTTTAAGACACATTACCATTAATTCCCCATCAAAATACTCCCCATGCTTTAGATGCACTTATCCTATTGTTCTTGCCACTTTCTGAAGCAGCTCTGAATTCCCCTTTTGTGAGTGTCTTTAGTTGTCTTGTCCCAGCTGCCTTGATATTCTGATTGATTCAAAACCTTTACCTTTCATGGTCATTTTGACTTTGAGGAAGAGCCAGAAGTTGCATGGTACCAGATCTGGTGAACAAGGTAGATTGGGACACGCTGTTATATTTCTATTTGACAGAAATTGACATCAACATTTTGAATTGATTTAGGACATCAAGGGAAGCAGCCACAAAAGATATTCACAAAGGGTACTTCCAGAACTGCTTCTGATTTTTACAAGACATTCTCTGGCCAGCTTTCTGCTCTGGTTTGAATCTGGCTAGGGAAAACTGGGTCTAATGCTTGGCAAAGTCATCTCCTTTCCATTTAGTTGGGACTGTTTCGAAGAGCTCTTAATTTTTCACTAATTGTATGAAGGTGGCTCTCTGCACCTGAAAGGGGGTCTTTGAGTCTTCAGTGCACTTCCGGGCCAAATTCCCACCATGAAGGTGCAACTTCCTCAAAGTACACTTCTAGGTGCCAAAGATTCCTTCCACCTGAGAAGGATTACTTTTCAATATTAAATAATTAGAGTTACTGAAAGTTAGAAAGGATCAAGACTATTGATTCTGGGGTCTTATTTTATATTGAAGGGAGCTGAAGCAGGAACAGAAGTCTTTTATCTATTACTGTCATGTTGGCCTGAAGGCTGAAGAACAGAAAGAGGCCCCGGTCTTCCCTTGCAAGGGTTATATGACAAGGCTACAGCTCTCGGCCAGTTCATTTCTAAGAGGTATGGGAGAGATTTCTGAAGGGAAACAACCAGGATGAAGACGCTGATTTGACCTGAATGACTCAGAGATGAGTGTTCAAGGCATTAGGAGGATGGTGGGGCAGCGAGGTGTCATCACAATAGCCCCAAGCTTTACCATGGCCACAGCCTCCAGTCAGTGCTCGCAGGTGTCTGACACCTTCTGTCATTTGAGAGTTCCTGTGTTTGGGGCTGTGTCCAGCTACATTCGTGGAGACATGTTGAATAATCAGTGGGTAATAAGTGAATTCAGATCTCTCTGTGTGTGTGTGTGTGGATAACTAAAAACAAAACTCTTATGTACAAATGCACTTCTGATATACGGTTGTAAATACTTCAGGTATTACAATCATGACTTTGTTAACTGAATCTGACTAGAACAGTTGAACTTCAATTACTTATATATGAGAAACAAGACGGGAGGAATAAGCTATACCCAAGAAATGACACCAACCATATGTGAGATATCATACATGATCTTCCCAACTCAGACCTCATGGACGTGTGTTTGATTATCCATCCGTTTAACCATCCACCCATACATTCATCCATCCATCTATCCATGCATCCATCTATCCATCCATCCATCCATCCACTTATCCATTTATCCATCCATTTATCCATCCATCCATCCATCTGTCCATCCATCCATCCAACATCAACATCAGTGCCATTTGGTAGGACAGGATACAAAATTGTCAAGGTGATTACCCTTAAGGAGCTCAGGAGTCTACTAAAAACAACTCAGCCCCCCTTTTTGCTATAAATCTGTTTGTTCCGTAGTATAAAATAAAATAAGAAGATGGTGAATAGAAAACATTTTAAGGAAATTGGCATTATTCTTTTTTTTTTTTTGGTACTGGAGATAGAACTTGGGTCCTTGTGCTTGCAAGGCAGGTGGCAGAACCACTGAGCTAAATCCCCAGCCCCAACATTATTCTTTATGTTTTCTTAATAGGAAAGACTTTGAAGTTCTTATCCACTCCATTTGTGACTTATGACTCCAGACTGGGGAATTTGAAAGTGATTCTGGAATTTCCTCCAAAGAAGATACCTTTCCTCTCAGGGCCTATATATGTGTCAGGAATGCAGTGCATGGTGGCTGCCCCTGCAGCAGGTCCAATGTTATAAACTCTGCAGGAATCCTCACAGTTTTGGGCACGTGCAGGGCTCACTCTCAGTCCTTACATGGGCAAAGCCAATTTTCTCTGAGCCTGCCTACTTCAGATCCGTTAAGCAAGCCCACAAACACAATGGTCTGGGTATGAGATACCATTCTACTTGGTGGCCTCAGAGTTCTAAACATGCTGATAGCAAACAACTCAGAAGGATGCCCGATTGTCTGTACACTCTTATAGGTATGTGTTCTAGCTAAAATCAGCCCCAAGTCAGCAGATTGGTAACCCATACGTGGTATTCTAAAAGTAAAAACACTTAGGAAGTTTGGAGTGTGTCAAATGATGATTGTGTGTAAAAATTAAGATTATATGGTAAAGAATTCTGAGCAGGGATGATAATCAAAATATTTACTGGAATGGCATCAAGCAGCCACACAGATGTTGGCCATGTCTGCTGGTTGATATCAGCTTGCTTCTGTGTTAAGCTCACTGGCCCGTCACCTCAGTTTCACCTGTATGCCTGGTACAGGTGGAGACAACTTCTATATAAAGCCTGAATTGTACTTTGGCCTCTTATGCAGGTGAATATCAACTTCATACAGAAAAGAGTCTTTATTTGTTTTATATTATCAATTTTTTCTTCTCTATTAGATTATTATTAATATGTAAGCATATTGTGTTATACTTTTTAATTTATGAAACAAAGCCCACCCCCTTAAAATAAAAGCCTTTACACAAAATCATCCTTTCTTTACCTCGTTTCATTTCTTCTCCTTATAGCAAACTCCTAGAATGCGTTTTTGCCACACTCTGTGTTCCTTTCCTCTTCGTTCACTGGCTTGGGACTCCTGGCTTTCTGCTCTCCTCTGAAGATGCTCCTGTCAAAGTCACCAAGGACATGCTCCTGGCCACACTCAGTGGCCCTCTCAGGCCTCCTACAAGGAAGGCGGCAGCATGGGACATGGCTGGTGCCACCGCACTTATGGAAACACTTTTCGGACCCTTCTCACCCTGGCTGGTCTCACTGCTCAGCTTGGACACTCAGGCGCCCTCGGGACTCTGCCCTCTCTTCACTCTCCCGGACTCCCTCCGACTCCCACTCTGACCTCCCCACGGTGGCCTTCCTGGGTCCCCTCCACAGCAGCAACCCTTCTCCTGCCTGGTCTCTTGCACAGCCCTCATCACTGGACCCCCATGAGCTGTCCAGTCTGTCACCAGCATTTGCTCATGGTCTTTGTCTCCCGCTAGGATGCAACCCCAGGAGGACACAAACCACCTGGCTTATGGATGGTACTTAAGGCCTAACAATAACGCCTGGCAGAGAAGGGCTCCATATATAATATGTGTCGGATACATAAATGAATGTTCACACGTGGAGGCTCAAAGGACCAATAAGCAGGGTGCTTTTCATGCTCTAAAAATAGGTTTTTAAAATTACCTTCATTTCATTTGCAATGGAAGTTTCTATCAGGGGTGGGTCAGGCTTTTGAAGGATCAAATTCAGCCATTTTCTCCTCCCTCTCCTGCTCCTCCTCCTCTTCCTGGTACTCCTGCTCCTCCTCCTGCTCCTCCTCCTCCTGCTCCTCCTGCTCCTCCTCTTCCTCCTCCTGCTCCTCTTCCTCCTCCTGCTCCCCCCCCCCACCTCCTCCTTCTCCTGATTGTGGCTGGTTTCACATCACAGTGGCACTGTGGAAGAACTGAGAAAGAGCTGGTATGGAACCTGCCAAGATGAACATACTTCCTCTCTGAGACTTGGTAAGAAAAATGTGCTGACCCTCAGTTTATTCTGCTCACCAGGGAGGTGGTATAACATGGAAGGTAAGGAGAACTCAAGCCAGATGTGCTGAGTTTACTTGCCGGTCCATCCCTTGGCCAGCTGTGGCTTGGGGAAGTTACCTGTCCTTTCTCAGCCTCAGTTTTCTCAACTGAAAGTGGATACTGGATGGGCACCAGCCACATGGGGTATTTGTGAAGATAACTTGAGCAGATATGTGCAAAGTAATTAAGATTGCCCAAAACATACTAACATTATTGCATAGTGCAAAAGTGATAGGAGATGCTGTGGAGGACTTGAACACAGCACGAAGATGTGTGTACACTTTGTCCCGGGGTGCACTACAGATGACTGAGCAGCTATGCTTCTGTGCTGGCTCCTTCTGCTAGATCATGGGTGAGTTGGTTAGGCAGATGCATTTTCCTTCTGTTGCAGATGGAAAAATTTACATGCAGACTGTCTTTGTGCTTAACTGATCTTTTCGGGATGCATACAAAAAAGCAAACAGTTGGTGTGGGTCAGTTACTTTCTGTTTTGATGGAATTCTGGGAAAACTCAGTTAAGAGCTGTCACCCAGACATGTTGGGAGGGTGACTTGTGATGGTTTGTCTGATGCTCGCTTTTCCATGTGACCTGACACATTGGGTGGAGGGCATCCAACAGCCCCCACTTACAAAGACTTCCCACACTTCACTTAGCAAATACAGAACCAGCCAGGTGCCCATCAACAGATGAAAGAATAAAGAAACTATGGTCTGTAAGCACAGTGGAGTATTATTATCCATTGAAAGAATAAAGTTACGCCATTTGCAGGAATGTGACTAGAACCAGAGAACACCCAGTTAAATAAAATAAGCCAGAACACAAAAATGAGTATCACGTTTTATCACATTTTTCCTAATATTAAAGATGGTGTGACACTTCTTTAAAATTAGGTCAAAAACACCCTGTCTTCACGAGCTGGCATTCTATTTGATTGAGGCCAGCGATTGAGCCTACTTTCCGCATGCTCAGCACAAAGAACAGAGCCTGGCATACAGGATCTGCCCAGCGGTTCACTGAGCAGTTCCCTGACACTCCTAGTGCAAGGATGCGCAGGACACAGCCCTGCCAACACCTCTGGGGCCTCGGGGTGCCCTGCCAACTGTTTCAGCTGTAGCAACTCCCTCCCACCTTCCACACCTGTCCAGTCCCAGGAGTTGCTGAACCTCAATGGCTGTCTTCACTTTGCCTTGTTGGTTGTACTCAGTTTTAGATAGTAACTCACAATCACTGCTTTGAAGACACTGAGTGAGCTTTCTTGCCCCAACCAGGGCTAACGCTGGCCTCTCTTCCCCTTGCTCCCCCCTTTGCCTCATGGTGTCATTTTCGTGATCATATACTACATTGAAAACTTTAATTTTTATAATGTATATACCATACTTTGGCATATCTATCCTTATCATTACCCTTGTTTATACTCCTCTCCTCTCCTTATTTCCTCCCTTCTGTCTGTAATAGTCTCACTTCTTTCATATTATCTTCATTTTATTTCGATTCCACATATTAGGAAAAATGTGATGAAACATGTATGTGATACTCATCTTTTTGATCTGGCTTATTTTGCTTAACTTGGTGATCTCTGATACTATTCATATTCCTGCAAATGGCTTAATTTCATTCTTTTTATACAAGAATGATACTCTCCTGTGTCTATAATGCACATTTCTTTATCCATTAATCTGTCGATCACCACCTAGGCTGGTTCCACATTTGACGATTGTGATTTCTGCTGCAATAAGCATGGGATGTAGGCGTATACTGCATTTCATATAGTTGTCTGGTTAGTGTGCAAGTCTACTTGGATGACCATTGATCCCCAGGATCGAGTGCATAATTAGTTCCTAGGTTTTGAATGAATTAGTGGTAGAATAACTGACAAATAGAGAAAAGGAGAAAGAATGGCGACATGCCTGGCTGGATAGTGTGCAGATGCCTTCCGGGAAGCTGTATTGTGTTTCTTCTGTGTGCCAGCACTGAGCCGGGCACTGGGAATGGAGCGAGGGACCAGGCAGGGATAAGGTGAGGCACAACTTGCTCTCCTCCATGGACAGCCAGAGTTCCTCCGTGATCTTGGCCTGGTTTCCCAGGAGAGAAAGTGATCATATTTGTCTAGGATCCATGCCCTATCATGGTAATCCAAGATGGCCATTAGCAACATAGCCCTGGATTTTCAGAACTGAGATTTTGTATCATGTAATGCCACAGTTACTGTAGCAAATCATTCCTTTCTATGCAAGAAGAAAGTGGTATAATTGGTTCATTCTTTTCTTCTGTCTACCTCGACAATAAGTCAAATATTATGAGCTAGCAATACTGCCACCTTTCCCCCTTTTGCCATACTTTACTAATTCTTTGCTTTCCTGTACTTTTGAGTTCTATTGATTTAATACTTTCTGTTCGGTTTATATATACAATACTCTCATTTTTCATCTTTCAAGCTACTGTTTTGTTAAATTCAGTCACACTAAGAGCTATGAACTTCCAGTAGTTAATTTATTTCTGTTTCTTCATGTCATTACATTGCCTGCTCTTTCAGATGGAGAATGGAAACTTCATGGAATCTGGACCCACAAGCTATTGCTTTGAGTGCACAGCTCCAAGGAGGCCAATGTATGATAACTAAGTCTCATAAAGCCCGGAATTACACAATGCCAAGAGATTCAGGGACCGTTTTCCAATCTGTGTATTCCGTGGATGAGGAAACTGAGACCTGCTGAGGTTAGGTGACATGTCTTCTGAGAATGCAACAACCTTGCCCAGGACTTTGATTCTTATTCCACATGTTCTTTCCACTCTAATCTACGCCTGTATACTAGTTGGTGCGAAAAGATTATTTTAGAGAAAGGAGATAGCATTTCAGGGGCTCCTCAGTGGCATTTCAGATGCATTTCTCCATGAGAACTAGATGTTTGGTGGAGCCACTGGTTGCCTGGAATATTGTGATGGATGCATATCAGTTTCTGCTCACATTTCTCTGTGCTGTTCGCTGACTCAATGGCCATTGTATTCTCCAAGCCAAGATGATTTGGGTTCTCTGAGTCGTCTTTCCAGGTTGTTATCCTCAGCACTGGGACCTTAATGCTTTACCACCAGGCATGCCCAGTAGCAGACTCAAGGTTTCATTGGTGCCTTTCCAACTGCCTGGCTCACAGCAAAGTCTTCCTGCATGGTGAGTGGGGGCCCCTGCACCTGCTCAGCCTCACTGCTCCTCCAGCGCCAGGGGGCGATTGTCTTCAGACAGGAGCTGCTCTGTGCTGGCTGCAGACTGAGAGCCCTGATTAGACTAATGCTCAGCAGGTTTCTGCTTTTTCTCCTCCTTTCCCACCCATACACAAACTGGGGCAGAGCTGTTTCCAAGGGCTGAGTGCTTGTCATTGTCATCTGAAAGTGTGTGAGCCACCCACCCTCACCCTGGGAAGCAGAACTCATGAAGGCTATTGCACCCTGCTGAACGTAACAAAGAGGGGCGGTTTTGTGCGGAAGATGCACACATTCATATTTGAGGTGAAAGAGTCTATTTGAAAGAGTCATAGTAGGCAGATCAAGCAGTGGGTAAGAGGGGTCAGTAACGCAAAGGGGATGATTTGGAGGCTTAGAGAAACCACTTTAGGTAGTATTTGTCAGGGGGCAGTGGGGTTCTGATTCTTCTAGCTTCTTACATTTTGCTCACTGTGTAAATGAGACAGCTGACCCCGCAACTGAAGGTGAAAGGAGCCACACTGAGGCCCTTGTCCCCCACCTCGAGTCCTGTGTGAAGACAAGAACACAGGTCCTGAGCAGAACAGCAGCTGGCTGAACTGAACAGTAAAAGTTGGACACGAACTCTATAAGAATTATTAGTTATGTAAGGAAGTCGAAGCATAGGCAACATGGTATATGCATTTTTTGTAGGCATTAGACAAAAACCAATGAAGCTTAAAGTTTGACAAAATAAAAGCAAATCGGATGGTATCTTTATCATCCAGAGTCGCCAATCTGTAATCCTGGCCGAAAGGTAAAAGTATGTTAAGGCAAAATACTATATTCTATCTGTAGTTTTTGTTTCTTCTCTCTCTTTCCCTCTCTATTTTTATTTTTATTTTTTTGGTACCAGGGTTCAAACTCTGGTCCTTGCGCTTGCGCGGCAGGCAGCAGAACCACTGAGCTAAATTCCCAACCCTCCCTTCTATTTTTTTGAAAGATAACATTCCTCCTTGGAACACAATTTGATGGGACATGGTTAGAATAAGATGGCACGGAGCAAAGGACATTTGTGGATTTTGCAGGACCATGGAGCTTTGAAAGCATTTCCCACTCTCATCCTGCCCTTCATCTCCATCCTTATTTAACAAAAAAAAACAGAATAAAGAAAGAAAAAGAGGGGGCGAGAAAAAGGATGTGACCTCATCCCATCCTTTGGAGGGCTGTGGCTCGTGGTGGGCGGGTGAGTCAGCGGAGTCCACAGCAGGGCTGACCCGTGCCTTGAGCGTGCAGGACACTGGGGCTCTGCACAGTCTGGTTGGGGCCTCGGGGTCTGCACCCCATCAGTGACCTGCCTGGCGAGGTCATCGGAGGCTGGGACAGCAGAGGGGTCACCACTCTGTCCTCCAGGGTAAGCCAGGGAGTGTGGTCCAGGAAGGTGTCATTGCTAAATGACCTTCCCTCGTGGGAGCTGGGGGAAAGAGGGAAACATTCACAGAACACTGACCTTTAGGGGGAAATACAGACTTGTACATATACGTGCTTATAATATGTGTGTGTGTGTAAATCTCTTTGGTAACATACAAATATGAAATTGATGTAAATACCTTTTGGTCAAAAAATTCCCCGTGTGTAGAGTTCGCCAAAAAAATGTATACACACTTCAGAAAAAGAAAACCTTGTGTAAGTATTTTAACACTAAATTTATTGAGCCATCTTGAGGTTAATACAAGTTACCTTTGGCCTCCACAGGGACCAGAGGTGCTCAGAGCGGTGGCCATGGGCTTCCAGACGCTTATCAGCGGGCGAGCTGCTGCTCGGGTGACCTTGTCACTGAGATTGCTGCATCCACACTTTCAGCTTCTTCCCTAAGGGCCGGCAGAGCAGTGGGTTTTCTGCAACCTCCCATGTCCCCATGAGAGGGTGGCACCATCTGCTGACAAAACATCTACCAGTTTTCTTTTCCTGAAGTGTGTGTACATTTTTTTTGGCAGATTTTGTATATACAATTAATTAGGGCATAGTTTTTTGTTGTTGTTACAATAAAAAACAATTTTTGTCTTCACAAAATGATTCCTCTCAAGGTTATAAATGAATGAACCAGTAAACTTCCATAGTTTCCTTACAATGGCATGTGCTATAGACTATTAGCAATAAAAAGTTAGTACTTGCACATCTTTTATCTTAGCCAGGTACCGAGAGCCAAGAGCTCTATCTGAACTGCCTCATTTAAATCTTCTCTCTGTCCGAGGAGGCAGAGTCCTGTCCTTAGCCTCTGTCCTTCAGTAGTTGAGGCATAGAAAGGTCAGGGTCTTGCCCAGTCTCACCCTGGAAAGAGGTGCAGCTGGGGTTTCCTCCCAGACAGGCTGACGGCAGCCTGCACTTCTCTCACCCCAGCAGCGTCTCCATGCTTTTGGGCGCTGTGGCTGTCGTGCAAGGCAACCCAGCTGTACAAATAGCTCGGCACAAAGCAACACACACAACTAAAATGTGACTACAAACACAAGTCACGGCCCCTGGTCGGGATCCAGGAGTCATTTATTTTGGCCAGTGTTTTCCTTTCCATCATTAAGCATTCCGCTTTTTTTTTTTTCCATTTTGGGAAAATCTGATATTGAATACATTCACAGAATTCTTGCTGTGTATCCATGTGGCAGATCTGGTCCAGGCATGGAAATACAGGCACCATGTGCAAAGATAGAATGTGGAGAAATGGCCAATCTAGATTTTTTTATGTGAAAAAATTACAGTTCCCTTGATAGAGAGTGAACTATGCTGGGACTAAAGCCCTGGACTATTGGACAAGACACTGGCGACGTTGGTGTGAATCAGGCCCCTTACACAGATCTTCTGAGGAGAGGCCAACTCCAGCCCTTGCCCGTGGGGCCACGCGAGCTCCCGCCTAGCACCTGAGTGTGGAGGAATCTCCTGGCCCTGCCTCTGCCATGGTCCAGTACGGGCACCCGGAGCGCTGGAGAACTGAGTGCTTATCCAGCCAAGGGGATGTGGCAAGGCTTTCCTAGAAAACCAGCAAAGCTGAGGAGCTGGAGATATGAATGGGTGAGGAAATGCGAGGGAACTGTCTTGCCTTTTCATAACTGGGGCAGAGGCCCCAGCTCAGGCAGGTGAAGCAGGCCAGGGAGTGGGGTGCAGGCGGTGGAGGGGCTGAGGGGTAGGCAGGGGAGGGCGGGGGCCTGTGCTTATCTAGCTTCCCACTGAAGTTTTGATTGCAAGGCTGGGAAAGACGCGGCCAGAAATAAATGTTTGGGGCATGACATTCTTTCCGTGTTAGGACACTGCATTCCTCCTGTTTGGTGACAAATGACTCAATAACGAGCTTGGTCCCGTTTATGACCTAATTCTACAAAAATGAACCCTGGGCCTGTGGTTCCGAGCATTTCAGGAAGGAGTTAAGCTGCTGGATGCTGCTGCTCGCTCCTTTCCAATGCACGGGAGGCTGGGGTGAGAACAGAGGCGACTTCTGTTTCTCTCTGTGGATTTTGTTTTCTGCCTTCTATGGGCGAGGAAAGCTCACAGGGCTTTCTTCTTTCCCTAGGCTTGAAAACCCACAGTGAGCATAAACCTTCTGTCTGAAGAGCAAAGACAGAGGAAAAAGAGATGGCAAATCGTTCCCACTAAAAATACCCCAAGGCCCTGGTGAATGAGGAGCAGGCTGTGGGGTGTCAGGCCCGGAATGGTCCTCTCAGCCTGGACGCAGCTTCCGATAATAAACAGCGACATTTACACAGATATCTGTGGCTGCGCTTTCCATTCCTTCTTCTAGGAAACAAGCAGGATTTGGGAAAGCTTTCATGATGTGACCAGGAGCCAGTAGTGGGAAGGAATTTCCGCGAGACTTGACTTGCAGTGAAAATAAGAAAGGAAGGTGGGAAAGAACTGAGACAATTTCAGCTGATGGGGATCTGGCATTTCTGGGCTCTGGAGGCCCCAACAAGTGCTGTGAGCATGATGCTCCTGACATGCGTCCTTTAATGAGGATTTGCCTCTGGAGTCAGTGGGGTGGTCACACTTTCTGGCGACTGCCTCCCGCTCTGTTGCTCGTATTACCTGCCCAGTAGTCCATTTTGCTTGTGTTGGCTGTGGGAAAGAAGGAAAGTGGAAAACATCTCAGGACCTGGGAAGCAGCACCCAGAAGGCGGCTCAGCCTTTAACTGAACCACTTCAAGTGGAAGCCCTGGAAGGCCCATCCCTGGTTCTCCAACATTCCTACCAGACCCGATGCCATGTGCAGCTGCAAAGGGAAGGTGTCTCCAAAGGACTGGAGGGAGACACTCCAATGCTCTCAGACGATTTCATTTGGTTTGAAGCCTGAAATTGCTCAAGCTTCTGCCTTCACTTTTGACTTTTAACAAAATCAGGGACAAGCAACTTCCTTGGGTCAAAAAGTGTCTTCAGGAAGTCCATACTTGAGGCTCACACTGAAGGTTTAGCAGTCTGAGGCCAGGAGCGAAGCTCCAGTCTGGCTCAGCAAAGACTTTAACACCTTGCGGGGCGGGGGGTCTCCATGGAGTCCCGGGGTCCCCAGCAGGGGAGGGGGGAGGGCCCTGGGGAGGAGGGGCCCTGGATGCAGCAAACACTTCCCAGGAGCAGCAGGTTCAGGGAGGGTCTCCATGGGCAGGCAGCCCTAGGCTGGATCTTGTGTGTGTGTGTGTGCGTGTGTGAGTGTGTATGTGTAAATATGAATGTGTATGAACGTGTGTGAGCATACGAGTGCAGACACGTGAGCATAGGCGTGCCGGTGTCACTGGCAGTAACAGAGTGTTCTCCCATTGGCTCTGAGATGGCTTCTCACAGTGCTGCGAAGCGTAAGCTTGGGAATCTCAGACCACAGGTGAAATCCAGATGCCCACAGTGTGTAGCCGTGCGACCCCAGGCCCGTTGCTTAATCTTTCCGGGCTCAGTTTCCTCATCTGTAAGTGGAGATAATAGTGTCGTCGTTGTAGTGCCTCCTGTGAGATGGTTTGTAGGAAGCGATTTGCAGTGCTTGATACTCCAAGCTATTGGTATGGAGAACTTGAGTACTGCTGGTGGGCTCTTTCTTCCCTCCACAATTCCTGGAGATCTCCCTCTCTTCCTTCCTTCATTCCTTCCTTCCATCCTCCCTTCCTTCCTTCCTCCCTCCCTCCCTCCCTTCCTCTCTTCCTTCTTCCATCTGCTGGCTGCCACTCCCGGCAGCCTGCCAGGCCCCTGCTCAGTCAGAGCTGTCTCTCCCACACCGTCAGCACGGTACCCTCCCTGCATCAGTGCCATCTCCACCTCTGACTCTGTCAGCTGTAGATGACAGGAACGCCCACTCCCCACACACAGCGGTGCTGGACACAGCGTTCCCCCAGAGGCAGGGGAGCAATCCAGTCTCAGGGCCACTGTGGCCTGGAGTTCCAGGTCCCTGTCTCAGGAGAGGCTGAGGCCACTGAGTCTCGGCTTAGTCTCCTCCGGTGCTGTTGATGATGAAAGCAGAGACTCAGCTGCCCTCTGGAGGGCAGCTCCCGGGTGGGGATGGGGAGATGCCCCTGGGAAATCGGCCTCTCCAGCTGCGCGGCGAGCTTTTTCAAGCCTCATCTCACATCTCTGGTTCCTATTTTCCAAATTTCCTCCAAAGGGAAATGTCCTGTTTTGAAAGATGCTTAGTAAGTTACAGTTTCACATCTGTTTACTCTTTCTTCCAACAAATACCCAGTGCACACACTCTAAGGGCCGGTGCTGGGCTGGGTCTCAGGGAAGCTCACGTTAGACACTGGGCCTCACTCTGTGATGTCCATGGGAAGAAACACAGCAGATGGAGACTCTGGGGCACATTGCTGAAATAAATCAACTAGGTAATTGAGAATATACTCATAAATGCAAGTATTAGAATATATGGGGCAATGTAGCACATCTTCATCAGGAACTAAAGTGCGAGATTCCCAGAAGTTACAAGATGACCCTGGACAGCAGGGTGATGGCAAATAATGTGAAAGTCACTGAGGAAGTGACCTGGTTCAGATGAAGCCCACCTGATTCACGTACTTCCTCCATTGAAGGTCCACCTCAGCCTTGACTTGAGCTCACAGGTATCCACTTCTGTGACCCACAGTCCACCCCATTATTCTTACAAATCTCAGACCCCACGTTGGCATCTCTGCTCTCCCTGCAGGCTCTCACAGGTACACTACCACCTCAGCTTTAATGATGCCCCACCCATTAATGATCCCACGATCTATCTCTTGTCCTGGATAGCCGATCTTCCTGGTCCTACAGACCATCTACCTTGGAACAACTTGTGACTAACCCACTCATCATGCCAGATGAGAGACACTCACCTTCACCCCTCAATGCTCTTTATTGTTTTCCTGGAAATTGAAATTCCAGGCTCATGGCTGCTCAGGGAAGTCTCCGAGGGACTTTTGGAAAGCACCTATGTCCCCTTGGCTTGGAGCAATTGCAGTTCATCTGGTCTAGGACTTTACTGGTGATTCTCTAGGTAACCATGGTTGAGTACTCCAGGCTAAGCCCTGAGAGCTGACTACTCTTCCATCTTCCCCACAGCCCATTCAGTGTTCTCTGTGCTGCCTCTGCCATCTTCTCTCCACTCCACAATCAAAACTCAAGCTGGAGACCCGCGCAGTCTCTCTGAAGAGCAGGGCTGGTCTGATCCCTAACTGGAAGTCATGTCCAAGCATGAAGTCATCTTTCTACCATGGCACTGTGCTACCCAGAATACCGATGGACTGCATGCCTACTTAGAAAATACAAGTTTCTAAATAACAGATCCCAAGCTCCCTACTCGCTAGTCTCACCCAAGACACCTTGCAACTTGGTTGATGTTCTATTTATTCTCAAGTAAGTTGATGCTTTTGATCTTCCTTATATCCTTTGTCCTTCTTGTCTTCAACTGCCATCCATCCTATTCTCCTTTCCATAAAATGACATCTTTACCCATATTAACTTTTCACAATCTAGTGATATTTACCTTTGCTGATATAAGTTGGTTCTGTTCACTTCTTGGATCGCTCTGTTTATAGTTCATGATAACAGTTCAATATGTACTTACATGTTTCTGACTTTTGTTCCTTTTAAGTGTTTATTTGTTAATTTTTCCACAGCCTTCTTAAAAGTGGGCACCAGTTTAGCCACATCCTATATCCAATAATCATTCTATAGACACAGAGGCCACTCAGTAAATGGCTGATTGGCCACCAGTCTTCTGTTGACCAAGAGTAATTTTCAATCTCCGAGGCCTGAGTCAAGGCTAAGACACAGCACTCTTGTCTACTATACTGATTGGTCTGCACCTCATCTGCCCGGCCCCTGTGGTTGGAAGCTTCGAGTGTGCGCATTGCTCTCTTTGGACACTCTTGCTGCAGGACCAAGAGAACTTCCCAGGCTGAGCACACAGGTCTTGGATTTGTAGCCAAAGGCAATTATCTGGAGTTGTTTGTGATTCTGAGTCTCCTGGCCTTTGTGCTTCTCTCCAAGAGGCACCCCATTCTAGGGATCAGTACCAGGCCAGCTGTTGGTTACCACCATTGTTTAGCAACTCATTGATCTTTCATAGAGTTTGAGGTGGTATTTGAGAATGTGTTTTTGCTGCACACCTGAATTATACTTGATCTCTGTTAACCATATTTAGTAGACACAAGGTTATCTGTATGCGTCGGGCCTGCACAGTGCAGCATGGTAATGTGTGCTGACTCAAATTGCTCTTTGCTTGATGTCTGTATAGACCTCCTTGATCATAGTGAAGATCCCTTTCCTTCCCTACCAAGTTTGATAATGCTAGTGATCGCGCATTGACTGGACCAATAAGAGCAGAGTCATCAATGCATAGGAGGTGAAGCTAAGTGCTTCGCAGATGTTAATGTGGCACAGGTTCTCTTGGAGGGCTTTGTGTTAAAGCATGGATTGCCAGGCTCCACCTGCAGAATTTTGATTCAGTAGCTTGGGAGAGTTTGCCTTTCTAGTAAGTTCCTAGGTGCTGCCGCCACCCAAGGTTCACACATAAAGAATCATAGCCCAGGACTCTTTGAGGACTCCAGCTTTTCCTCTGGGACTTCGGCAGGCAGAGTGGATCTTGCCAAGCTTCAAGCTTCTGACCATCAATTATGTCTACAGGGGCAGCCCAGCCTTTTTTCACCTAGGTATGGGGATGGGCATGCCCTTTGGTCTGTCTGTTTCATGAGCACTTTTATTAGTTCACCTCTGGGTCATGGTTAGCCTTCTTGATTATAATTTTAGGGCAGCAACACTGAGCTCACATTTCAGGGTTATTTCCACAAACATCACCATTACAAGAACAATCTAGACCATGTGGCTGGATTGTTTACCTGCTGGGTGGCCGGAACAGTCCCTGAGAGCACGGATCATGGATGTAGGATCTGCAGGAAGAGGAGAACAGGATGTTGTAGTCAGAACAGAAGGCTTTTGGTTTGCAGCCATCTCAGGTCCAGTCATTTGAGCACACTATGCCCCAGTTTCCTCTTACTGAAAACAATGTACTGATACTTCCCGGAGAAGAATCAAATCGATTCTCTAGAAAGGAACTGGTATCAATAATTCCTGAAGCATCACCCTGACAAAATGACTGCTCCTGGGCCACACTTTCCCGGTGTGTTGAGGGAAACAGACCAGATGCAGAGGCTACTGCAGTCGTACCAAGCAGGCGAGACAGGCTCCAGGGCTCGAGCATAAGACTGGCCCTGGGCTCACATCAGTACCGACATGGTCACTGCTTCCAAGTGCCGACACATGGCATCAGGAGCCCAGACACACCTGCCAGTGCGCGGGCCCGCTTCCAGCTGAAACCCACTTTTCCTATTCTGGAACACCACTGGGATGGCTGCAGCCAGCTCTTTCAATAGAATTAGGCATTTTGTGAGGTTAAAAATTCCCTCTCGGCCCCTTTTAGAGGAAATAACTCCATTGTTATCACTGTTTGACCTTCAGAAAAGAAACTGAAAGCATCTCAGGAAAGAAAAAGGGACCCTTCATCACTCCTGGGGTTCAGTTCAATGGGGAGGTTCCAGCATGTCTAGGGATTGCAAGCCTGATGCTAAGACCATCGATGAGGAAGGAACAAACATCAGTCCTGTGATAAGGAGGAAGCTGAACGTCCTGGGAACAATGGGGAGCTTATACTGCCCATGAATATGAAGTGATGACAACAAAATTGCAGAAGAGCTGAGGATAGAGAAACCCAAAACGCCTCTAGTTTTAGTTTCTAGGAGGGAGAGAGATTCCAAGGCCAGCCGTACCTTTCAAAGGTGTTTGTTCAAACACAGGCCTCCCCTTAGCCAGTGTGGCTCCTTTCTCTTTGCCATTTAAGGTTCTTGGATTTGCTCGTGGGAGCTGAAGATCTCAGCAGCTGTCCTTGTGGGGTTTTCAGAAGACTGCAGGCTTGAGGGACGATCAGAGCTGTCTGGAGTTACCACTGGAGGAAGTGACCAGGCACTGGCCTGTGTTACACGTAGAATGCAAAAGGAGCTTCGTAAGCACACTTTTCCCAGCAGCTTAATGGAGATTCCCAGGAGGAGACACAGAGAAGGCTGGGCCGTGTCAGAGACTCTGAAGCGCCCGGGTGTTTACTTTAGGTAATACGTTCTCCCCCCAGAGAAGCTCACTCCATGCAGATAAGATCCTCTGTGCTTTGCATAGCTGTAGCTCTCTCTCTCTGTGTACTCCGTACTCCGGGGAAGCAGCTTAACATTTGCGAGTGAAAGAGCTGGAATTTCAACCCAGAACTATTGCTAGCAGACACTATGTGAGCAGCTGTATAGAATTAACTCCCCACGCCCTCATTAAAACAGAATGTGGTAGCTTTGGGGGCCGTGTTTTGAAGTGAGAGAATCGAGGCAGAAAGAAGCTAATTTGTTTGGCCCCAGTCACCATCCTGTAAGCAGCAGGCTCTGTCTATGGCACTCATGACTGTGGGAGCCGACAGGCATCTTCCCTGGGGCAGTGGGTGTGGGCAGTGTACCAGCCAAGGGCTTGGAGAGGAAGCAGAAAATTGGACACTTGTTGAGATTTGGTGATTAATCATGCCCTGTCTCCCTCTAAAGTGTAAGCCAGATAGACAGTGGGATACGATAAATGGGCATCAGCCTTTCGTGCTGGAAATAGCAGAGTGGAAAGCATGGCTGAGAGCACAGCCTGTAATCAGGTTTCCTAATGAGGTCCCCAGGAGTGGAAACCTTTTCCGCAGGGATGCAGCCAGCTCAGGCTCTGCTGCTGCTGGAGGGAGGGGCTCGGAGGTGGGGAATGCGAGAGTTTGTCCGAAGGGCGAAGTTACACGAGTTCCCTCCTCTTTCCGTCTTTGCCCATCTGATCACTCACTGTACCACTCTCAGGGCATGAAGAAAGGATGCAAAAGACAAAAACACTTCTCCTACTCTTCTCTTAGGAGTGAAATCAAATTTTTCACTAGAAAAATATTGAAAATTTCTAATGTAAATATTAGAAATAGGAAGAGCTTATCTTTGTGTCTCCCTGAAAGTAACGAAGCTATCTTTTTAGATGTTTCTGTTTTGAATTTGAGGGAAAGACCAACGGACATTTCTGACCATGCTGAGTTGATTTTTACTCCTGTATAGTTTGGGATTAGTGGCCCTGCTTTAGTTTTTGAATCGTGCAGGTGAGGTCAGGTCTTCTGCTCAAAGTGAGGTAACTCACAGCTGAGGTAAGTGAGTGCAGGGAAGCCAGCTGCTGAACTGGACTGAACAGAAAGGAAATGGGCAGGATAGAGGCCAGATGCTGGTCACGTGCTTCCGGTCCAAGGAGGAAATGAACAGTCAGAACGTGTGTTTGAGAAGGAGAGCTCTGATGTTCATTCAGGTGAGCATAGGGCATAGCAAAGGGAACTCCTTGTATGGTGCTGGTGGGGATGTGAATAAGTTCAGTCACCATGGAAAGAAGGATGGAGATGGCCTCAAAAATGAAAAGTAGATTTTCCTTTCCACTTAGCTAGTCCCCTTCTAGCTTTCTTCCTGAAAGAGTTGATGTCATCATATTACATGTGCATGCACATGAGCACAATTCACATTAGCTAAATCTTGGAAATGACCTGTATGTCCAGCAACAGATGAATGAATAAAAAAAATGTGGTATTTATACACAATGGAGTACTACTCTGCCATAAAAAGGATGAATTTGTAGAAAAATGGGTGCACTTTGAGACAATAATATTAAATAAAATAAATCAGACACAGAAGTGTAAATATCACAAGATTTCTTTTATATGTGAAAGCTAAAGTATAAGTAAATTAAAAAACAAAATAAAAGCTAGATAATAGGAAATAGGGAGATAGATCTTTTGCAAATGGGAAGGAGACCAAGAAAGGGAGAATTCAGACGTGCTCTGTACAGGTGCCAGCTCCCCAGGAGGAATGTCAGCATCATGTGCTGGAGACATGCAGCACCAATAGAAGTAAAAACATTTTAAAAGCTGTAGACAAACACCAAGCTGAAGATGATTGTGCTATTGGGGAACAGTGGAGACTCATTTGGGGGTGTCCGTGGCGATGCAGTCTCATGAGGAGCATCCTCAGCTGACCTGGGGCAAGCTCGGGCTCCAGTCCCACAGAACCCGGGTGCGCTGCAGCCGCATATTCTTTGCGTTGAATACATGTTGTTGAATGAAGGGAGGAGGACAAGCTCAGCTTCTGGTCTGAGGCTTTTCGTCTAATATTCAGATGCCACAATTGCTTTTCACGTCGGCACTGCTGTTTCTATTACGATAAGGTCGGGAGCATGACTTTAGCATACTTTGAACAGTTTGGTGAGAGAGCAGATTTAGCATTTTGTTGAGTAATAGTTCCTGGGGCTTTCTCACACACTCCTAGCTGCTGAGAACATCCACTGACCTGGCTACCACTCTCTCTCACCTGGAAAACATGCATTACTCAGTCAACTCCACCAGCAACTGGCCCTTTGAGGCGATCTGAGACAAGGGCTCTAGACCCGGGCTAACATTCACCTCTGTGAGTGTAGGAAGTCACTTTATTCATTCTTTCAACAGCTATTTTTTCAGGCATCCACAACTTTTCAGCCCTGGGTGTGATTTCCACTTGCAGGGACTCTGAAGCTTAGTGAAGAAGACAGGAGCTCAGACAAGGCAGTTTTGCGGGCCGTGCAGGAAGGAGCGGTGGCAGAGCAGAAAGGGTACCACTGGCCGAAGGGCCAGACAAAGCCTTCTTGGGCTGAGTGAAGGCTGCGAGGGTTGCATGCATTCTTGAGGAGCCAGTGTTTTGCCAAGAAGTGATTTTTGCAGAGATCTAAGCTTTGGTGCTCTTTTCTGACCAAAGTTGCACTGTGAGAAGAGTTTTGGGCAAAGATATAAATTATGATATATGGTCTATGTTTGTGTTTGTTTTCTACCCCTTATGCATTTCACAGATGTCTTTTTTTCAGTACTGGGGATTGAACTTGAGCCTTTGCACTGAGCTGCATCCCTGCGCCTTTTTTTAATTATTATTTTTTGAGACAAGGCCTCCCTAAGTTGTGCAGGCTGGGCTTGAACTTGCTGCCCTCCTGCCTCAGCCTCCCAGCATGCGGGGACTATGGGCCCGTGCCACCATGCCTGGCTTCACGGTGCCTTTAGCCATTAATATGGGCAACACGCAGCACGCACGGCCAGCCCACATCAGAGGCCTTTCCCAGAACCTCTCGGCACAATCGCGCAGTCCCCTGCACAGGTGGCCTTGACCCTCCCCGGACAAAGGCTCCCTGCTCCCTCACCGTACATTCTAGGCCCGCTCAGAGGAGAGCTGAATCGGGCTAGAGTCTTTATTTTAAGTCCCAACTCAATTTGCTGCTTCTGGTTCTGTTCCCAAGAATAATAAATTTTAGTGAGGCATTTTGAGTTCTTTTCTTCAGAATCGCCAGCCAGCATTTCTCCTCTGTTGAATAAACTCAAAGGTTTTTGTACTCAGCGTGTGGCCCAAATCGCTCTGTAAGCCTGTAATTCTTTATTTTCATGTTTTTTCCCTCTAATGAGAGAGACTCCGGGAAGATTGGTATTCAGCCTGACTGACCCTTTCACCCTGACTCCAAGTGGATTTTCTGTTTTCTGGAGCAAGGTACGTGTGGCAGGCAGGGGCTTCGCACACTCTCCGCACCTGACCCCAGGCTGCCGAGCTTTTTGAAGGGAGCATGGGAGCGAAGTTCGAAGCCAGGGGTGGATGCAAAGAGATTACTGGCTTTCAACTCCCATATTTCTCTCATAGATACAGAACGGGAAGTCCCTGACAAACAGGGCAGCACGCCCAGGGTGACGCTTTGCTATTTGTTAAGACTTATCTGCACTGTACTTTTTGGCTTGGACGGGTTTATTGTGCTTGGAATCACTAAGGTGTCTTTAACTTCAGAGCTTTCCCTTGTACACCTGGAAGGTGGAGGGGCAGCGAGGCGTCAGCTTGCAGAGACAGCTATGTTGGAAGGCGCCTCGGGAAGGCTGCTCACCACACGCCTCGGGCTTTGGAGAGTTCAGAGGAGGCTGTGGGCAAGCGCGCGCTACTCTTGAGAAGTCTGGTGAGCTTTGGTTTTTATGGGATTAAAAAGTGCCTCTGAATTGAGTCGCCACCACCAGAATTATTAGAATTTCACTTCTCAAATTTCTGTTGCCTCTTCCTTGGCAGGATTCCTGGGCCTGGGTGGGTCAGGTGCTTTGGAGGCCAGCAAAGTCTTCCCCTGTGGCCGCTGTCTGATCAGCGGCTCTGTACCCGGAGCTGTTGGCTTCTGTCTCACCGGCTGCGGGACTTCAGGTCTCCTTGGTCGCCAGCAACTTGGTCTGTTTGGTTGCCCTCCCTGGTGGGCTTTGAGGATTACTCCTCCCCAGTGTCACCCCTGTCCTTGTGTGGTCTTCACTGCTCGTAGCTGATTACTAATCCTTTGTTCAAACCCTGGAATGGTCCAGCTCTCAGTCCCTTACAGCGCCCCTATGTTACCACTCTCTCAGTGGGTGGTCTTTTCCATTTACCTTCCTGAAGTTCCTGCTGGGCAGGGAGAATTACCTAGGAATGCAGATTTAGCAAATAAAAGTGGAGAATGCTCAGATAGACACTGCAGAATCTCTCAGCATCAGTTGAAAATGTTGCATGGGGCATCCTTATACTAAAATACTTCTCTTGATTCTCTAAAAAAGTAAGAATTGACTGGATGGATTTTATCTGGCAACCCTGTAAGTCTTAAATCCAAGTTAGTGACCTTCCCACTCCCTGGTTCATTATGACACTCCGAATGTAGTTATATAACAGGTCAGGCTTGGAAAAGAAAGACACTGTTCTGTCTCAGGCACATTCACGAGGGAACACACTCTGAGGAACACAGGGGTAGGCTAGGGCTCAGGCAACATACTTGCAAATCTCTCCTTTTTCTTAAAGTTTAATACCCCAAAGCTGGTTCTGAAGTAGTATAGGCTGGACTCTGACCTATAAATAAGTTGTTAGTGTTCTGATCACTTTACTTACATCAAATGGGTGACAGAATCTAATGATTCAGACATGTAAATTTAGAAAACTCAAAATATTTATAGAGTGACAGGGTAACACAAGATCATTTTGTGAGAAATTCAGTATGGATAGGTCCTATTGTCCCTTTCTGATATAAAATATAATTTATTTCAAGGGAAAAAACAGTATGTCCAGAGGGGGACAGCATGTCAACTGTGTCAGCTGCTGCTAAAAATGGAATGACAATTCTCCCCAAATTAACAGCGCTACTGACAGTTCAGCAGGCCACTTCCAGTCTATATCCAAAGGAACTGAACATACTTAGACACACACCTCTTCGGGCTTTTTGCAGTACTGGGGATCAGACTCAGGTGCACCTACCACTGAGCTATGTATATCCCCAGCCCTTTTTAGTTTTACATTTTTGAGGCAGGATCTCACTAAGTTCCCCATGCAAGACTAAAATTTGTGGTCTTCCTGCTTCAGCCTCCCTCAGCACTGAGACTGTTGGTGTGCCCTGCCACACCCACCCTCAAACAGTATCTATAGATCCCTGTTCATGGCAGCATTATTCACAATAGCAAAAAAGTGAAACAACTCAAATGTCCTTTAATAGGCAAATGGCAAATGAGATGTGATCTATATGTACAATGACATAGTATGCATCCGTGAAAAGGATGGAAATTCTGACACGTGGCACGACATGGATGAAGCTTGAGGACATTGTACTGAGTAAAGTAAATCAGGGATAAAAGGACAGATATTGTGTGATTCCACTCATACAGAGTGTGATTGAAAAATATGTTTAATTTTTAAGTTAAAAAATTTGCTACTGTGAAAGACACATCGTCACTGGTGCCCTCAACAACATACCAGCCTTCATCCCTTGTGTATCCCTGACTTCACTTAGGGCATTGTCGTTGCAACACAAAGCTCAAGAAAAATTAACTTCTAAATGGAGGGGAGAGGAGAGAAGAAAAACCAGACTCGGAACGTACCCACTGCTGCCGTGCGGGTCTGAAATGTGCCCAGAAAGCCTTGCGTTCAAGGTGTGTTCCCCAATATGGAGCTGCTGGGAGATGGTGGGAACTGTAAGAGGTAGGAGGCCATAGGTCATGAGGTGTGCCCTTGAAGAGTTAGTGAGGCCAGGCCCTCCTCCTTCTCTCTGCCTTGTTCACTGGGCCATGGGGTGAGCATCTCTCTCTACCGTAGAGCTCACAGTTCACCGCTCTGATGTGTTCCCTCACCAGAGCCATGGACTAAGACTGTGAGCCGAAATAAACCTCCTCTTGACAAGGCTGATTATCTGGAGGACTCGTCACAGACACAGGAAGCTCACTAACGCAACCACCATTTAATGCAAGAATGGTAAGAGAGTTCATATTAATGAATAAACCACTTATTGTAATTTTATAGACTAATGTGCTTCTTCATGAAACATTGTCTTTTACGTGATGCTAATGACCCCCTTTTGCAAATTGTTCTTCAGATAATTCCCACCTGATCATTTTCTCCAAGAGATAATTTTAGTTTCAGAAAAAACCCTCAATTTTGACAGTTTTTGCAGCAAAAAAAAAAGATTGGGCAATTCCTTGGCTAGCACCATAATTTCAAGAAGTGGTTTTGCTTTTGCAAGAACTCACTGATGTGATGATGAAGTGGTTTTGCTTTTGCAAGAACTCACTGATGTGATGATATGCCACGAGTCTCTCAAGCATCTGGTGACACTTGAAATTTTGTGTAAAATGTTTGGGGAAAATATAAAATGTTCAATATAATGTATCTCAGTTCAAGTGCTGAGCTGCAATTGGCTTAGGCAAAGTGGAGGATAAAAGAGAATCTTGCAATTTACTCAACTTGCTCATTCACTCATTCATTCTATCCCTGGGAAAATTAATAAGAACCAAATATTTAAT
The DNA here is from genome assembly GCF_053883595.1 of Heterocephalus glaber. Lineage (NCBI taxonomy): Eukaryota > Metazoa > Chordata > Mammalia > Rodentia > Bathyergidae > Heterocephalus > Heterocephalus glaber. Next base: position 4,198,111 of record NW_028258187.1, on the reverse strand, counting down.
GCATCCAGCAGGTTTTTGAATTTGATTTTAACAGATGGGCAAGCAAGTGGACTTTGAATGGGAATACCACGAAGCTTTTGTTTCTCCAGTTGTCCTCCTTTGGTATGAATTCTCTAGATCCCTGAAAGTTCATATTAACTTTGGCTGTATAATGAAGCAGAACCTAACACAAAAATTACACTCCAGCACACCAAGAAGTGAGAGAGTAGTACTACCAGTTCTTGAGTCGACAGGAACATCCTTCCTGCCTCCTCCCCCCAAGAACTTTTGGGGCTTTGCTTGCATTTCTGTGTCGTGTTGCATGTTCCCAGGGGTGGGTCCTTGAACCCTCTCCATGAGCTTCATTCCCTGGAGAAACTTGACCTGACGCACATACTGACCATCCTCTCCTGCATCTTGATGCTTGAAGTTCCTCCCCGTCTTGGACTCAGTATTCCCAGTTATCTTACTCAAAGTTTCTGATAAAAAAGTTTATTCTCCTTCCCCTATTTTCTCTAAACCAGCTTTCCTGAAATTCTGTTACAGTTCTGGAAGTGATGACAAAAATATCAGGACCAGAATAGGGGACAGTTCAAGGAGGCATCCAGGAGGGAAAGGTTTCACCACCGCCTGGCTGGCAAACAATGGGCACCTTGGAAAACCAACAGAGCCACCATACTGTACAGGAGAGAGAAACAACCCAGTGTATTCCAGCGACAGGAAATAGGGCCCACAAAGAAATGTTTTCTGTTTTGTTCCTTCAGTAATAAAATATCATCACGTGAGTTGTAATCAATCTGTAACTTTATCCACGGGATACTTCAGCTTTTGTTCTTCATTTTCTCTCCCTTGACTTTCTTTGCCTGGGAAGACTTTACAGTTCTGCTGGGAGAAAGGGGGAGAAAAAGATCTGCTTGGTCCTATTCAAGCTTTTAAAGAACATTTACTTTTTTTCCTTTTCCTACAGACCACAGCCAATTGCTGCTCCTCCCTTTAGAAGGAAGCCCTGCTGTACCTGCTCTTTCATCTCCTGGATGGAAAATGTCTATCGGCTGGAAATGCTGTGAGTCTTAATTTTCAAGGATTTTAGTTGTAAGCCTTTCAAGGCATGAGCTAAAGTTTCAGGCAAAGGTAACTTTAGTAGTTTGAGCCTGATTTCCACCCCCACCCTCTGTCCTCCAGGGGCATGTGGGGAGTTTTCCGAGTGAATAAGCTCTTTAGCTAAGGTATCAACTTATGTTCCCTGGTATCTGATGAAGGTTCTTGGAAACTGACACTTTAAAAGAAAAAAGAAAGGAAGAAAGGAAGAGAAAGAAAGAGAGAGAGAGAGAGAGAAAGAAAATGAATCCAAAGACTTACAAAGAGGCTATACCAGTACACCCCAGATGGAAAATTTTATGGGAGTGGAGAAAATGTATAAGTGAAATATCAGTATCATAAAATAACAGGAAATAGTGTAATCTACCTGATGGAGAAAATTGTCACTTAAAAAAAACTATCCTAATTTCCTTCAGAATTGTTCTTGTTTTTGAGCCAATAAACTGCAGCTAAGCTGACCACGGGCCTTTCTTCTGCCAAACCTACACTCGCCAACAGTACCTTTGTGTGTTTACAACTGAAACTTTCCATTCTTTTTCTTTTTCTTTTTTTTGTAATTAAAATAAAGCCATCCAAGGGCAGGCAGAAATCATGCAATAAGAAATGAAAATTGCTAATGATCGGGGTGAATTGTGATCCAGAAATTTGGAGGAAAGTCAGAGTGAGTGTTAGGGCAATGGGCTCAAAGCAATTTGGAGTCAACCAGGAAAAATGCAAGAGAGGAAAAGCCTGCTTTCCTTTAATAAGTAATAATAGCAATACAATTTACTTTAAGCAGTGCACAGTAGAAGATAAACCGACAGATGGATGCCTGAGGCACTTGCTCTGGGGAAACATGACGTGGACGTAACTTTTGCCTTGCCTCCCTCTCCACACCTTCAATTCCCTAGGATGGATTACATGACTCGGTAAGCTATTGCTGAGCATGTGAGGAAAAACATGTTTGGTTGCTTCCACAGCGTGTTATCAGGATTAATTTCCTGTTATCTATCCAGATTATTTTGACTGGAATGTTTGTGGCATTCCCAAAGGTAATGATTAGAATTGGTTTCACAACACATCTCACACACACACACACACACTATTCACCACTGTGAAGGCTGGGTAGGCACTGTGCTAAGCAAAGTGGAGAATGGGAAGATGAACCAAAACTCGAAGGTGTAAGTATGAAAGTGAGAATTGTTCAAGGTAGAAAGTGATTCTGTCAGGAGAGCTGGGCAGATAAAACATTAGGGAGCTCCAAGGATGGAACAATGGTTTAGAGGTGGGCTGGGATGAGGTCCAATAAAGTCTTTTGAGAAAGGAAGCATTTACACCGCATCATTAGGATTGACAGGACTGAGACATAATCCTGCATTGGTCCGCATACATTTAAAACACAGCTCAGCTGTGTACGTGTACTGGTGCATGCACTCATCTACAGTGCTCCTCACGGGCAGGTGTGGCATGGGGACAGGGTGGTGGGGTCAGCAGTCGGAGGGTGCCTCGGAGTAGCTGGTCTTCAAGGTGTTGATGGGTTGGAACACTTTATTTGGCTATTTATTGCCTTCGAGCTGTTGGTATTAGCTGCAGATTGGGCAAACTTGTCTTCACAACTAATCAGTCTGTACCTCTTGGAAGATTTTCCGGTAGGTGTCAGGAAAGATACTGAGGTAAAGTTCTCATATGCTACGTAAAGCTTCAAGCAAAAACGATAGAATTGTTGTGATTTCCTAAGGAAACAATTTGCAAAGTCATTTGGATTGTACATAATTTGTTTAGCAATTGAGAAGGAGAAAGGCAGGCAACAGTAGTGAAAACCCCCGCTGCCTCTACCAGAGGTGATGTATGAGACTGAAATCAGTGAAGAAGTTTTTCACATCCTTTGTGGGGTATAATATGGGGATGAATATAAAATGTGCAGGGTTAGTTTAGGAAGCACACAGTTATTAGGTTAGTCAGTTGGAAGAAAAATGCTTCCAATGGCCACTTAAGGAGAGTGGGAGAATCAGTATCTTGATGGATTGTAAATGACTTTAAAATTCCTTACCTTACACAACTCTTGAATCTACCATGAAGGATAAACTGGGAGAAAAGACAGAAAACAACAGATTCAAGATCTGCGGATCTGAGACCAGCCTAGGGAAATACTCTGAATAGACAACTCCCACTTACTAGAAAATGGATAAACATTTGCTGATTTGAGGTTGGGTAACTGCTAGAAAATGGTTTGCCAATATTTAATTTCATTTGGTTTTGATATATAGAAAAAGGAAACAAGATTTTGAGAAGGAATTCTTCAACTTTCTTTTCTTTAAATTAGTTTTTCATAGTACAAGAATCATCATTGGATGTTCACAGATCCATCTGTATGTTCTGGATCTTTTCAAAAGCACAGCCTGAGGAAGGGTTAAACTGTTGACAACTGATTTGGGGGGCAAGCCTAGGGCGTGGGAGTGAGGGGGAAGCTCCGGGAGGACAGGGAAGGATGCGGAGCACTGTGATGCCATGGCTTCTTCACCGACCCTGGGTCACAGTGAGGTGCCAGGGTGCAACGCAGGCCTCTCCAAAGCTGTGTTTCCGAGAGGTTTGCTAGGAGAAGTCCAGGGAGACAATAAAGGAAAGAGACACTTTCTGCTGAGCTCTCGCTGCTCTTGGGTTTCCCCTGGGGTTTGGGCTGCATCTTTCTCCTGGCCTCCTCTCAAGACACCCCTGCGTGGAACCCAGGCAAGTTTGGAAGGGAGAGCACAGTGCACTGTGTGGGATACTGAGGAAAGAAGAGTGAAGGAGGCAGGGGAGGGCCTCTGAGAAGAGCACTGGGTCTCACCGACCATGCAACAGTCCCTGTACTCGGTCTCCATGCACATGCCACTCCTGTTTGAATCTTTTGGCTCTGATGGTACATTTCACTTTAGTCTTGATTAGGCCATTCCCTAATGAGATCTTCATAAATCCCAGAGTGACAGGAACAAAACTTGGTTTCTCTCTCCATTTCCAGCACTCAAGTGGTCCTGACATTTAACAGTCCTCCAAAATACCAGCATGAAGAAGAGTAGATGGAAAAACAGAGAGAAGAGTAGAGTTATTTTGAGTGACTGAAAACATTCATGATATCACTTCTCTTTCCTTTGAAAGTGTAGAGACACCAATCCAGTACGTATTTACTTTATTACCCAGGGTTCACATTGGGGTGGGTAGGAAGTATAGAGGAAAGAAGCACATGTAATCAGAAAATCTTCCAGATGAGTATGGTACATCCCTCCTTTCTCCTCACAGATAAGAACCAATGCACCAACCCAGACCCAAATATTTGGTACTAACATTTCCAACAAAGAGAAGAGCATGTCCAATGACATGGACTGGTAAAGAGGTTTCACTCCATGGTGCACTGGCTCCAGGGCAGGGCAGCATGGCAGAGGGGCATCACAGAGGAGACACAGCCCATGGCAGGGCAGGCAGGAAGCACAGAGTTGTCCAGGGAGAAGGAAGGGAGATGGGCTTTTCCAGACTACATTCCTAGTACCCACCTCCTCCAACCGGGCTTCATCTCCCACTGTCACATTTAGCTATACACTCATCAGTGGACTAATCCATGAATGGTCTCATTGCCACGATCCAATCACCTCCCCAAGGCCCCACCCATGAGTGCATGAAGCTTTGGGAGACAGCTAGATATAAACCATGATATCACTTGTTCAAACAAGACAGAAGGGTCCAGGTGGCATCTGTTCTTCCTTGTCACCTGGGATTTCTTCATGGCGGTTGGGTACACTTCCATCATGAGCCCAATGGGGAAGCCAGATATAGTCTCCTCCCCTACACCCCACACATATAACTTTAGAAAGAAAGGATTTCTGAAAGAAACTGTTAGTTCCCTAAATTAGGAATGGGGGTAGGAAAACCACAAATGGTTTTCCAAAAATATACACAGCACTGATGCTAGAAGTCAGACTGATTCTTACATCATAGCCCAGCGCTGGACTTTCTTTGTTGATCTAGTCAGGGCGTTCAGTTTTCTTGGGGTTAAATGTAGCCCAGAAACAATGTTGCTACAAAACATAATGGAAAACACCAGGCTCAGTTTAACCTGGTTCCTCTGGATCAGGGTGGGTCACTGTTATCCTGAAATAGCATATGAGCAACACTGTTTTTTCAAACTCCTTCTACTATATTAAATTACCAAAATAAATAGTGGCTATATTTTATCTGCAGTATCAGCAACAGGATCGTATGACACAGTGTAGGCTGGTATCACTTAACAAGTGGGGCTTATTACTGGAATATTGTAAGAGTAGGTTGCCTATGCACTATGCACGCCACAGTATATGGAGGTCCTTACTGTATTAGGGTGAATTCAAACCTGTAGGTGGGACTAACCCATCAGAAGGCCTGTGCTCTGCAAACAGGATGCCCTCTCTTAGAAACCAACGAGACTGACGTTTACAGCTTAGTGCAGCAAGGTGGACCGACTGCCCCTGAGCCAGAGCCATACCCTCTGGATTGCTTTCAGATGTATTCAGTATACTTCTCTCTCTGTAGAGCTGGAAAGAGAGTGGAAACCTAATAGCTGTTTACCAAGTGGACCAAGGGAGGAGAGGTGAGGAAACAGCTTAATGAAAACTAAAAATGTTTGGTTACTTTGATCTGATCACCTGTAGATTTCAAAGACAACCAACCCTCTATAACTAGAAAATTTGTACTTTCCCTTGGGAGGTACTTCTAGTTTACTAAAATGTATAGATTTAGTATAAAATAGTTGTATGACTTTTAACAGAATATATTACATAAATGAAAAGCCAGTGGAGTGTTTCTAAATTCTAGCAGACTTGTTAAAGAGGCAATTCTTTACATTTCTGTTAGTACATCATTACACTGTTTTGCATTTTTTTTTTTGGTAGCAGGGATCGAACTCGGGACCTTGCGTTTTCGAGGCAGGTGGCAGAACCACTGAGCTACATCCCCAGCCTCACTGTTTTGCATTTTTAAAAAACATTTTCATATTTTATTGGTACATTTAGGTATAAAATATAATGAGATTCATCACTGGAAATTTGCACCTTTACATAATCTCTCTTGGTTCTTATTTTTTCTCTCTTCTCCTGCCCTCCCTTCAACCCCTCCATCCCTCCCTATTTACAAAGGCTTTGTTTCCATTTTCTCTTTTTCTCCTATTAATTCCATTCCCTTCTTTCCTTTCCCCTACCCCTACCCCTCCCACTTCCCCTTTCCCTTTGCCCCTTTTCTTCCTATTCACATTATCTATTATTATACCTTTTAGTCCTTATTGACACTTTCAGTTTCTCACATTAGAGAAATGATTTGGTATTTACATATGTGTGTCCTATTTATTTCACTTAAGAGTATCAGCTCAATGTTCATCCATTTACCTATAAATGTCTCTAATTTTTCATTTTTTATGGCTTAGTACTTCATTTTATTAAAAAACCATATCTCTCACCATACACTAAACTAAAATTGAAATGGATTAAAGATCTAAATATTGAAACAGAAACGCTGAACCAGCTGGAACAGAGGTTAGGTAGAACTTTAAAGACATTAGTGTAGGAAAAGAGTTTATGAACAAACCCTCAGTTGCCTGTGAACTAGCACAAAGAATCAACAACTGGGATCTCATCTTATTAAAAGCTTCTGCACAGCAAGAGAAACCACCAACAGAGCTAAGAGACAACCCACAATGTGGGAAAAAATTTTCACCTGTGTTTCTCAGACAAAGGCCTACTTTCTAGAATCTATAAAGAACTTAAAAAAGTCAGAACTCCCAAATTCAAAGACCCAATCCGAAAATGGGTATCTGAAATGAACAGACATTTCTCACACAAAGAAGAAGACATAGCAAATAAACATATGAAAAAATGTTCAACATCACTGGTCAGTCTAGATGTGCAGATGAAAACAACACTGAGATTCCACGGCACCCCAGAAAGAATGGCTGCTATCAAGAAATCAACGAATAACAAATGCTGGTGGGGCTGTGGGGAAAGAGGAACACTGCTCCACTGCTGGTGGGAGTGCAGACTGGTGCAACCACTGTGGAAATCAGTATGGAGATACCTCAAAGAACTAGGACTGGAAGTCCCATTTGACCCAGCTATTCCCCTGCTGGGGATCTTCCCAAAAGAATTAAAAGAATCATACCACAGCGATATATGTGCACCCATGTTCATAGCGGCACAGTTTGTAATAGCTAAAGCTTGGAAGCAGCCCAAGTGCCCATCAACTGGAAACTGGATAAAAAAGATGTGGGGTTTTTGTTTGTTTGTTTTGCATTTTTAAGAATGCTTTACTTGAAAGTTTAACCACCCTAGGAATCTGGCTCATCATACAATATAAACATAGTCTAAATTGACTATTTAGACAATCTAATAGATGAGTTTCAGTCTTTGTGTTTAGGAAAAAGTAAAAATAAAAATCAAACTAATAAAAACTCAAACTACCACATTCTCTCAATTAGATAATATAAAAATTAGATAATATAGAATATAACTTTTAAAGGTTCAAACCATCCTTATTTATGACGGTTTGACTTCACAGCTTTTTGACTTCACAGTGATGTGAAAAATGATCCATGTCAGGTGGAAAATGCACCTTAGTTTTCAACTTTGATTGTTTCCCGGGCTCACCACATGCGGCGATCCTCTCTCCAGGTGCTAAGTGGGCAGTGAGGGGAGCTTCCGGTCAGCCACTGGTCATACTGGAAACCACCGAGGTGTGGGGTGTTCAGTGCTCTTCAGGGCCGCGGCCCGCAGATTAGGGTGCCCAGTGCACTTTGGATTTGTAGTGCGGAATTTTCAACTTGTGATGGGTTGGCCATTTTCCTCCTCGTTTACACATTGGTGCAGAGTAATACAGTCACGAGTGCTATGGATAGGACACGTTCATGGCAAGACCCCAGCCCGCAACCTTGCTGCTGTCCAGATACCGGAGTGCACGCCCACAGGCCTCGGTGCAGTGTCCGTCCCTCCAAGGACCCTGGAAGCAGTCGAGGGATGCGGTAGACATAAAGATGAGTCAGGCTGCTGCCGGCAAACACAGCAAACCATTTCACAATCAAATTCATTTTGTATAAGTGGAAGGGGCTCATGTTAAAACAGAAATCAGGTCAGGTATGGGGGTGCACACCTGTTCTCCCAGAACTCTGGGAGGCTGAGGGAGGGGGATGGCAAGTTTGAGCGCAGCCCAGGCCACCCAGTGACTTAGTGAGACTGTGTCTCAAAAATAAATAAAATGCAAAGTAGTAAAATAAGATAAAGTCAACAAAATAGGCCATGGATGTAGGTCACTGTGAAGGCCCTTGGTTGCATCCTCAGTACCACAAAATAAATAAATAACGAATATAGCAATGAACAACATCAGCCGGAGCATGGTCATTTATAAGTATTGTCATTATCCAGGGTAACGAACTGTATGCACTTCATGTGCTACACGTATAACCAGCAGAGCAGGTTTGTTTACACCAGCATCGCCACGAACACATGCATATCCTGTGGCTCACTGCGTGGCTGTGACATTACCAACCAACAGAAATTTCCAGCTCCATTGTTGTCTTATGGAGCCACCGTCATATCTGTGGGCCACCGCTGATCAAAATGTCACTGTGTGGTTTTAAAGGAAATGACGGCGAGCCATGTGCACAGACGCAGAGAATCATGGGGCTTCAGAAGCCACCCAAAGCCAGAGAGTTCGCACAGTGCCAAAGCGCTTTCTTCCAGAGCTTCCCAACGGTGAACCGTTTCTACTCTGGACTCCTCCAGTGCTGGGGATCTAGGTGACCAAACCACACCTTTGGAGGGCTAAGACCACTAACAATTCGTTCTTAAGATGAACTAAAATCTGCCACGCTCTAACTTTCCATCTGCTTGCTGTACATTTTCCCTTTGGAAAAGTACAAGCTTAACCCAGCTCCCCTTCCACAGGGTAGCTGTTCAAATATTTGAAGACCACGGTTGCCATTCCCCTTGTATGTTCTTACTTTTTTCTCAAGCACTCTGTTGTCAGGCTGACTTCTCCTATTATGTAATTATATTATGAATTTTTTGGAGAACAAATGCAGCTCTTCTTTGAAATCCTTCTTGCAACCTAGAAATCAGTAAAGATCAACAAAAAATTAGATAAAAAATTTTGGCAAAGGAGCAGAAAAACAGGGCCCCTTGTATACCCCTGGTGAGAGTAAATCAATACATGTTTGGGACTCACGTTAGCAATGTACATGCCAACCATCATAGTTTGGGAATTGTAGAGAATTAATTGTTTTGGACAAAGTTTCAGTTATAAGCATGTTCATGTCAACAATGTCCAAAAGAATAAAATTGAAAACAATCTTTTAATGGTTAAATAACTCACAGAATGCCTGCTGTAGTACTGGAATGTGATATCCCAGAAAAAAATTTAATGACATGGAATTAACTGGAAAAAATAGAATATACAATAGTATGTGATAAATGCTCTCTATTCTCTAAATCTAACAAGTGCACACATATATGTCTATCTATGAACACATATTTGAGGTGTGATCAAATATGGTATTTAAATTTTAAAAATTATCACAGTAGAACACATATAGCCATTAATCACCCTAAGAATACTCCTCTCCTTTTTTCAAATATATTTAACTCATTGTTCTTGCCACTTTCTGTAGTGGTTCTGGAAGTCCTCTTTCATACGTGTCTTTAGTTATACACCTATGACTGCCTTGATGTCCCGA